>NC_134869.1:1200000-1525000 GCF_049852395.1 Peromyscus maniculatus bairdii | reverse complement strand
GATCTTGAACTCCTGATCTTCCTGCCTCCACCTCCCAAGTGCTAGAAGTACAGGTGTGTGCCACCACACCTGGTTATATAGTCCTGGAATTATAAGCATGCACCACTGTGGTTGGCTGAGAGTCAGCTTTTTTATTTAAAGTAAAGTAAAACTAAGTAAATAAAAATGTAGTTTCTCTGGTACATAAGTCACATTTCAAGGTCTCAGTAGCCATGAATGATCATTGTTTACGGATTGCACAGCATAGGATTAAAATTATATTGATCTAACTGCTTATGCCAGCAACACAAGAACGCCAGTTTCCCCTCCTCTTCACTAGCATTTGTTATTATATAGCTCTCTCTGTACTTCTCTGTTATGTTATTATCATCGTAGCTAAATGGTTGTCTTTGCAAATATGTATGTAATGCCAATCGCTCCCGCAGAAAGTCAAGGGCAACGGCTTACACCTATATTCACTGTAACATTCCTGTGTCTAGAACAAAGCCCTGTGTGAGGTAGCTGCTCAATAAACAGATGTTGAACAGCTGGCTTTCTGCAAGTGAGGAGATTTGCAAGGGACTTTCTCTGTGCCATCTCCTTTGCAACAAAGATATCCGTTGATTTTATAAAAGGTTGTCATTAAGTCAGGGAGGTTATTACTGCAAAGGGCTAGAGCGATAGGCAACTGAAAAAGCATTGGGGCAAATGATGAATCACAATGACTCCTTAGGAAAGTGGGTTCTCCTCTGCCCTTTGAGATTGACCTCCAGTTTGGCACACACATCCTCGCCCTCCTTTGGGGATCTTCCTGGATCCCAGTGGCCATCTGAATCCCCATTCCTCCTTCCCTAAACACCCCTGACCTGTGACTAAGCTCTGCCCATTGTTGTGTAGATGGAATGTGGTGTGGTGAGAGCCTCAGACAAAGCCAAATGAGAAAATTCACCGAGTTTCTAAGAGGCTTTCCCAGTCGCTTTCCCCCTCCCAGCTACATGAAATGTCCACCAGATCCTTGGACCCAGAGTGGCTGACATGAGGCGAACTTGGGACTAGAAGTCAGAACTTAGATGGTGAAGCAGGATCATAGATTTCTCCACTGGTTTTAAGTCCCTTGTGATGTGAGACAACACAGTCTCCTCTCTTACTTTGAAAAGTTGTACTTCACGTAGTCAATCTTCAGGAACTCGAGAGACTCAGAACCTTTCAGATCTGGGATGACAATTTCCTTTGCCATGTCCTCCATCACCTTCGTCCCAACTTGAACACCTGTGAGGGAAGCAGGAAGTGTCCGCTTGCACAAGGAAGACAACAGTGACGTAATACGCCTAACCCTACAGATGCAAGCACTGAGTAAGCCCTGATGCTAAGTAAGAAAACCGCACCCCTACAAAGGGGATATTGTTGTCTCCGCTTCACATGAGGAAACTCTAGTCCTCCGAGAGGTGGAGGAACTTGCCTGAGAGCACAGGGCTAACACGAGGAGGGGTTTTCATTGTGTGGCCAGGGTTGTCATGGAAACAATGAAAGATATTCTTCAAAGGACGCTACAGTTGTCGCCAGGCACATGCTGCACATGTGAACAAGATTAATTCTCGCCCAGGAAAGTGTGGGTTCTGGCGATCTATGAGCCAAATCCTAAGTGGCTCGGCTCCAGCATCTAGCTTACGGCCAGTTTCACAAAATTGTTTTCATTCTTCTGTCTTTCCAGATTATTTGAACTCAGATGTTTTAGGGAAGGGTTCACAAGGCTGAGGGACCCACGGAACCACTGAAAGACAGTGAGTGGATGTGTGCTTACTGCGTTTCATTTTTCAGTGGAAAGGAGTCACATCAGATTCTCCAAAGGATCCCCAAACTTAGAAGAAGTGACTAATCACTGCTTCTGATTTGTTCAGGAATAGCCCACTAATTTCTTTGTATGGAAGCATCCCAGGACACATTTCTCTGAGCTTGTGGTGTGTGTGGGGAGGTCTTGATAAAAGTAACTTCCAGGGCTGGCTAAATGGCTCAGCAGATAGAGAGGCTTGCTGCCAAGCTGTGGATATGAGTTTGATCCTCAGAATCCACACAGTAGAAGGAGTGAATAAATTGTCCTCTGGCCTTCTCATGTGCATTATGACACATAGACCAACACACACACACTAAATAATAAATGTAATAAAAACTTAAAGTAAATGAATGCAACTTTGCCTTTTTCCTTTACCTTGTGTTCATTCCAGTTGTCCTATCCTCACGGGAGAGGAGGAGCAGACCTCCTATAAAATGCTGTGGATACTGTTGTCATGGAGACAGAGTATGAAGGAAGTGAAGATAAAGGTAGCATTGAGCTTAGGCTTGAGCCCGGCACTGTCACTCACTAGCTTGTGTGACTCAGCCTCTGTGTCTCTCACTCCTTTCCCTCATCTGTGACATGGGAATGATAGTGACCAGGAAGGGATCTGTTCACACATGTGAGAAGAATAGTCACTAATATTTGCTAGGCATTTCGTTTCACCAGGTCCTGTTCCCAGTGCTTCATACACGTCAATTTGCTCATTTCCTGCAACGGCCGAGAGGTGGGTACCATTACGGCTATCTCCTCTTGGACACACCCCACAGATACTGCGAACAATGAGCACAGCAAATCATATTCTATAAAAATATGGAGGTGTATAGTTGATGGGGTTAAACCAGTAATAGTTAGTTTGTATGGAGTGCCTGTATGTGTCCAGACTGTCCTCTCTACCTAGGTTCTGTCCTTCAGGTCTCAAAACAATTCAGTGATAATGGCCTTGCCCCCACTTCACACATGAGGCAGCCTAGGCTCCCACAGCCTGTGAGTCAAGGCCCCCACAGCCAGTGAATATCATCAGGCAGGGATTTGAGGCACAAGGAACAGAAATATGACAATACATTGCAGGGTGAGGCAGAACTTACCTGTTTGGAAATATTTCTCCATTTTTGGTCGGGGAGGTCCCCAAGTTTTCCAAAACCATACAGACTATTGTTACTGCTCTAAGTGCTTACAGAACTAGATAGTGAGACCCTGTTGCTGAAGACACTGCATGCCTTGGTCAGGACATAGAGAAACCAAGCTAAAACTTGGCGAGAAGCTTCCTCCCTGTTGGCTAGTGCCAGAAGGCGCTTCACAGGCTGCCAGGGTGAATTTCCACCAGTCTTACTGTGAATGCTGTGTGAAACAATACCAACCGATCAGGTAGGATTAGCCTACTGGTGCAATTGTAGCAACTCTGTTCTGGGGTAATCAACCCCTTTCTGATTGGATTTCCTACTTGGTTTACAAGGGGAAGTTCACATGTCATACTGTGAACCTGATCAAAACCCCATGGTTGGGACAGTTGTTTTGCTAAGTGGACATGACATGCCCATCAAACAATCTTCTAAACAGCTATGTCTATTCACATAGATTAGTACTGCTGTCTAATTTCCAGCCTTGGTCAGAAAATCTTCTTTTTAAAATGGTAAGTGGTGACTTCAGACTCATAACTAGTCAAAGTACCGAGAATAAGAGACTGTTGAATGCCCAGCCATAAATGAGATATCTGTATCACCTCCCTCCAATGCTCAGGGAACATCACAAAAGAAGGGGAAGAATGGAAGAGGAGGGCCCCAGATGTGGTGTGGAGGGGAAGAATGGAAGAGGAGGGCCCCAGATGTGGTGTGGAGGGGAAGAATGGAAGAGGAGGGCCCCAGATGTGGTGTGGAGGGGAAGAATGGAATAGGAGGGCCCCAGATGTGGTGTGGAGGGGAAGAATGGAAGAGGAGGGCCCCAGATGTGGTGTGGAGGGGAAGAATGGAAGAGGAGGGCCCCAGATGTGGTGTGGAGCTCTGACTTCCAGGCATGAAGTAACTCACAGCAGCTGTGATTGCCTACATTAGATATGCACCTGTTGACACCCTGTAATGGAAGTGGGAGGGCTCAGAGGGCACCATCCTTCCCTGAGGATTGATAGAGTTAATGACTGATGGGGGAGGGAGACACTTCCATCTGTGGTGTAGTCGCTGACAAGATGCCTATGCTTCTGTGACCAACCCTAATTGGTACACACACACACACACACACACACACACACACACACACACACACACACGGGGGCTAGGGAGGAAGAGGCAGGGATTAGTGGTAGTAGGAGGGTAGGAAGGGAGGGTAACAAGGGGGTGAATACAATCAAAATACATTGCATATGTATATGAAAATGTCACATTAAACAAGAGATTTCATATTAATTGCATATAGTTAACATATGCTAATAAGACATTTTTAAAAAGTATATACCAGGGGCTAGAGATACAGATCAGTTGGTAGAATGCTTGTGTTGCATGTATGAGGCCCTGGGTTCCAATTCCAGTACTAAAAAAATAAAATACAAAAATGTATTAAAAAAGAAAAAAGAGAAAAGTATTTCTTCAACACTCCCATGGCGAAGGTGTGGCCCCAGTGCAGTAGTGTTTAGAGGGTGGGGCAATGAGAGGTGACTGGATGATGAGGCCTCTAACTCCATCCAAGGGTTAGTCCATTGATGAAGTCATAGCTTAATGTGTTATTGGGAAGTGGTGGGAATTTAAGGAGGTAGGGTCTAGGTGGAGGGAGTAAGTCATCAGGAAATGCCCTTGAAGGGAATGTGCTGTCTGTAGCCATGTGCGTAAGTCATCAGGAAATGCCCTTGAAGGAAATGTGCTGTCTGTAGCCATGTGCTCTCTTTCTGCTCCTCAACAGCCGTGAGATGAGCAACTTTGCTTTACCCTGCACATCCCTGCATGATGCTCTGCCTCATCCGGGCCCGGAATTAACCATCAAGCAGCAGGACTAAGGGCTGTAGTTTACAGAATTGTGGGCCAAACATACCTTTCTATTTCCTCAAGTTGTTTTATTCAGGTGTTTTGTTGTGGTGATGGGAAGCTAACTAAAACTAGAGCTGAATGTGTGCCTTGCCTTAGCCCTCTGCTGTTACGAGACCCCTGACATGGCAGGGTCCCTTTCTGTGAAATGGCTCATATTGGAATACTTTCTACATAAGGCCCATGAAGCACATTCATAGCCTGGCATGGTAGATGCTGGGACGATTCTGACTCCAGTGCCGTCTTATCTCCACAGCTCCTTCCTGCATTTCCACAGGTGAGCTCATTTGGTCCTCCTACCAGTTAAGACGTAGAGACCAACTACTCATCACTACTTCTCCAGATGAGACAACCTTCCTGCCCAAGGCCATGCATTGAGCAAAAGGGTAGAACTGATACCCACGCCATGCAGGTGACCTCAGATCTATTAAGTGCTATGACTTACAAGGTGGAAAAACCACTTTAATACTTTTACAAGATACCTATTTCTGACATACACTTTCCAAACACACAGACAACTTTCCAAACACACAGACATATCAATATAGGAACTAGATATTCGCATGAATGTGCACCCATATCCCTAGTGCCTGTTTATATGTATAATATTATCCACATAGCAGTTCTACATAACGGGTTAATTTTAGACTCTTTGTGCCCCCTGAGCTACAGGGGAAAAGAGAAGAAGTTGCCCAAATCAGCTCGTCTCTCCCTTCCTTTCCTCCCCTCCCTTTATTTCATTTATTTCTTTTCTGATATAACATGAGAGTCAATCTTGGTTAGATTTAGGGATTTCTTGGTTAGACTAATAGTGCTTGGATTGGCTGCTCTTGTTAACAAGAATTGGCAGAGATCTGGCGATCTATATTCAGCTAATCTGAGGCAAAATATGACAGGAGAAAAACAGGCCCATATATTTTGATTTCTTTTTGTTTTGTTTTTCATGATAGGGTTTCACTGTGTAGCCCTGACTGTCCCAGAACTCACTCTGTAGACCAGTCTGGCCTCGAACTCAAGAGATCCACCTGCCTCTGCCTCTTAGTGCTGGGATTAAAGGCGTGCGCCAACACAGCCCAGCATATATTTTGATTTTGCAGCCAAGATCCTCTGCACCTGACCTCAGGTGAGCGCGATAAAAATCATATTCTAACATTTTTGTTTCTAGCCTTGCAAAAGCCCTCTAGAAGTAGTGAATACTGGTCTAAGATCCCTTTGAACATCTGATAAATGTGGTGGAGCCTCTTAAGAATAAAGTGCACTGATCCACAATAAGTTTTGTTTGATTTAGAGGATCCTAGGTTTCCTCCCTTTGAGACAGGGTCTCCCTATGTATCTGAGGTTGGCCTAGAAGGTGCTATGTGGACCAGGCTGTCCTCAAAGTCACAGAGATTCTCCTTCCTCTATGTCTGGAGTGCTGGGACTAAAGGCATAGGCCACTATACTCTTTCTAGTGCATTTTAATTTAGAGCCCTGATATAGGTGGTGGGGGTGGGGGAGAAGAGAGAGAGAATATCTGTATGTTTAAATATGCCTTCCACCAGGATGTCTATTTTGTGGATAACACTTTCTTCCCAGGTGTCGGGTACATCTTCATAAGGAGTTAGGTAATCCCACTGAGATTTTAGCTCAGACCCAGTTCACAAACTGCTGCTTTGGAACACAGGCCACATCTAGGGCATTTATAGCCTGACTTCTGAATGTATCCAACTCACCATAGTCTAGTGCACGCTGGGTGATCCTTGCCTTGATTCCAGGGTAAACGGTCTGGGAGGAGGAGATGTAGAGGTTCCACAGGAGGACGAATGCCCACAGGACTGGGACCTGCTTTGTTCGCATCTGCAGTGAATCAACATTTAGAGTTCCTTTAATTCTTTTTACTTCCTCTTCCGTCAGTTCCACCCAGTGTTTCCAGGCTTGCTTATTGTCATTGCTTAATTTCTCCAATGTTACCCATCCATCCATGCCTTTACCCACTCATTGACCAACCTATGTACCCATCCAGGGATCCTGTATTGAATTTAGAAAAAATATGTTGTAGATGTAGATATGACCTGCATATGACTTCTCATCTCTGGATGATGAGAACAGATTTTAGAACAGATAAGTCATGTAGCCTTATGGCCACAGAGGAATCTTTCATCTGCTTAAAGACCACTGGTAGCTCCCATTTATCTGCAGGACTGGATATAAGCACTTAGCATGGCAGTCAAGATCTCATTTAAGCTAGGCATGGTGGTGCACACCTCTAATCCCAGCATTTAGGAGGTTGGAGCAGGAAGATCAGGAGTTTAAGGCTTGGCTCTTTACTGAGTCCTCGAGACTCTGTCTCAATACAAAACAAAAAAGATTTTCTTTCACTGTCTCTGTATTTCTTAGCTGCTATATCCCCTCTTCTAAGCGGTGGTCTTCCAATGGGCCAGTTAGAACCAGCTGCTTTCTACTCATCTGTTTGTTAGTCTTTGCACACCTGTGGGCCTTTGTTCAATTCTCTCTCTGTGTGTGTGTGTGTGTGTGCAATCCCCCATCCCCATTCCTCTCTCCCTCCCTCCCTCTCTGTCTCTGTCTCTGTCTCTCTCTCTGTCTCTCTCTCTCTCTCTCTCGTGTGTGTGTGTGTGTGTGTGTGTGTGTGTGTGTGTGTGTGTGTGTGTGTAACCCCCCATTCCCATTCCTGCACTCTGGGTGCATTCCATAGACTTTGAGTGAATTCATTCTCCTGGGTCAGCTCCACTTTCCTCTGTGACAATATCCTCTACTATGCTGTTTCATGCATGCATGGTTCATCACACTCTCCTGTTATACTTGCATAATGAATGTGTCTATTGTTGTGATAAAACACCATGACAAGCTCTGTTCCTCCAGACCCAATCCATAGGGTCATCCCTAGCACCACAACAGGACACCAGCTGCAGCCTCCCCTCCCCTGTGTCCACACCTCCTGTGGATCCCACAGACCCCCGTTGTTGTGTCTCAGCCCCCAACTTGGGTGGACACCCCCTTCTCAACCACAGGCCACTTGAGATCAAGGGGTTACAATAGGAAAGAAAGAAGTCAAAGAATCTTTATTTGCAGGTGATATGATAATATACATAAGTGACCCCCCAAATTCCACCAAGGAATTCCCTCAGCTGATAAACACTTTCAGCAAAGGAGCTGGATACAAGATTAACTCACAAATGTCAGTAGCCTTCCTATATACAAATGACAAACAGACTGAGAAAGAAATCTTGGAAACAACATCCTTCACAATAGCCTCAAATATTATAAAATATCTTGGGGTAACTCTAACCAAACAAATGAAAGACCTGTATGACAAGAACTTCAAGTCTTTGAAGAAGGAAACTGAAGAAGATATCACAAGATGGAAAGATCTCCCATGCTCATGGATCAGTAGGATTAACACTGTAAAAATGACCACCCTACCAAAAGCAACCTACAGATTCAATGCCCAACAATTCCTTACAGACCTTGAAAGGACAATTCTCACCTTCAAGAGGAAAAAAAACCAAAAAACCCAGACAGCAAAACAATCCTGAAAAATAAAAGAAATGCTGGAGGTCTCACCATCCCTGATTTCAAGTTGTACTACAGAGCTATAGTAATAAAAACCTCATGGTGTTAGCATAAAAACAGAAACTTTGATCAATGGAATTCAATTGAAGACTCAGACATAAATTCACACACCTATGGACACTAGATTTTTTTTTATAAAGAAGCCATAAATACACACTGGAAAAAAGACAGCATCTTCAACAAATGGTGCTGGGTAAGCTGGATGTCTACATGTAGAAGAATGCAAATAGATCCATATTTATCACCCCACACAAAACTTAATTTCAAGTTGATCAAAGACCTCAACATAAAACTAGATACACTGAACCTGATAGAAGAGAAAGTAGGGGATAGCCTTGAATGCATTGGCACAGGAGACAACTTCCTGAATAGAACACCAATAGTGCAGGCACTAAGATCAACAATTAATAAATGGGACCTCATGAAACTGAGAAGCTTCTGTAAGGCAAAAGAGACCATCAATAGGACAAAACAGCAGCCTACAGAATGGGAAAAGGTTTTTTTTTTTTTTTTTACCAACTCTACCTCTGATAGAGGGCTGATCTCCAAAATAAAGAACTCAAGAAACTAGACATCAAAACAAAAACAAAAACAAATAATCCAATTAAAAAATGGGGTACAGAGCTAAAAAGAGAATTTTCAACAGAGGAATCTCAAATGGCAGATATAAACACTTAAAGAAATATTCAACATCCTTAGCCACCAGGGAAATGCAAATCAAAACTGCTTTGAGATTCCATCTTACACCTGTCAGAACGGCTAAGATCAAACATAAGTGACACTCATGCTGGTGAGAAGGTGGAGCAAGGGGAACACTCCTCCATTGTTGGTGGGAGTGCAAACTTGTACAGCCACTATGGAAAGCAAATGGCAATTCTTCAGAAAATTAGGAATCAATCTACCTCAAGACCCACCTATACCACTCTTAGGCATATATCCAAAGGATGCACCATGTTACCACAAGGACACTTGCTCAATAATGTTCATTGCAGCTTTATTCATAATAGCCAGAAACTGGAAACAACCTAGATGTCCCCCAACAGAAGAATGGATAAAGAAAATGCGGTACATTTACATGCCCAATGGAGCTATTTTTAAAAAAATTGACATCATGAAATTTTCAAGAAAATGGATGGAACTAGAAAAAAAATCATTCTGAGTGACGTAACCTAAATCCAGAAGACCAATATGGTACATACTAACTTATAACTTGGTATTAGCCATTAGACAAATGATAATCAAGTTACAATCCATAGAACCAGAGAGGTTAGGTAAAAAGAATGGCTATAGGGAGAATGCATGGATCTCCCTGGGAAGGGGAAATAGAATAGATTTTATGGGTAGACTGGGGGTGGGTGGGGACAGGAGTTGGGGGGAATCAGGTGAGGGATGGGATGGTGGAAGAGAGTTCAGGGAGACAGCAGGAATTGGGGGGCATCTTGAGAGTAGCGTGGGAACCTAGTGCAGTGGAAATTTCCTGGAATCTATGACGGTTACCCTAGTGAGAACTCTCAGTAATGGAGGATAAGGATTCTGAACTGGCCATCTTTTGTAGCCATGCAAGGCTTCCAGTGGTGTGACTGGGTTGTATTTGGTTGAGTTCTTGGCTGAGGGGATCCCATGGAGACCACCCAAATAACCCAGGCTGATGCTAGGACAGAAGATCTTCCTCTAAGCTGACAACAGGGCCCCAGTGCTGAGGACAACATCCACATAACTCACTGAATATAGAGAGGTGAAGGTGGTGCCTGCATGAAGCCTTTACCCCTACATTTAGTCTCTTTGGTGCAGGAAGGTACTCTGTAGGCTATCAAAAGAGAAACATAGACATCGACCCAACCACAAGACCTTTGACCTACAATCTGTCCTGCTGCAAGATGCGTTAGGACAATGGTGGCTCAGAACTTGTGGGAGTGGCCAACCAATGTATGGTTTAACTTGAGGTCCATGCTAGGAAAGAGAACTCATGCCTGACAGTGCTTGAGTAACCAAGAACCAGAGACCGGATAGCCCAGAGACATAGGGTAGAACCAAACACAACTTGACAAAACAAAACAAACAAACAAACAAACACCAATGAAATTATTCCTAATGATATTCTGCTGTACTCATCGATTAGTGCCTTGTCCAGACATCATCAGAGAGACTTCCTCTGGCAGCAGATTGGAGTGGGTACAAAGACCCACAGCCAGACACTAGTAAGGAGAGAGCCTAAATTGGAGGTCTTCATTGGGTTCCTTCCCTCAGAGCTCAGGGAATCCCACAGAAGTAGTAGTGGAAAGATTGCAGTAGTCAAAAGAGATGGAGGACACCAGGAGAACATGGCCCACTGAATCAATTAGCAGGGCTCACATGGGCTCACAAAGACTGAAGCAGCAAGCATGGGTCTGCACCAGGTCCTCTGCATGTATGTTATGACTGTAAGCCTGGTGTTTTTATTTATGTATTTACTTATTTATGTATTTATGTATTTATTCATTTATTTATTTATATTTATTAATTTTTTTCATTTTACATACCAACCACAGTTCTCCATCTTTCCCCGTCTCCCACTCCCCTCTTCCCTCTCCATCCATTCCTTGTAGAGGGTAAGGCCTCTCTTGAGAAGTCAACATAGGCTGACATAACCAAGTTTGGGCAGGACCAAGCCCCTCCCCCCTGCATCAAGGCTGAGCAAGGTATCCCACCACAGGGAATGGGCTCTAAGAAGCCAGTTCATGTCCCTGGGACAAGTCCTGGTCCCACTGCCAAGGGCCCCACCAAGAGCGCATAGCTTGGTGTTTTTGTGGCGCTGCTAGCAGTGGGAGCCGGTGTGTCTCTGACTCTTTTGCCTGCTCTTGGGACTCTTTTCTTCCTGTTGGGTCGCCTTGTCCAGCCTCTACATGAGGGCTTTTGCCTGTCTTATTGTATCTTGTTTTGTCATGTTTGTTTGCTGATTCTTGGAGGCCTGTTTTTTTTTCTGAAGAAAAAACAGGGAGAGTGGATCTGGGGGAGAAGGAAGGTAGGGCAAGTGGGAGGAGTGGAGGGAGGGGAAACTGGTGGGGGATGTGTTGTATAAGAGAGGAATCTATTTTCAATAAAAGCAAACAAACAAATTTAAAAAGAACACTGGAATTTTCTCATAAAAATAATGTAATTCATAAGAAGTATGCAAATCTTTAAAATGTTTGTAAGGTGTAATTTTTTGTAAGGTGTATTTTGTAAGGTGTAATGTTTGTAAGGAGTATTTTTTTATCTACATAATAAAATGTACACTGTTGTTACCTCATGAAAGATAAGATTTGGGAATAGAACACTATGATCTCCCTATCTTCTCCCTCTATTTCATATTGAATTAGAAATGTAAACTGATAGTAAAATAAATAAAAAAGTCTACACCTTGCTTTTAAGAGACAGTTGTCTAGCTGAAAAACAGAACGGAACAAAACAAAACAAAACAATACCATGACCAAAAGCAGCTTGGGAAGGGAAGGGTTAATTTTAGCTTACAGTTCCACAGCCCAGTTCATCATTGGGGGAAGTTAGGACAGGAACTCAAACAGGGAGGAACCTGGAGGCAGGAGCTGTGGCAGAGACCCTGGAAAAAACTACTTCCTGGCTTGCTCAGTTTGCTTTCCTAGACCACCTGCCCAGGAGTGACACCACCCACATCTGCTTGGGCTCTTCTACATCAATTGTTAATCAAGAACTGCTTTACACAGAAATCCACAAAGATACCCCCACAATAGACTGCTGGCAATGGTCGAGAGACACCCCAAACTGACCTACTCTGGTGATGGGATGGCCAAATACCCTAATTGTCGTGCTAGAAACCCCATCCAATGACTGAGGGATCTGGATGCAGAGATCCATGGCTAGGCCCCGGGTGGAGCTCCAGGAGTCCAATTAGCGAGAAAGAGGAGGATTTATATGAGCGAGAATTGTTGAGACCAAGGTTGGATAAAGCACAGGGACAAATAGCCAAACGAATGGAAACACATGAACTATGAACCAATGGCCCCCAACTGGATCAGGCCCTCTGGATAAGTGAGACAGTTGATTGGCTTGATCTGTTTGGGAGGCATCCAGGCAGTGGGACCGGGTCCTATGCTCAGTGCATGAGTTGGCTTTTTGAAACCTGGAGCTTATGCAGGGACACTTGGCTCAGTCTGGGAGGAAGGGACTGTACCTGCCTGGACTGAGTCTACCAGGTTGATTTCAGTCCTCTGGGGAGGCTTTGCCCTGGAGGAGGTGCGAATATGGGGTGGCCTGGGGGGAAGGGGAGGGGGGAGAACAAGGGAATCCGTGGCTGATATGTAGAACTGAATTGTATTGTAAAATAAAATAAAATAAAATAAAATAAAATAAAATAAAATAAAATAAAATAAAATAAAATAAAATAAAATAAAATAAAATAAAAAGAACTACTTTACAGGTTTGCCTACAGGCCAATCTGTTGGGGACATTTTCTCAGTTGAGGTACCCTCTTTTCAGATGACTCCAGATTGTGTCAAGACAACAACAACACAACAACACAACACAACACAACAACTCACCAGCATAGCATTATGCAGGTTGGAGCATTTGGCACATGCTGCTCTCTGCTAGTCTCTGGCTCAAGCCAATGTCACTTCTCATGGAAGTTTTTGATAACCTCCCTTCTAGTTTCCCTGCTTCAGCATTTGTCTCTTTCTGGATAGTCAGTGGGACCCTTTGCAATGAAGGTCAGATCACAGCAGCTCTCTGGCTGGCTCTGTTGTAGCCCTCCAGTGCTTCCACATTTCACTCAGTGTGAAAGTCAGCTAGCCTCGAGGTTTCCTCATTGACCTCTTCCCAGTTCACACGGGGAATACAGCTCATCCTCACTGACTTGGTGCTTCCTGAAGACCCTGAGCAGCCTGTCTGCCTCATACAGTCTTCCTTAGACAGCCCCGTGACCAGGACTTTCTCTTTCTCTGGGAGTATCCAGTGTCACCTCAGCGAGCATTTCCTGTCTACGCTGTCCAAGCAAGAACCCCCAACCATGACTCTGAGTTCCGATGCTCTTTCCCAGAATTAATTTTCTCCAAAGCATGTATCATCTACACAGTTTCTGAAAAAACTTCTACCTGGAATCCCTTTTGCCCAAGAAATTTTTAGATAGCTCTGGCTATATAGGTTTATAAAATTCCTATACAAAGCCAATATTTACTGATAATAAGTCAAAAAAGAAATTTATTTTAAAATAATGGAGAGAGGTAAGGTTGTAGCTGAAAGGTTGTGTTTTTGCCTAACATACATAAGGCCTTGGTACTGATCCCTAGGAACAAAAAAACAGCCTTTAATATGTATAATTTTACTATTTATTAAGGACAAAAGCAATGCATGCCAATGAAAGGGGTGTGTTTGTTCATTTTTTACATAAAGAATTAAACTGTGGCATATTTGATATGTTGGACATAGAACATCGTCAGTATTTTTTTCAGAGTAGGTCAGTATGTTGATATTAAGACGGTCACTGCAGGGGATGCTACTTTGCATAAGCACAGTATAAAAAGGCAGAAGTAGGGCTGGAGAGATGGCTCAGAGGTTAAGAGCACCGACTGCTCTTCCAGAGGTCCTGAGTTCAATTCCCAGCAACCACATGGTGCCTCCCAACCATCTGTAATGAGATCTGGAGCCCTCTTCTGTGTACATAATAAATAAATACATCTTTTAAAAAAAAAAAAGGCAGAAGTAGGTTGAGGGTTATTTCAGAAATTGTTAGAAATCTGTCTAATACAAAATTCATTTAATAATTTTTTATGAAACTCAAATCAACACCATAAACAACGATTTTTAAAAACTAAACATTCTAGTGCAACCAAATCCAAAGATAGTATACTAAGGTGGCACATACTGGGTGAAGATTGTAAGAAAATAGTAAAAGTTGTTTTCTGGGGCTATGAGATGGCTCAGCAGGTCAAGGAGCCTGCTGCCAAATCTGATAGCCTGAGCTTGATCTCTGGGACTCACTTGGCGGGAGGAGAGAACTAAACTCTACACGCTGTCTTCTGACTTCCACCCATGTGGTGTGGCATGCATGCCCCTGCCCCCAAACACACACAAAACAAGTATATCAATACAACAAAAAATGCGAGTCTCTGTTTTCTGTAAATAGACCATTGTGTTTCTATGGGGGATTGAAACGTTGTATGTCTAGTAAAAACTGTGGTTCATGATGCTAAATAGTCTTTAGTCTAAGCTGAGGTACTTCAGCAGCTGGTACTATGTGGTGTGGCAGCTTGTGCAGTGACCATGTCATCTGGTCAGATGGCTGTAGTGACATCACACAGTGAACTGGTGACCATTCCCAGGAACAACTTAGATTCATTGTGTGTTTGATTTCTGGATTAATTTTTAGTCATTGTGTATTTAGATAACTTTCCTGTTGTAAATTTTTCTTAACTTCTCCATCAGTTATGAGACCTCATATGGAGTTGTGACCCTTAGCTTAAGAAGCTATAACCTAAAGAGTAGTTAATTACGATTTTCTGTTTTTTGGTTTTTGGTTTTTTCCTGATTGAACATTTCCAGCTTCACAAAAAGATGACTTCATCACGCCAGCACTTTTGATAGCAACTGACACCCAGTAGGCAGCAGGTGAATACTGAATGACTGATTGGATGAACGAATCACCGTCTCCTTCTGAGGCTCTGAATTGGGTCACATATTCCTTACGGATTCCTACTTAACTCAGGGCAGTCCTGAGACCTTAATATGAGGTACACATGGCCCTACATTGTGATCGCCTCCTTACTTCTCTATCTCTTCGTCAAGAGAGTGTTTTTCTTCTGTGACTAGTACAAGGCCTGGCTCCAAGCAGACACACAGAAGCATCCTGTTGAGACACACACACACTCTGAGGAAAGGGAACACATTGCATTCAGTGTTATGTCGCCCATGTTTGGGATGTATAAGTGACCAATTGTTTGCTTGTTGAATTAATGCCACCCCATTTTCTTGTTGGCTGAATCACAGATGCCAGTAGCAACAGTGGTGTAGACTTATTTGGATAACAACCAAATGATTAATACACACACACACACACACACACACACACACACACACACACACTTTGGTTCTTGTTTGGGGTATTTACAGCCTAGATGGGCTGACACTGCTGAATTCACAAAGCAAAACCATGTGAATTTAAAAGAAATCAAGGAAGGTGACCTTATGGAGGTGGTCGAGATGATTAGCGTGGTCTCACTTGTGAGAGCCCTCTGCTCAGACAGAAGAAAGGGTGTGGCTAGATAAGGGTTAGAAGAGGGTTAGACCTTGGGAGCAGGCTCAGTGGGGAGAAAGAGGTGGGGGCACTTGGTTAACATAGCTTGAAGTCAGATAGATGGTTTGTAGATTTAGAGGCAAGATGGAGGAGATGGGGTGATGCACATAGGCAGATCCTCCAGGGAATTGCTTGTAAAGGACAGCACAGTGTGATTAGGGACTGTGGACCCCCAAGGACAGTGTGACTAGGGAAGGAGGGGCCCCCAAGGCTGTTACTGCTTTTCTTGGGCCTTTGGGTGAAATGGGAAAAGATGCCCTGGCTGGAACAAAGTGGTGCCAGTGGAGAGCGTGTGAGGAAGACAGCGCACCAGCGTGTGGTTTGGGCAGTGAGGGCTACCTCACCTATCCTTTGAGCTAGTGGTTTTCTCTAGTGCATAAACCACCAAACTCACATAGCGGGTCTGTGCTCAGATAAGCAGTTTACTGGAGGGCCATGAGGGTTAGAACATGACTCTTGTCTTGTCTGTAAATAGGTCCATCTCTAGGTGTAAGCCTACCCAGTTTAGTCAACTGGCTTGCCTCTCTCACCCGTTTACCGGTAGCCTCCTCTGTGCATCTAATACCCAACCAAAGTGGACCCCTTAGTCCCTAAACATGTGAATGATGTCCAATGAATACCGCTGCTCATGCTGTTCTTATGTAGGCTGCAGAAACCTTATCTCCCCACCTCCCCCAGGTCCACTTTATTATTTTTATTTGTTTGGATAGGTATATGTGGTATGTATGAAGGTGAGTATGCACTGTCACATGTGTGGGTGCATGTGTGGGTGCATGTGTGGGTGTGTATATGTATACACTTATATGTGTAGGGCTGAAGTTGATATCAAGTGTATTCTTCAATTGCTCTTCACTTTTTTTTTTTTACTTAAGTCCAGCTTGCCCAGACAGAGAATCCTGTCTCTCAAGTGTTGGGAGACACTGTAACTGCCCAATTTTCTTTCTTTATTTTTTTATAATATTATTTTCTTTATGTATGTGGAAGAGAGAGAGAGAGGGAGAGGGGAGAGAGAGAGAGAGAGCGAGCAACTTACTGGAGTTGATTCTCCTTCCACCCTGTGCATTGTGGGGAATTGAACCCAGGTCCTTAGGTTTGGCAGCAAGTGCCTTTATCCACTGAGCCCTCTCCCTAGCCCCTGCCCAGTCTTTCCATAGACTCTAGGATCTGAACTCTGGCTCTCACACTTGTAGGGCTTTATTCACTGAGCCATCGTCACAACCCCTGAAGGTCCATGTTAAACATATTCTTTCTGAAGCCACTTCTGACTTCCTTGAGTGAATCTCATTTCTTGCTGAACTATAGACAGAAAAGTATATTTATACGCATATGTTTATTTTCTTGAAAATTGTCTGCCTCTCTTACCAGAATGCAAACACATTATCAGATGCTCCAGGTCTGGGACACAGTGGGTGACTGATAAGTGTGGTAGATGAATCAATGGGTGAATCAAGGAAGAGAGAGCCCTTATCTTGCTCTGGATTGTAACAGTCCATTGCAGAGATGATTAGCACAGCATTAGAAACCAGTAGAGTACAGACACCCATCAGATGTTGGGTGCAGTCTTGCAGCATGGGCCAGGAGGTTAGGTCTGGGTCACAGGGAGGATGGGACAATTTGGAGTAGTGGCCAGGGTAGCTGAGGACACTGTCAGAGTGGTGGTTCTTTACTAATAGACTGAGGCGTTTGGTATTTTACACTGGTATGGCCTTGTGAAGCTAGTGTGATGTTTCAGGCCAGCATAGCTGGCTTTGATTATGCAGAGCAATCCTCAGGAAGAGCAGGGCTGAGACTGGGAGGAGATGGTCATGAGGATGAAAGGGAGAGCCACAGGACTGGGAGGGGCTAGCGGGAGAGGAAGGCCTCTGGCCAAGCAAGGAGTTATCTGATGGTCAGATGTGAGGAAGGATAAACAGGTGTGAAGCTTTCATATCGTGGGAAGCAGGGGCGTATTAACAGCATCCTGTGCTCAGGATGGAGGCAGGTCCAGTGGCTTCCTGATGTTTCAGGCCTTTCTGATCCTGCGATTGTCCTGGGGGTAGGGTGGCCAAGGGATCCTGGAGAGCTGGGAACTTGGAATATTGGGTAAAGTGTTTGCTATGCAAACACAAGGACCTGAGCTTGGATCCTCAGCTCCCACACAAGAGCCAAGTGTGGCGGAGTCCATCTGTAATCCCAGGGTTTAGGGGGAGATTTTGGGTGTGTAGCAGAAACAGGAGGATCCAAGTCTAGGTGAAATGTGAGCTCCAGATCAGTGAGAGACTCTATACAAAAAAATAAGTGGAGAGAGATAGGAAATACCCAACCTGTTGCCTCCACAAGATATAAGGGTGAGAGAGCACATCCACATATAACACATTATAACACACACACACATACAGAGAGAGAGAGAGAGAGAGAGAGAGAGAGAGAGAGAGAGAGAGAGAGAGAGAGAGAGAGAGATTGATTCTGGAGTGGAGATTAGGCTCAGAGGGATGGACAATGAGAAGAATATCCCAGGGCCTCCTCACATTAGTAGCTATTTACCAGTTGGTACAGAATATTTCCACATAGAGGCCATACTGATGGTGACCACATTAGTATCACTGGAGGCGAAGACTAGAAGTGGAAATATCACTCTGAAATGGGTACCAGAGGGATTTTTGTCAAAGAGCAAACAATTTTTCATAGCAGTGAGAAGCAATGGCAAGAGCCTGAACCAACTTGACTGTATGAAAATGAGGGAACAGGCCTCAGTAAGATTCTAATTAGATAAGAGAAGTTCTAAAAATGTCAGGTTAAAAGAATAATTTAACTATGTATACACACACAAACACACGTATGTGCACTTATATAGCTATTTCCATGTCTGCAGCGGAAAAGCACAGGGTTACACCAGTGTAAAGCATTTAAATGTCCCAGTGTCTAACAGTGACAAAAATAGTGACAAATTAGACTCTATTTAGCATTTTAAAAAAACCAATCACAGAACTCACAAGGCAGAAACTGTTTTCATCTCCAATTTAGACACATGTGTGGTGGTATTGTGTTCCCCAAAATATTGTGTACCCTAATAAACTTATCTGGGGTCAGAGAACAGAAAAGCCACTAGATACTTAGGATAGGTAGTGGTAGCACACGCCTTTAATCCTAGCATTCCAGAGGCAGAAATCCATGTGTTCAAGGATATAGCCAAGCATGGTGACTCATGCCTTTAATCCCAGAAAGCGAGCCTTTAATCCCAGGGAGTGATGGTAGAAAGCAGAAAGGTATATAAGGCATGAGGACCAGAAACTAGAAGCATTTGGCTGGTGAAGCTTTCAGGCTTCTAGCAGCAGTTCAGCTGAGATTCATTTGGATATGAGGACACAGAGACTTCCAGTCTGAGGAAACAGGATCAGCTGAGAAGTTGGCCAGGGGAGGTTAGCTATGGCTTGTTCTGTCTCTCTGATCTTCCAGTGTTCACCCCAATAACTGGCCTCAGGTTTGATTTTATTAATAAAAACTTTTAAGATTCCTGCTACACACATGGAAATGGAGATTTAAAAAGTTTGAATGACTAATTCAGTCCCATATGCACCCGAGAATCAAGTCTTGTTCTTCTGGTTCCTAATTCCAGTGTTATTGGTTTTTTTCATCAAGTGAGTTGATAAATGCTAGATTTTCATTTTCATACAAAGATTTTTAGGTGAGAATTCCTGGGTGACACCTTCAATGTGGAGAAGTCCAGCCAGTACCAGGAGATTTTCAAGCATTTGAAAATCAAACATTTCTGTGTAACTCTCTTTTATATTTTCTTGGGCACAAATGGAGTTTTTAGTTCCCCTCCAGAGGTAAAAGCTGTCCCCCCCCTGTACCCCACCCCCTCCCCTGCTAAAGGAAGTGTCTGAATTGGTGTACTTTGATGGTGATTCAGGAACTCAAATTGTGTGTCGAAAAGCATATTTTTCCTCCAGACATCTTCTAAGAGTATTAAATTACTGAAGTCGAAAGGGCTGGCTTGTCCATACCTTTCGGTGGAATTGTTTGCCTGGGATGATGATTTATGGGCACAGGAGGACAGCAGCTCTGACAGGCAAGACGATGACTGGAGAGGTTAAGTAATTTGTCTGACAAGTAGGGGCAGGGTGAGCTGCCGCTCAGGGAAGGGATCCAAGAGGAGTCCCAAGCCCTCCTATTACCTATTTTGTTGCTTCTCAGGAACTGTTTCTTTCTAAGACTCAGAACCAACGTAGCAATATTTCCTTTCCAACACAAAAGAGAAAAACACCTCTAGATTAAATGGTCTGCCTGTCCCAAGCACCAGGAATAATAAAACACCAGTGCAGTTTAAAGAAATTCTGGAGACTCACAGCTCAGCTTCCCACTGCTCTTCCTGGCAAAACCTTCGATGGATGTGGAAACCCTGACTAGGGCAGTGAGAAGGGAGCCAAGCACAACATTCTAAACAGAGGCACATGTTGAAAACTTGAGTTCAATGGGTTTGAAGATGTCTCCACTAGGGTATCCCAACATATTGATTAAGAGAGAGAGAGGAAAAAAAAAATGTAAAAGTGTAAAGGAAATACAGGCAGAATTGGAAAATCTTTCAAGGGAGTCTATCCTTATATCGTAGTATAGCAAGATTTCCAGGAACGAGGGGCCCCGAAATCTCCTGCCAAGTTGTTCCTCTCCAAACGTAGAGTTTAGTACTGACAAGTTCAACTGTTCAGACGAGTGGGAGAGCAGGTTTGTGGTGACAGGATCTAGGTCACCAGTGTGGTTTGAAATGGCTCCTTAGTCCTAACACAATGACTGAGGGACAAGAGAATTTTCTGCCACTTGCTAGCTTTCTCTCTGAAATAAAACAAACAATCAAAGACCCAAACTCCCAAACTCCATGCCACTCTGAACCAACTCAAGTCAGATGTGTAATTCAGATTGATAGTCCCTCTTTTTAGGGCCCCTCAGCCTTCCCTAGGAGGGCTCCGGGTGAACAGGTATGACAAACACACACAGCATGAGAAACCCTAGACAGACATCAGTAAGAATTCAGAACGCACGGCAGCTGACTACGGTGTCATGCCTGCCTGTAAGGTCCCCATCCCGAGATCCTGGGCTAGCCGAGACCTGAAGTTTGTTTGAGATTCTTACCTCAAGATCCAGAAGTGTCCAAAGTTGGGGAGTACCTCCGATTCCCTTTGCCTTTGAAGCAGGAGTGTTCTCTACCTTGCGCCTTGAACGAAGCTGCTGAAACGTCATGATAATTAAGTCTGAGTCATCTCAGCCATGAACTTTTTTTTCAGATGACTCTTTCAAAATGTGATACATAATTGCTTCACTACAATTACCCAATGGCATGAATGAATACTAGTCTCTATCTAGATGAACAGACAAGGCCACCCATGCAATCATTACCTTCCTATAACACGTGTGTTCTTATGAAAGTAGGGCTATTTAACCAAAATGATTAAAAAAGGGCTTCTGACCTATTTTTAAAAGGTGTTAATTCTTACTGAACTGACTCAGGATGTAGCTCAGAAATAGAGTGCTTACCCAGCATGTCCAAAGCCCTGGGTTCCACCTCCAGCATCATGGAGGGAAATGGAAATACTGAGTTGGAAAAGGAGGAAGAATCTCCTTTTCTGGGACAATAAGCCAGGTTGGGTGTCTGCTCTACTACTATATAGGATACCTTTTGGACTTTAGGTGGATCAAGAGACTCAGTCTGAAAGCATGTGGCTTGATAACCAGCCTGGCCTAGTTATCATCTTTATCATTCAAGGCAGGACCACAGATGGCATCTCTGAGCATTTGCTCTTTTTCAGAATGCTATAATGACTTCCTGTCCCAAGATTTCTTTGACACAAGTTGTATGTGTTTATTAGCCGCTCTATCTCTCTGGTTTATATGATTTAGCTAATGTATTTGTTTTCTTCTTTCTTGCAACAGATTTCTCTGTGTAGCTCAGGCTGGCCTCAAATTTACAATACTTTCCCAAGTGTGAAGACTCCAGGCATGCACCATCACATTTAGCTAGTTAGTGAATTTTGAATGACTAGAGATTGGATTGCATGATATGTCATAATTTACCTACATTAAAAATGTTTAGGGTAAGATAGGATTACTATCTCAGTTTTTCTAGGATGTGTATTTTCAGTACTAAAGTAAGGACAGCTTGGGCCAAATCAGGATGTCTAGTTTCTCCAGCGAGAACAGCAGGCACGTTCATTTAGCAATATCCCTGCTACTGATGAAGTTGTGAGTTTATCATAAAAATACCCTGGGTTCTAGGTACCTCCTTAACTTTATTTTTTATCCCTGGTAAAATGGGGTTCTGCCTGAATCGGCTCTGTGCATCAATAGGAAACACTGATAACAAGGGAATATGCTGTTAAAGCTGTAAAATTTGAGTGGCCTTGTCAATGGCAAAATGAGCCTGGAGACAAGTCATCATAGACAAATCCACTTATTCAATCAACAAGCATTTATCAAGGGCTTACTGTAGGCAAAGGTCTCCTTAGGAGAAAAGACAAGGGGAACACTGGCTAAGACGGAGAAACTTCTAGCAGACAGAAACAAAACCACACAAACTATAGCATGCATTATTCTGTGGTCTGGATCCCAAATGTCCCCTTGAAGGCTTGCGTATTAAAAGCTGTGTTGTCAGCGTGGCATCATGGGGAAATGGTGCCATTTCTGAGTGGTGGGATCTCACGGGGAAGTTCTTAGGTTATTGGAGAGACACTGCTGGAGGGAACTGGGGACCTGGGATTCTCCACTTTATGCTCTTGTTTTCTTGACACCAGGTGAGCAATTTTCCTCCACCACAAACTCCTGCCATGTCACAGGTCCAAGTCAATGGTGCCAAACTGTCACAGAGTGGCACCTTTAAAACCACGAGTCAAATAAACCTGTATTTTTTATGACTTAATTGTCTCAGGTAACTTTTTACAGTGATGGAAAGCTGACTAATGACACTATGAAGGAAATAAGGGAATGTAGCGGTGCAGTAACCTTATAATTGGTAGAGTGATGTAGCTGCAGGAGGCCAACTTGTCAGGATGGTCCAGGCTGGCTTCTATGAGAGGTAATATGTGACTTGAACTCTGACTATTAGAAGTCACTGAAGGGAAATAGTGGGGAGGGACCAAGAAAAGTGAGTCAGTGGAACAGTGTGAGGATGGACACAGTGGTAGGCAGAGTGATGCTGATGAGAGCCATGCATGAGGATGGGCACAGTGGTAGGCAGAGTGATGCTGATGAGAGCTATGGATGAAGATGGACACAGTGATAGGCAGAGTGATGCTGATGAGAGCTTTGGATGAGGATGAATATAGCGGTAGGCAGAGTGATGCTGATGAGAGCCATGCATGTAGCTTGAATTCAGGGGAGAGGTCTCTGGAAGCATGAATTTTGAGTCATCACCCAGAAGTGAAAGACACCATTTTGGCATTGGGTCCTAGGATGCTTGATGGGAGACAATGCCAGGCGTCACACAGATAAGTGCATGAAATTGTACTGTGGTCCTTCTTAGTGCATTAGAAAAAAAAATGCAGGAGCAGACATAGAGGATGAATGATGCCACCTATTATATGGAAAAATTTATAAAATAACTCTAAACATTTATGTTCTTTCTTCAGCATCTTCCTAGGGTGGCACCAATAGTTTCTTGGTCCACCTCTTCCTCTTGAAGAGGAATGCAAAATTAGTTTCCATGGTTACAGTCATCCCTCAGTGTCTATAGGGTATTGGCTCCAAATGCCCCACAGGTCCTCAGATCTTCAGAGAGAAGTATCTTCTATCCAGCAAGATAGCATTTCATATAATCCAACCACATCCTCCAGTATTTTTGTTGTTGTTGTTGTTGTTGTTTGAGACAGGGTTTCTCTGTGTAGCTTTGGAGCCTTTCCTGGAAATCACTCTGTACTCAGGCTGGCCTGGAACTCACAGAGATCTGCCTCTGCCTCCCGAATGCCTGGCCCTCCAGTATTCTTTAAATCACCCCTGGATTACGTGGACTGCAGAAGAACATGTTGCTCTACTGAGTCACTGTGGGGACAGCAGCAGTAAAGGTCAGGACAGAGGCAGTTTTCCCAAATTCCTTTGAACTAAGCTGTTGCCTGAACTGATAGGTATGGAAACACAGATAAGCGGGTCACATGCAGTTTTTATAGCTGTCCTTTATTTGAAAATTCACAGATGCTTTCTTTCTACGTGACATTTCCCTTTTAAGGAAATTTGGAAACATCTTAAATGAATAACATATGGCTGATAAAGACCTAACACTCTACAGCTCCCATGAAAGGTAGAATAATTTTTTAAGTGGCTCAAACAATTGGAGTTTATTTATTTATTTATTTATTTATTTATTTATTTATTTATTTATTTATTTGGTTTTTCGAGACAGGGTTTCTCTGTGTAGCTTTGCACCTTTCCTGGAACTTGCTTTGGAGACCAGGCTGGCCCCGAACTCACAGAGATCTGCCTGGTTCTGCCTCTTGAGTGCTGGGATTAAAGGTGTGCGCCACCACCGCCCGGCTGCCATCAATTGGAGTTTAAAAAACAAAAGTCAGGAGGGAAGATGAGCAGTAGGTAGAGGTTCAAGTCTGGTGGACTAAATTCAGTCCCTGGAACCTACGCAAAGATAGGAGAGGACTGACTCCTCCAGGTGGCCCTTGATCATCCACACATCCTGTGGCATGCCCTCCCACCCTCGAGAGGGTTTCACTGAGTAACAGTCCTGGCTGTCCTGGAACTCACTCTGTAGACCAGGCTGGCCTTGAATTCACAGAGATCCTCCTGCCTCTGCTTCTCCAGTGCTGGGATTAAAGGCATGCACCACTATCACCTGGCTATAAATAACAAATTTTAAAAGGTCTAAGAAAGGGAGAAATTGGTTTCACTGCTTTTAGAAAGGATGTTTAAATGGGCTCAACTAATTTTCTACTCTGTTCAAGGAATCATTTTAAGGCAAAACTTCCAAGTTCGTCAAGAAAACAACAAAAGCCAACAGTACTCTATCCAATTCCATCGTCTTTTGGTTTCCACATTTAAGTGAAAAAAAGTTGCTGGTAATTCCTGTTTATTCTAACTACTCATGATTGTAATCTAAAACACAAGATTACTTATCTCATTTACTAATGGCTGACAGGGCTTTAGTCTTTTCAGATCAAGGGATACTTTGAATTAATGCTCCAGAAGGAAGATAATAATTAACTATGTAGAAATAATTATTTGTTAAAGATGCCAAGATCCAATTTGAAGGAATTAACCATTCTTTGTGCTTGGTTTCTAGAATATGTAGCATGTAGAACTTTGTGCTCTGAGCAAAGCAGCCAGTATCATTATCAGATCAGCTGTGCATGCTTGAAAGAGTGAATCTGTTGACTGTTCCCTCAGAGGAGGGAGTTGTGGAGGATCACTGGACCTTCAGTTGAGGTTCCAGCTGTCCATCAGTGCTGGAGGCCATGGGAGTATGCATCGGGTGACAACTAGTATTCAACAGGTCGACCCACCAAATGAATAACTCTCTGATGGGGAGCCCCACTTGGCAAGGACCATGGGGTCACTGATTGTAAATGACTGGTTGTTTTCTGTCTGTAGTTTTTCTCATGTGCCACTCCATTTCTTCACTAAAAACAGCTATGGGTGTTTCCCCAATGCTTGTGTGTTTATCTTGTGAAAATATTCCATCTTTGGGCACACCTATAGTTATGGATGGTCAGGAAGATGATTTCTGCTTAAACTGTACAATTTTGATGAATAGAAATAACACTGGGATGTTTCTTATGGCTCAGACTGACATAGGAATATAGCAGTGTTCTCAGCTACAAGGGCAGCCTTTTTCACACTTGTCTGATTTTAGACTTCAAAACAAATTCAAAACAGAGTTGCACCTGCAAATGAAATGCTAGAGGACACATTCCCAGGTGTCAATTTGTAGAACCAAGGTCAGGCACAAGGCAACCTTGGTGCCAGTTCCCTGCTTGTAAAGTGTGGCTGATAAAGACCTAACACCCTACACAAATTCCTCAAGCAATTAACTCTCTACGTGAACTTCTAACCTCAGAATTTTAATACAAGACTCAACGATCAGCTAACTAACTGTTTATTGTTTAGGTCATGAATAACAATTAATCAATTAACTAAGTCCAGAGAAAAATAGATTTATGTCCATCTACTGTGGAAAAAGTTTCACAATTAACCAGGGCTTCAGAGGATGGTTTGGCCTCATAGCCTTGAATAAAGAGTTACAAGCTTCCCTCTGCTCTGCTCTGAGACTGTAAGCAGGAATATATATATGTGTGTGTGTGTGTGTGTGTGTGTGTGTGTGTGTGTGTGTGAATGGTTTGGGATGCTTTCAACGCCACTGCCCAGGAAAGTGCCAAATCCCATGTCTTTGTCTATACATTGCCATGGTAAATGGCTTTTCTCTTCATTGTTTGCTCAAGGAATACATTATGACCCCAAGAAGTAGCTTTGTAAATTTTTTTTTATTGCCTAAAGTTTGCTGTTGAATATGTTTATAAGCTGTATGAACAGAGGAACTAAAGAGAATTAGAGCAAGAGAAATTAGAGCAGAGAACTAGAGCTGGAGAATTGGAGCTGGAGAGAATAAAGAACATGACCCTCAGATTGTGTCTGAGTCTTTCTCTCAGATGGATAAGAAATTTTCCTAGGTCCCAATACTCTGAAAAGCATTCTTTTTGTAACCCTGGGTGCAGTCCTGAGAGCTGGTCTCTTGGGCTGCAGTACACCAGGTCATTTGTATGTAGCTAGCTCTGTTCTGCTTACCTGTGGCCTTACATTCTCAGGAGGTGTGGAATATATAAGTTGGGGAAGATTAATCGAAGAAACTCCATGCAGCTCTGGGGAAGCCATCATCCATGCTGCTGGAAACTTTCCAGTATGGCTGCTCTGGCCTCCCCCATGTTCCTACCAGCAACCCCTCACCATACTCTGTAAGGAAGTTTCATAAACTCATTGTTTGGCCAAGGTGAACTTTGGTTTGTCCTTGAGACCTTCTGAGGATCCGTAGACATGGTTTGTGTCTCCTTAAGAAAGAAATTGTATTTCCATGTAGAAGGAAACCCTGCAAGTTAAATGTTTATTAACATAACTTTTTATTGGGTCTTTCAGAATTTCATATCATGCACCCTAATCCCACTCATTTCCCAGTCTTTCCATATTTGTCCTCCACCATGTAGCCTGCTCCCTCCCAAAGAAAATAAAAAATAAAAATAAAAATTAGGAAAGGAGGAGAAGAGGAAGAAAAAGAGGAAGAAGGAGGAGAAGGAAAAGAAGAAGGAGGAGGAGAGGAAGAAGAAGGAGGAGGAGGAGAAGGAGAAGGAGGAGAAAGAGAAGAAGGAGAAGGAGAAGGAGAAGGAGAAGGAGAAGGAGAAGGAGAAGGAGATCAACCAACCAAAACCCAAAACCCCTGAAAACCATCTCACCAACCGCTCTGGACAATGACCTGCTTCTCTATCAACCACAGCTTTCTCTGTGTGTATCATTCTGTTCCTCATTCTTTCCTGCCTCTCCATCCATCACACATTCCATCGTTGTCATTGTGGCATTGAAAGCTGCAGTCCACCCTTCTGCCCAAACAGCTTTACTTGGGAATGTTCTTTGCAATGAGCCATTAGTTTAGTTCAAGGCCTCTGGCTTCTGATATACCATTGATACTGGACTCTCATAGAGACTCCTGAGTCATGGAGATCCTGTGGCTATGGATCCGCAGGACTGATCCCTTCACGTGCTCCAGCAGCTCATGGACAGGGAAGATGTTGGGATGTGCCAACTCAAAGCTCTGGGGCTGGGCCTGGGTGGTAGTCAGCCTGCCGGCCCTCCCAATGCACCACCAGGAATGTGGCAGCTGGTGAGGGGTGGGACCAGCTGTTCCTCACCCTCACCACCAAGGCCAGCTCTCCCAGGCTGCCCAGGCAAGGGGCAGGGCCAGCTCTCCCAGGCCCATGTCACCACTGGTGCCACTATGCAGTGGCCCCAGAGGGGCAGAGTCAGCTCAGCAGGGGTCTTTAGACAATACCATGGCTTTAGGTTGCAGTACAGATCCACGGACATTCGCATAGGCTTTGTGGTAACATGGGCCAGGGACATCAACACAGACCCAGGCAGGCTGCGTGGGACCACGGACTCGGACATGGCCCTTGGCCACAGCACAGGCCCTGGCATCACCATAGTCTCAGGCGGCAGCGCAGGCCTCTCACATCAGGCTGTTCCTCACTGCTGTAGTGTCTCCAGTCTGATCTCTCTCCCATCTCTCCACCACATACTTGCTTCCTTCCCACACGCTCCCACTGAGCAAGGGCTGGGTGAGGCCCGGTGTCTCGGCACTTCCCAGATTTTTGTTTTTTAACTTGAAGACAAATCATGCTGTTTTATGGAGGGGACAGGGGTCTATGTCTATGGGGTAGGAGTGAGGCAGAAGGGGCAATTGGGAGGCCAAAGGCACCTCCAGCTCTGTTTCCTGCCTCTCTTGTGCTAATGAAGTCTGATTAAAAGGGAACCCGAAAAGAGACGTAAGGGATATGTGAAGTGAGACCCAGTATTTATTGTGTATTTGTTATGCTTTGGGCACTTTCCATATACGAACTCCCTGAACCTCTGCTAAGAGCGTGCAAGGAACAAACACTGTCTCCATGCTATAGACGAAGACACTGAGGTCAAGGTCTGCGCGGAAGCTTGGCATCGGCGCTTACATTCAAGACATGGGTGTTATGCTTCTAGGTGTCTCTTAGGCATTTTAGGAAGGTCACTGCAGGGCAACACACAGTCCAGGGGATGTGGGAGGCGGGGGAGAGAGGAGGATGCTGTTACTTGGTAACTCATCTGATTTCCCCACCAGATAATTGAAGCTGTGTGAGTAATACAGATTTGTGTTTTAAATTACTACCAGAGGAAGCTGCCTGGAATTTGTTTTGGTGCTTAAGAGAGATGAGTGACTCTACAGTCTGGTAGAAGGATCTTGCCACCTGACATTATCTCCACCTCTCTTCCATGCTTTGTTTTATAGGTCACAAATGTTTGAAATAACATAACTGAAGAGCTTGAGGGGGAAAAGGTACAGACTTTAACTGTGGAGTGCATGGAGTTTGTAAGCCTAAAGGCAATGTGAACTGTAGACCAGTGGGATAGTCTTGTTAACTCACAGGGTGTGGACTAATAATTCTGAAGACACTATGCATGTACAGCAGAATGATTAAGCAATGGAGTCAATTGATGGCAGATAATTGTAGCTGGGTCTCTCATAGATGGCCTAGGAAGTTGGAGATAAGCAGGGGAGGATGCTGCTACACAGAAGAGAAGGCTTTCAAGGGTAAATCTAAATTTAAGGGCAACCCGTGATCCAGTTAATCCTCCCCGTGTTTCTTCCATCTCTGTGGAAAACTGCAGGGCAATCTGATAGCCAGGAGGAAAATGCTTCAGAGAGTTCTGAGCCCTTATGACCGCCAAAGCTCGAGTGAAGGCCTGACACTCCCAGTAACCCAGTAACCCCACTCTGCTCTTTAATACACCAAGCTGGGAAATAAAGCTGTTCTCTCTCCCAAGTAAAAGAAAGCAGAGACTGTGTCCTGTGCATGTGTTATTCTCTCCTCTTCAGGAACTCCCAAGTTTCAGCTTGTGCTGCCCCGGCTGCCGAAGGAGGAGGCTGTGATTCATGTGTGAATGGGTCAGAGTTGGATCTATCAACACGTGTCTGGTTACATATAGAAAAATATATTCTATGATGGAAATAAGCGATATCCTCGCTCAGTCAGCCAGGAAGGCTTAGAAGCAAAGACAATCCAGTAACAATGCTCACAATTGTCACCCAGATCAAGGTTTCAAATACCATTCTCCAAAAACCAGAAGTACGTAGGGATTCTTAGAAAAACAAATTGCTGGTTTTTGTGCTGGGGCAGGAAATACACAAAATTATCCCATAGTTAAAGAAAGTTAGGAAATGCTCAAGAATGGAATTGAATACAAACAAATGAAGGAAAAACAGAGATGGAAAATGGACAAGAGCCAATGGAAGACCCGTCTAGTGGACAGAGCTGTGCAGCAGCAGCAGCAGTAGCAACAATGAAGAACTAGTTTCAGACTATGATGCAAAATGTAAAGCATTTAATTCACACTAATATAATTGATTGGATGAAAAAATAGACAAAGCCTTGCGGTGGTGGCGCACGCCTTTAATCCCAGCACTCAGGAGGCAGAGCCAGGCGGATCTCTGTGAGTTCGAGGCCAGCCTGGGCTACAGAGTGAGTTCCAGGAAAGGCGCAAAGCTACACAGAGAAACCCTGTCTCGAACCGCCCCCCCCCCAAAAAAAATAGACAAATATGGTATGTAGAACAAGCCAGAACAAATTTATTTATTTTTGAGACAGGAGCATTCTATGAAGCCTTCTCTGGTCTGGAATGTAGATCAGGCTGGCCTTGAACTCACAGAAATGACCTTGCCTCTGCTTCCTGAGTGCTAGGATTAAAGGCATACACCACTATGCCTGGCTATTATTTATGTCAGGATCATGCAACTGACTGATCTGGGATTGTTAAGTAGCCAGGGATGACCTTAAACTCCTGACTTCCTACCTGGGAGTATCAGGCCTTCCTAAGTGCCGGGACTACAGGCATACACCATTATACCTAGCTTATGCAGTGTTGTGGATCAAACACAGGGCCACCTTCAATGAGTTGGAAGACAGCCCCGATTTTAGAGTGTTTAAAAATTTTAAGTATATGAGTATTTTGCCTGCATGTCTGTGACTATGTGGCTGTCTGGTGTCCACAGAGGTCAGAAGAGGGCATTGGATCCTCTGGAACTGGAGTTGCAGGTGGCTGTGAGCTGCCATGTGGGTGCTGAGAATTAAATCCAAGTCCGCCAGAAGAGCAGCCAGTCCTCTTAACCACTGAGACATCTCTCCAGCCCTTCAGGGTGTCAACCTCCTCCACCCGCCTTTTTATGGGAACCACACTTTTCAGATCAGAGCATGGCCCTAGTGGGCACCTGTCAAATTCATGGCCTCCTATTACTCTTTTAACAGCCTTCCTTAAGCTTCTGGAAATTCTAATAAGTTCTGCCTCCCCAAAGAGAGAGTCAGATTCTGATTTTCAGTCTCTTGTAGTCAGGATTCAGGGATGGGGCCCAAACTTCCTCAGTCAGATTGCACCCCTGTAAGCCCTATGATTGGGAAGTGAGGTGAGAAAACAGAATCTTTTTGGGAAGTGTCATTTTTGTTGGTGCAGGAAATAGCAAACAAAACAAACAAAACAAAACCCCACAAAAGCAGAGACAGTCAGCCACTCCCCAGTGCTCCTTGGCAGTGGTGACAGCAGTTTCCTCCAATAGCCCCACTTTGGTACTCTCCTGATCAGGCCAGTCTTTGGTGTGGTTATGAGTTCTCTCCAATCGTCCCTAGAATCCCTGCACCATACATATACTATCCTTTTAATTCATCCCTTCCTGGGTAGTTGCCCAGAGTCAATTTCCACTGGCCAGAACTAAAGATCTTGATATTGAAGACTCCCTTACAACTCTCCAATGGCTTCTCACATATTCTAGAATGTGTCTCAAACCCTTTGCCTAGCCCAAATATATCTATCTCTTTCATAAAAATTGGTTTTCAGCCCGGTGGTGGCAGAGGGAGGCAGAGGCATGCGGATCTCTGTGAGTTCCAGGCCAGCCTGGTCTACAGAGCGAGTTCCAGAACAGGCTCCAAAGCTACACAGAGAAACACCAGAAAAAAATAAATTGGTTTTCTATTACTATCAGTCTCAAACCAATGTGATCTGATCTATCAATATTCATGCTTTTGGCTTGATATTCTTATACTGAAATATTGGCTTGTAGCCAAAAATATGATAGAAGAAAATATGTAACTTTTGAAGTTGGGTCATAAAAGACTTTGCAGCTTCTGTCTTGGTTACCCTTGGGTCATTCACCGTGAGGGAATCCACCTATCATGTTAGCAGATCTCCGGGAAAATCTGTGAAAAACTCAGGAAATGGGCTGAATGGTGTATGGAGTTGAGTCTTCAGGCAGCTTTGGCAGGAGCCCCTGAGACAGAACCACCTATCCACACTACCCCCAAGTTCCCTATCTACAGAACCTATGGGGAAACAAATGTTTTACTGATGCAGGCTAGTAAGCTTTGGGGGACGACTGTTATGCAGCAAGAGATTACTAATACACTGTGCAACAAAGATTAGCACCTATAAGCTGCTTTAAATTTTGCTGTAACTTGAGGGGGGTAAAGGAGTTGGCTTCAACTTCAAGTTTCTCAGAGCAGTGCCAAGGAAGAAATGAGGCAGGGATTGTTAATTCCACAGAAAAAATGATAATCCCACAGGTTAGAGGAGAAAGGCCACCAGCCCAAATCATCATGGCCAAATTAATTAAAGCAAGCTTTATTTTGGTCGTGTACATGGTGTGTCTCCCTAAAGGCAAGGTTCAGGAGATCAGCATTGGACCTGAGTATGATAAAGGTTGTTAGGGAGTAGGGGGTTTCCAAATGGGGGATTTGGCAGGCAAATAGGTGGGGTTATAGGAGCAGAACACAAGCATAACAAGTTGGTCATAACAACCTTCTTTTTCTTTTTAAATATATGAATCATCTGTCCGCATGTACACCTGCATGCCAGAAGAGGACATCGATTCTATTATGGACAGTTGTGAGCCATCACATGGTTGCTGGAAATTGAACTCACGACCTCTGGAAGGGCAGCCACTGCTCTTAACCACTAAGCCTTCTCACCAACCTCCATAACAACCTTCTTAAACAACAACAACAACAAAATGGTTGCAAGGTGGTCATAACAGCAAGTGGTTATAACAACTCTTTGAAACAAAGACATGATTGTTAGTCCTGGAGCAGGCAGTACAGAACCATTTGTAGTAAAGTTACAGGTGGGGCATAGCCCGATCCTTGAGAAACAGGGGGTTAATAGTAAACAGGAATGAGCCTGGTTTGTCTTTACTGTAAGATGGACTTCAAGCCTGAGATGGATGCAGGCTGGTTTACCAGGATTTGCCCTGGGAAGTGGAGAGCCACTGAGAGAAACTAGAGACGTAGCCTCAATTCAAATTTATATTCAATGAATGTATTTTTAGTGCTGGCAGGACGGCCACCTTAGAGCCAAACAGCATGCCGTGTGGACGGGGGTAAAGGTGGGGTTTAAAATGGACATCTGAAAGGTGTGGATTACAACTATCCATGGAATCCACGGCTGGGCAGGGAAATTGTTTTACTTCTCTCGTTTTTTTTCTTACTTTTCCACTATGTAGTAATAAAAAGACCATAGCGATAAGCAAGTTTTACAGAAGCAAAGGCAGCTGCTAACACCTCATAGCCCATTATCCTTTTCTTGTCTCACCTGGAGGCCACTAGGATCTCCCAGGCACTCCAGGTCAACTGCCCTTAAGGGATGCCTGGTTCCATACTAAGGTTCTCTAATCATCACGGGGGACCTATGTTAGGTCTGAGCACTCCAACGACTGGGATAGAACCGTTCATTTCTGGGCAGGCAAACACACAGTGCCACCACACAGGGCCATGTCCCCACACCGGTCCTTCCAGAGCTAACGATGCTGCAAGCAGAGAGGCGCAGATGGAGACTCAGTGCGCCGAAGCAAGCTCAGCGCCTGCGCCGTGTGCATCTCGCCGCCAGGTGGCGCCGTCGTGCGCCGAGCCACCGATGGGAAGCGCAGGCGCTCGGCGCTCCGCTCGCGTACTGGGCGGTAGGGGGCGCAGTCGAGAGGGAGGACGAGCGCTCGGCGGCCTCCGAGGCGCAGGCCCGGAACCGCTGGCTTTCGGTTTCTCCTTCGCTCCGGTAGCTGCCGTCCCCGCCGCCGCCTCCCCGCCGCCCGAGGCTTGCGGTTCTGTCGCCATGAGGCTGCGTGTGCGGCTTCAGAAGCGGACCCAGCCGCTAGAGGTGCCGGAGCCGGAGCCGACGCTCGGGCAGCTGCGCGCGCACCTCAGCCAGGCTCTGCTGCCCACGTGGGGGTTCAGGTGAGCGGCGCCCCGATCGCGGGGCCCCGGGAGGGCGGGTGCGCCCGCCGGGCGGTCACGTGAGGCCAGGGCCTCCCGGGCGTAGCTGCGCCGAGCCCCCGTGACAGTGCTCGCCCGCCGGGTTCCAGCTCCGGGAGACCATGGCGCAGCCTCCCCGGGGTCCCGCTGTTTCCCCCGGTGAGTAGCCACTTCCGGGTTTGCGGTCACCACCACCCCGAGCGCGGGAAACGCGGGACGCGCCTGCTGCTGTCCGGAGTGGGAAGCTTGCGTTAAACCTCCCAGTGTGAACCCCCTGGGCTTGAGTGCACCTCGGCCGTGGAGATATCTCAGTGGTTACATTGGAAAAACATCGTGCCTGAAGTAACAACAAACTTCTTGCACCCTAGGCCGCTGTAGTTTGTGCTACAGCTTAAGGCAACAGTAACTAAAAACAGCAGAGCGTGCTTGTGCTAGACTGCACCCGACCTGTAACTTTCTCATTGCAACCTTTCAGGAAGTACGCATGCTTCAGGCCAGTGGGCATTTTTCTCCAAAATAGAGGCATGACCCCAGAGAGCTTCCAGTGGGTGGCAGGTTGAAAAGGGAGTAAGTTCTTACTAATTTATGGGGTTGCAGATGAAGCTTCTGTGTTTCTGCAGAAGTTATTTTCAGGTCGTAGAGAGACAAGTTTATGGATGACCCACTTCAAGAGCTGAGCTAGAAATTTGAGCTCGTGAATAAAATATTTTAAAAAGATGGGCTCTAGGTCCATCTCGTTAATTGACACTTTTAATAACCTTTCACTTTATTTGTAGGAAATTGAGCAAAATGAGGTCCTATACGGATTTCTCTTCCTTTCACCCCTTCTCCCCCAGATTAAGATATTGTTAGTTAAAAAGTGAGCCTGAGCTACGCCTTTATTCCTGTCACTCAGAAGGCAGAGGCAGGGGGATCTTTGAGTTCAAGGCCAGCATGGTCTGCATAGCAAGTTCCAGGGTTACAGAGTGAGACCTTGTCTAATAAAATAATGTTAGCGAAAACAAAAAAAAGCTGTTTTTTTTCCACATGAAAAGAATTAACATATCGCCCTATTACCACATAATGGTGACTACACTACTTCTTGGTGTCAAGCTGAGTGTTTTCTATGTTGACAGTTACCCTTCCACACACTTTGGGAAGTCTGTTTTTAAGGTATATTTATAAGTTGTATTCCTTTTCAGCTAAGCAGGGCAGTCTTGAAAAGATGTGAAACCCAAGAGCCCCAGTTAGTTTCTCTTTCCGGCTTGTTTTCACAGTTGCGGTCGATTAGTTGGATGGAATTTAAACCTCAATTTGTGAAAGTAAATTCATTCTTCAGAAATTTTGTTTTTTGGGGGAATAAAAGGGAAGCTTTAAAATATGTCCATATGACACAGTTGTTATTTCTAAAGAGTATTTTCTAGTTAAGCAGACCAAAGATTGGTATAAAATAGATTTTTTAAAGTTTGTCGTTTCTAGAGTTGCAGTTCTCTCTCTCTCTCTCTCTCTCTCTCTCTGAGTGTGTGTGTGTGTGTGTGTGTGTGTGTGTGTGTGTGTGTGAAATGCACACTCTCACCCTTATAACTTCAGAAAATAGTACCTTGGAAACACTTGAGAAGGGTGGGAGGGAAAACTGGCATTTCTGTTAAGCAGACCGTTCCTTATGTTTTCCTCAAAATGAATTGTTTTGAGGGAGTTTCCCCTTTTTCTGCCAAAGCTGAGATGGTGTTTTCATGGGCAGCTGGCAGGTTTTCAACTTTTTGTTTATCAGAACATTTTGCAAGCAGTGACAGAGCAACTTATTTTATTAGGAGAGGGAATAGCTTTGACTCCAGTAATGTCTGTTTAATTGGTAAGACGAAAATGAATGTGTATAAGCAAAATGAATCGGGCTGGGGAGATTCTAAAGCACTTGCCACACAAGCCTGACACCCCGAGTGTGACATCCCAGGACCCATGTAAAGCTGGCGGTAAAGCTGCGGATTAAACTGATGTGTGAAGTTAGGAAGCATCTCCACTTCAAAGATGTTGGAATACTGAAAACTGCGTGCTTTAGAACTGATGAAATCGGTGCCCTAAGGACTCTAACGCCCTGGCTAAGGTGCTGAAGTTTTGACTGTTAGAAATCTATGGCCATTTGATGAGAAGAACAAGTAATTTAGTCCCCTGCGGTTTTCTACTTAGTGCTTCTGGGTGTATAGCCTGTACTTTAATGTATTCCAAATGTGTTATTTGGGATAGTGCAGTAGGGAGCTCTTACGGTGCTCATCCATCTTTCTTGGCAGTTCTGATACCCGATTTGCAATTACATTGAACAACAAGGATGCCCTCACTGGAGATGAAGAGACCTTGGCTTCATATGGGATTGTTTCTGGGGACTTGATATGTTTGGTTCTTGAAGATGACATGCCGGCACCTAACTTACCTTCATCTACAGATTCAGAGCATTCCTCACTCCAGAATAACGACCAAGCTTCTTTGGCTGCCAGCTCACGTCAGGCCAGCATCCCTGATGAACAGTGCAGTGGTTCTTCTCAAGGACAGGCCACCCAATCCGATGCCTCGAATGATGACAGTATGGTGGGTATTAAAGATGAAGAGATGAAATAGAGTATTGATAGGATATATTGACAGTTCAGAGGACTTCTGCACCAGTCAGGATGGTTAGCATCAGTAAATTGTAGACTGTGCCCTTTCTGAACATTTTCTTTTTAGCTGCTAGATGTCTGGACTGATACCTTGCTAGCATTCTAACATGCAAGGTTTTGTGGTTTTGTTCAGATATTCCTTTAGCTCATGTATCCCATGGTGTCTGATGTTTGTGAGTTTATAATTCCTAACTTACCATGTCTGGGCACTCACTTATGTTGTACCTATAGTCCACTTATTTCCAAATGATTTGCTGAACCTTTAAATGGTTATCACAGACTCTGTCTAACGTCAGTTTGGAAATAATATACACCATTAGGTCTGTCCTCCACATGGGAACTCCCTGCCCTGCCCCTCAGTGGGACTCCTAACATCCTGTGCCTTTTGACTTGTTGATGGTGGTGGTGGTTTTTTCGAGACAAGGTTTCTCTGTGTAACAGCCTTGGCTGTCCTAGAACTCGATTTTTAGAGCAGGCTGGACTTGAACTCACAGAGATCCGCCTGCCTCTGCCTCCCGAGTGCTGGGATTAAAGGCGTGCGCCACCACTGCCCGGCTACAGGCCACCTTTTGACTTCTTTCTATCACAGGCTGCCAGGCTGTGTTCTTCACTGCATTAGGTTTTCTCGTCCTATGTCTTCAATATGTCATTCGCTTGCTCTTTAGTACCTCTGTGTCTGAGATACAAATGTCTCTAGTCCAGTCATGTTATTTCACAGAAGACCAAGTTTCTTATTGTCCTGCGTACCCAGGCTTTCTGTAAGTTGTCCTACCCTGCCTCTCCAGGGCCAGTTTCTGTTCTGTCCTGTTAGTGATGGTCTCTCATGAGTACAGATTCCTGCTAATTCTCATTCTTCCATTTGCACACTCACACGTAAGTGTACAACCTGCTGACCTCGTTGTGACCAGTGATGGTGCCTTTGCTGATGCTCCTTTTCCTGTTTGTCTTTCTGTATTCCAAGGTCTTTGCTAATTATAGTCCAGTGATTTAAAACATTTATTGATCTTTATAACTTTGTAAGTTCCTCATTATTTATTTTCCCTTTTAATACTTCGTATGAAACAATTCTTTTTTAAATTACATTTTTTAAGGTTTTTGTTGTTGTTGTTTTGGTTTTTTTTTTGTTAGGTTTTTTGAGACAGGGTTTCTCTGTATAACAGCCCTGGCTGTTCTGGTACTTGCTAGTAGGCCTTGAATGAAACACTTCTTTAATACTAACACTGTTTTTATGTATATATTCTTATCACTGTAAATTTCTTTTGCAAGCCTTAAGCACTGAATCATGACATTAAGAATAAGCACATATTTCCCGATACAAGAAATTTAATTTGTCTTCTGAATCATTCTTGTATCTCTTGCTGGTTTCTGCTTCATAGGGCAGTGTGTGGGATGAATAAGGCTATCTGACTGCATACTTTAAAAAAAAAGACTCTTTTAGAGATAAACGTAGAGAAAAGAGCTCACTCCCTTTACTTTGGTGTGCTCTAAAAATCCTCCAGTAAGATGGAGTTTTACAGTGTGTGTAATACTTAGTTAATTTTTCTTTGTAAAGTTTTGATATGTTACTGATGCCTCAAGGTAGTGATTCTAGTTCTAAGAGCATACTGTTTGTCTTGTAAGTTTTTTTTTTTTTTTTTTCCTGGTTTTTGAGACAGGGTTTCTCTGTGTAGTTTTGGTGCCTGTTCTGGATCTTGCACTGTAGACCAGGCTAGCCTCTAACTCACAGAGATCCGCCTGGTTCTGCCTCCTTAGTGCTGGGATTAAAGGCATGCACCACCACTGCCCAGCTGTCTTGTAAGGTTTTTTATGGGGTGACTATGAAACCTTAGCAGGGACATTGAAGTCATAAATAATGCTTGGAGTCCTTGAATCTATATGATGTGCTGGTTCAGTGTAGAAGGAAGCTGTGGAAAAGGAAAATAAATGGACAAGACTCAAAACCAAAGGGAGGGGTTGGGGATTTAGCTCAGTAGTAGAGCGCTTGCCTAGCAAGCGCAAGGCCCTGGGTTTGATCCTCAGCTCAAAAAAAAAAAAAAAAAAACAAACAAACAAACAAACAAACAAAAACCCAAAGGGAGGAATTTTATTTTGTGACTAAATGTCAGTTAGTTTGACTTCATTGCACTTGAGAACTACCTTTAGTGACGGCAAGGTACAGACCTGTACAGACCCGAGAGGAGCTCTACTACACGTTAGCTGATTGTTGTGTACGTGGCCTGTGACGAGACTGTTTAGAGGTGATGCTCAGCTATTTTCTGTGCTCACACGTGGAAGACGATAGACACTCATATCAGAACAGCTCAGCAGATGCCAGTGTTTTTTGGACTTAGGAATAGTTAGATAAGCCCACAGTGGGTGTGTAGTTAGCAGCTCAGGGTAAGGCTTCTTGAAAATTTCCACATCTGTTTTGTACCATGATACTGCCCAAGTAATAAGTGGCCGAAGTGGGAATAATGGGGAAAAGTGAAGAGATTCTTTTCATAATTTAGCTTGATATATTCTTTTTAATATGGTGACTTCTGTTCAGAGAAAATCATGGGAATGTTTTGTGCAGTAGCATCTTTTATGTAGTGTGAGTTACCGTAGCCTTTTAAATTGAATTAAAGATTTTTTTTGGAGACAAGATCTTGTCATATAGCTCAGGCTGACCTTAAACTCTGAATTCTTGTGCCTCAGCCTCCCAAGTGCAGGGATTACAGGTGTGTGTCACCATGCCCGCCTGCGGTCTGTAGCCGTTAGGCTTTAACTCTGCTGATTTCCAAAGAGTGAGTGTCAGCTCTGCTCGATTACGGTCCTTCAGCCTTGGTTCGTGCTATAGAACTTTAAATTTCTGCCCCTCCTAAAAAGAAGAAAGTTGCTCTGTGTTAAGAGTTGAACACAAACTAGGAAACAAACTTCCTGAATAAGATCAATGCAGTGACCTTGCTCTACTGAGGCTGATGTATATCTAACAGCCTAATGGTGACTGAGGACATGGGTTCACTTCAGAGTTGTATAAACTGGGGATCTCGACTAGTTACTGATTTTTCTGAGTTACAGCTGTAGTGGCTATAAGCAGGCATTGTCCTCTCCCAAGTTGTGTGGTCATTGTAAGGCACAAATGGGAGAACACCTGGCAAACGAAAGCATGAAGCTGTAGTACGTCATCTTTGAGCAGTTGTTCACTTTGCTGGATGTGTACCACGTGGTGGGCCTGTACTTGGGTAGTCTTGTGCTTTACACAAACTTGCAGTCACCGAGAGATGGAGATGTGTGAACTGAAAAATAGCAATACAGTGTGGTGAGGTGCAATAATAGAGGCCGTGCATCCGTTGGGTCTCTTGAAGAAGTGGGAACACTGCGGTGGGTGGGAAAGGGTTGGTAGAAAGTAAACAGATGACCAGCCAGGGAACAGGTAATGGTGGGCCTTATGTGCCCGGGCATTTGGACTTAATTTTCTAGGCCTGCACTCCTCAGTCTGTTTCTGAAGATCCAGTTTTATGAATCTGTACTAAGTGTAACAGAGATGCTAAGTATGAGTAAAGGAGGAGGATGCATTTTGGTTAATTGCACACATTACTGTTTCTAGAATTTTCAGAGCTTTTATAAGGTTAATACTGGATGCTGTGACTGTAGGCCGGATTAGGCAGACATGGCATGTGGTGTTTCTGCACCAGGCTCTGTACCAACTTTTCCCCAAGAACATCTAGGCACACAGTCTTAAGGTACAGTTGTGGGAAATGCCATCGCCTGTCTTGGGGAAGTCCTGGTACATTTTAAACTGGGGCATAAGACATGATTGGATTCTTAATTTCCAGGGAAACTGGCAGGAGTGCATGGTGTGTGTGAGACAGGAAGGGGAGGCAGGCACTTTTGGGGTGCTGTTGCTGGAAGTCAGCAGACACATAATGGGGGTCTGAAGCACCTGTGGCTAGGAAGCACAGCTTTAGAGGTGTTCAGGCATGGTAGTAGTTGGAACTGTGAAGATATACCAATTTAGAGTACTGTTTAGTACGTGTGGAGACGTACAGATGGGTTCCAGGTGTTCAGCCTGTCAGCATAAAGGGAGTCAAGGATTCAGGATGGAGGCTGCAGTCTCACTTATTTATGAGAGCTTCCTTGAGAGGGCTCCTATTTCTCAACCTCATGGTTTGGTTTTGAGCACCAATCTCTGCTCAGTTTAGGGTATAGAATGTCCTATGTAAAATTAATGAATTTATTATTCATTATGATGAATTTATTATTGTCATCCCTTTTAGGAAGGGCCTAGTCAAAATGTTGAAGCTGAGTCAATTCAGGATGCCGTGGGTATGGAAGAGGATTCTGGTTTCCATCCACTGGAACCAATGCTGTGCAATGAAACAGAGGATGGACAGGTGCCACATTCACTAGAAACTCTGTATCAGTCAGCTGGTTGCTCCAGCGTCAGTGATGCCTTGGTAGTGCTGGTGCATCTCCTCATGCTGGAGTCGGGCTACATACCTCAGGTGAGTTCATCCCAAAGACCTCAGGAGGTCTCCGAGGGTGCCTTAGTCACAGGGATTGTGGTGGTCCTCCTTTATTAAATGTGGTTGTTGTTGAACACAAAATGCCAGGCACAGGAAGCGGTTGTCATGGGTACTCAGTTAATGTGCCCTTTTCTTCTTCATCCTTCACTTCCTTTGTTAGCATTTAGTAGTGCAGAGGTGATGGTAACTGGTTTAAAAAGACGGAAGGTTTATCTGTGGTAATGTGCAGATAAAATGCCGTGGTGTGGACTGAATGTGACTAAGTGCCGGCCAACTAGGCTGTTCATGTCAATGGCTTTGTGCTGTGGTTGCTTGTCTGCATTGGCTTGTGTTCATTAAGCATTTGCCAATGTCAGTGGTTTTGTTTCCTTGGTCCCTGTTTCAGGTCTTTGTTCTCAAGTTCCCTTAGTCTGAGAATAGACAAGAATGTAGACCATTATAGCATATTGTGTAAGTTCTAGGAGAGACACTTCCACATCTAGAGCCCCAGGGACTTGGAGGAAACAGTTAGAACTTAGGACTACTTGGGATCTTACTACAGTGCAGATTCTGAACTGCTAAACTTAGGATGGAGTGGAGCTTCTTGCACACTCCTATGCGGCCCCTGCCCTGCTGGCCTGTACACATTCCTTGTGGGCCACGTGACGGGATACAAAGATAAAAATAACTCCAGATCATTGTATGCCCCTGCACACCATGCACTGAATCAGAAATGAACACATCAAATACAGTCCTTGCCCTCAGAGTTCACAAATGGGCCCGAAAGACAAATATGACATATTAAATAATAGTATAAATTGATAAAAAGCTTCACAATTATGCAGTGACAGAAATGTGAACAGAATGTAAGAAAATAACTGTTTTCTGAAAAGGGCTGTATAAAAGAAGTGATATTCAACCTGGGGTCTTTAATAATGGCATGGCTTTGCTAGATAGAAATGGGAGTCTTAGAAAGATTAATCCTTATTTCTATGATGTTATTTTATCTATTAAAACATTTTTGATAGAAAAATATATTATCCTCCTTTAGTAGCAGTACTAATGGTGTGCAATTCTGTTAAAAAGGCCATGCATCTTTTTAAAAATGTGTGTGATGTGTGCATGTGGGGCATGTGTTTGTACCATACTGCATGTGAGTGATGTGTGCATGTGGGGCGTGTGTATATTATACTGCACGTGTGTGGTGCATGCATGTGGTGCATTTGCGTATCATACTGCATGTGTGTGGCGTGTGCATGTGGTGCGTATGTGTACCATACTGTATGTGTGTGGCGTGTGCATGTGGTGCATGTGCGTATCATACTGCATGTGTGTGGCGTGTGCATGTGGGGCAGTCAGCACAGTTCTGTGGGGCTGGTTCTCTGCTCTCACCTTTGTGTGGGGCCCGTGGCTCAAACTTGGGTCTCAGGCTTCTGTGCAAGCACTTTGCCTGCTGAGCCGAATCAGTGGCCCTTTTAGTATAACACCTTTTAAAATCATTTTTCCTTTCCTTTCATTCCTCAGGGGACCGAAGCCAAGGCAGCGGTCATGCCTGAGAAGTGGAAGTCAAGTGGTGTGTACAAGCTGCAGTACACACACCCTCTCTGTGAGGGCGGCACTGCTGTGCTGGCCTGTGTGCCTTTGGAAACCCAAATGGTTATAAACGGTAATGGACGGTGCGGTCATGGCTGCTGCTTATGAATAGTAACTTGTTTCTTTTTAAACATTTTATAGCCACTTCAGGGGCTGGCTGTCAAAAAATAGTTCTGAGTCATTCATAGCTTAACTACTCTACCACTGATAATGTGCCTGAAGGATTAAAATGTGACGGTGATGTTGGTTTAGGACATCACCCTTCACTCTTGGGGTAGCCCCCTTTTTTCTTTCTTTTAAAATATTTTTATCTTGTGTGTGTGAGTGTTTTACGTGTGTGCGCGTGCGCGTGTGTGTGCGTGTGTGCGCATCACGTGCATGTAGTGCCTTCGGAAGCCAGGAGAGGGCATCGGATCCTGGAGCTGGAGTTACAGATGGTTGTTAGCTGCTGTGTGGGTGCTGGGAATTGAACCAGGCTCTTTTAGAAGAACAGCCAATGCCTGTAACTAACTGCTGAGTCACCTCTCCAGCCTCAGCCCCTTTCTCTTGATGTCTCAGTCTTTGAATACTTCATTCTGTGAGAGCTGTGGTCACAGGAATGAAATGAGTTACTGTGTATAAGCTATTTGAAGGGGGCATTCTGTGCATGTCTGTGAATCTCTCTTTTTGTTCACTTTTTTAGTCTTGACCTGGGTTTATGAGGTGGACTGAGATTCCTGTTTATCTAGTTTGGCATCTCTGTGACTGTCCATACACAGAAATGCTGCTGAGATTTTGAGGCCTTAGTATGTGTATAATTTAGCTGCCTTCCTCATAGAAATGCCCTGAATAAAGAAGCCCTCTGCTTCCCCTCTCCTATTAGAAGCTTCACTGAGGCGCCATTACATCTTGTCTCTGGATTCCATTTTAGTTGAGATGTCACACAGGTCCTTCCTAACCACCACTGGGCTCTGGAATGTTCTCATGATCTCACATATTGGAGATCCATTTGGGTGACCAGGATCTTCTTACATTACATTCTGATTTTTTATTTTATTTTTATAGTTTTGAAATTGGGTCTTTTGTAGCCCAGACTGGCCTCCAATTCTTTATGTAGCTGACGCTGGCCTTGAACTTCTGTTCCTTCAGGAGTGTGAGCACCACCCCACTGTGCTAACACTGCTTTGCTTTTGAGGTTATCTTTCCAGACACTTAGAATGTAATGTTTGTATAACAGATTGCCTTGCTCTCCTGCCTCAGGTCAGGGGTCTTCACTAACCCTGCAGCTGCTTGTTTTCACTGAGATGATGTAAGGTGGAGTCCCCATCTCCACAGCATACTTAACCTCTTTCGTTTATTGAGGGTCTGTGTTGGAAAAAAAGCTTTCTACTAAAATTTATTTTGAAAGCTAACTTATGGCATTTTTAATTTTAGAACTAGTAGTTTTTTTTTTTTTTTTAGTCTTCTCGTGTAATTTCCCCCAATTCCTTTTAATTACCCACATCTCCTCAGTGTCTCTGCATTTGAGCTTTAGCTGCTAGTGACCCTGCACACTTGTCCGGATGTGAGTGTGATGGCATGAAGGCTGAGTGACGTCTCTGTTAGTTCTTCACAGTTAGCTTGTGTAGCTTGTAGTGTGGCGTTTTGTGGCTAGAGTGGCAATAGTTTCTGGTTTATCACGTCACAACTTGGAAGATGGAAGTTACCAAACATAAAAAGCAAATGCGAGGTGGTGAGTTTTATCTCAGTTTCATGTAAAGGTACCTAATGACATGCATATAATACCCTCTCTTCACTAAATATTTCGACGATTTCTTAAATTTCTGATGTTCTACTCTTTAATTCTTTACAGATCAGTGACTTGCAGGCTCTCGCAGTAGCTGGTCATCCAGGCTCAAGTCTTTGAAAAGGAGCAGTGTCTTTAAACCTTTCACTCAGGGCATGCCTTGGTGCACACGTGCATAAGCCCATCACTAGCTCTTTCATAAGCTGAGATGAAGTGTGCCTTTGTACACGAAACTAAATTTGAACCCTGTGGTGATGTCAAGAATATCGGTCCTTTGGGTCTAGAAAGCGATGGTGCTGTGAAAACTAGCAGGATCCTGTTAATGAACAAGGGTTGACCGTTGGCAAGGGTTAAGAAAAAGTGAATAGCGCTTTAGTGACCTCATTGGGAATAATGGTCTTCTGTACTTGCCTGCCTCCTATTGACCTTGTTACAGATCTGTCATTTACTAGTAAGCTGCTGTTGGTGATGCTTAGTGGACCGTGTATGAAGACACTCAGTCGTCTTTAAAGGTGGTGTTCGAGGCTGATGACTTCATGGCAGGTTTAGCTGTTTGACCTTGCTTTGAGAGGAAGAATGTGCTCAGAACAGTTTGTTTGGAATAATGTGTTCTCAGTATAGGGAGGCAAGGAAATACAGGCCTGCACTAAAAGGGAAGCGACTCAGGAGGTGACAGATTGCTGCTCATCATCTTTTCTTTCCTTTATTTACAGCTACAATAAAAATTGATGGTGGGATTAAAAATGTGAAGTCAGTGCAGCTGAAGCCAAGATCCTACGTTTGTGAAGTGGAACCAGGTGATGTAACCCTGAACTTTGGATGAAGCTTTGGGAGGCTCACTGCAGAAACAAGCAGGGAAGATTATGTGGAAGAGGCTGACGGTTCCTAAGTGAGATTAAAGCATGCGTGGAAACAATGTTGCTTTTAGGAATTGAGATGTTTAGGACTTAGCAGTGTCGCTCAGTGGTAGAGCATTTGCCTAGCATGTGCAAGGCCTGGGCGCCACTTCTGCACCACAAATACAGAGGGAAAGAAAGCAGAAGATTTGATTACAATCTGAAGAACTTGTTTCTTATAATTATTAAGGTTTTTGAGTACAAAATTGTATTTATAGTGTTAGATGTTCCCTCCTGGTTTCTCAGGTTAACCCCTGGAGATCTTTTTACGATTGTATTTAACTGATACAGAGAAGATCTTTGTTTCATGGAAGTAATTCAGTGTGGCTTCTTTATTGAATATTAATGGAGGAAAAACTACTTGAATGTTTTTACTATAAATTTGATGTATATGCCGTTATTTAATGAGATTAGACTTTCCCTAAAATTGGGGTTTTAAGTATGGCTTTACCTATATCCCATAAAATTATTAATAGAAGCAGAAAAATCCAGTTTCTCTTTTTACTGTTTCTGGTTAAACCTAAACTGAGAGACCAGGTGGTCAACAGGAGTGGTGGGGTGGGTGGAGAAGAATGGGTGGATCTTCCTTTCTGTTTCGTGCTGAGCATGCACCTCCCCTGTAGTCCTTGGGGGTAAACTACAGGAAATAGTAAGAGGCAAGTGGGAGTGTTGAGAGGGGGACATGGCATTTACAGCAGCATCTCTCAGACAAGGCTGACCAGGCTGTTCCTGTGAGGATTGGTTCTTGTGAACTGGCGTGGGGATCAGGCCTAGGAGACCGATGGAAGGAAGAGGACCACAGTGTGTTCTTGTAGCTCTCGCTGGACGCACATCCAGATGGTGGCTCTCGGCCAGGCTTCAGTCAGCCCGTTATTAAGGACTCCTAGCCGCCCGGCCCTCTACCACACAGTCACTCTTCCCTGTGAAGTTTTAGTACCACAAATACACTCTGTACTTAAATAGTGTAGCCCTCTTGAGTCTACAGTTGGCTTCAAGTTGGTATTCTCCAAGAACCAGTTTTTGTGTTTCTTGTCACTATTGGGAATGTGTGCTAGAGTCATGAATCTGTAACTATGCTTTCTATCATGATCAGAGAACCTAAAAGTTCCTCAGCACTATGTTTAGCTCCACCCTAGGGAGGACCTTGCTGTGAGTATTTCATACTCCAGAGCAGGCTTTATGCTTATGTTACAGATAAGGAAATTAGTTCTAGAGAAGGCTGAATCATTTCAGTGTCTCAGACTTAAGTAGTAGAGGGAATCAGGATTGGAGTAGATCACCTGACTCCTAGAAGTTTTTTAAAAACAGCTCAGATCACTGTTCATTATCTGTTAAATATGAAACAAGCAAAAGGGAGGGAGAAAGTTTGTTTCTTTGGAAAAGTTTATATATTTTAGTGAAGTACTTTTGTGTTAGGTAAGCATATGCTGTTTATTTGGCACGGCATTTTTATTTTATTGTAGCTCATAGTTTAGACCTCTAACAGGCTTTTTCTTTTGAGCCAACAACCAGCTCCCAAATCATGACATGGAGACTTACTATTAGCTATGAATGCTTGGCCTTATAGTAGCTCTTATTTAATCTGTTTCTCTTTATGTTCTGCCTTGGGCCTTTTTACCTTTCTCTCTTTCTTTTTTTTCCTTCTCTCTTTCTTTCCTTTCCTTTTCCTTTTCTTTCCTTTCCCTTCCCTTCCCTTTTTCCTTTCCCTTCCTCCTGCCTGGCTGCTGCCGGCTTCAGGCCCAGGCATGCCCCTCTCTTTCTCCCTCATTCTCCTCCTTTGTTCTTCTCTTCTAGATTTCTCCTACTTACTCTCTCTGCCCACCAGCCCTGCCTATCCCTCTGCTACCTAGCTATTGGCCCTTCAGCTTTTTGTTAGACCAATCAGATGCCTTAGGCAGGCAAGGTGAAACAGCAACACATCTTTACATAATTAAGCAAATATAGCATAAACAAATGTAACACATCCTTACATAGTTAAACAAATTCAGCATAAACAAATGTAACACACCTTTACAAAGTTAAAGTAATATTCCATAGCATAAACAAATCTAGTACATCTTTACATAGTTAAAATAATATTTCACAACAGACCCCAGTAGCTCAAATTACTCTTTTGAGTTCCTAATCAGATACTTTTAAGTTAGTTTTTGTTTTGTTTTGAGAAAGAAAAAAATTACTGAAGATCTGAAAACAGCTCTACCAGACTGGCTTTTCCTGCACACTACATTGTGTCTGTCATGCTAAGATTTGCATCAAGACACACACACATGAGACAAGTCACCCTTCTTCAACACGGTAAGCACAGGCAAAGTGCTGAAGGCAGAACATGATTCTTGATAGAAACAATCTAAAGAAAATTGATTTTTATATTTGAAAAAAGGCCTTGAACCAAATTGATTTTTTCATTCAAAATAAAATAAAATCTTTTCTCATATGATATATCCTGATTATAGTTTCCCCTCCCTCTATTCCTCCTAGTTCCTCCACACTTCCCCTCCCTTCCAGATCTGCTCCATTTCTGTCTCTAATTAGTAAAGAACAGACTTCTAAGAGATAACAAAACTTGACAAAATAAAATATAATAAGATGAAACAAAAACCATCATATCAAAGTTGGACATGGCAACCAGCAGAAGGAAAAGAATCCCCATAGCAGGTACAAGAGTCAGAGACACACTCATTCTCACACTTGGGAGTCCCATAAAAATACTAAGCTAATAGCTGTAATAAATATGCAGAGGACCTGGTGCAGACCCACATCAGCCCTGTGCTTGCTGATTCAGTCTTTGTGAGTTCGTATGTGTCTTGTTGAGTTGATTCAGAGGGCCTTGTTCTCCTGGTGTCCTCCATCCCCTCTGGCTCTTATGCTTTGTGGACCTTCTTTTCCACAGGATTCCCTGAGCTCTGAGGGGCAGGGGTGGGATTTGATGGAGACCTCCCATTAGTCTCTCTTTCTGTGCAATGTCGGGCTGTGGGTCTCTGCATCAGTTCCCATCTGCTACAGAAAAAGCCACTCCGTCGATGACTGGACAAGGCACTGACCTATGAGTATAGCAGAATATCATTAGGAGTCATTTCATTGACTTTTTTTTTTTTTTTTTTTTTTTGGAGACCTGGAACTTGCTCTGTAGACCAGGCTGGCCTCGAACTCATGGAGGTCTGCCTGCCTCTGCTTTCCAAGTGTTGGGATTAAAGGTGTGGGCTACCCACGACCCAGCAATTTTTTCTCCTTCTTTCTTTCTTTCTTTCTTTCTTTCTTTCTTTCTTTCTTTCTTTCTTTCTTTCTTTCTTTCTTTCTTTCTTTCTTTCCTTCCTTCCTTCCTTCCTTCCTTCCTTCCTTCCTTCCTTCCTTCCTTCCTTCCTTCCTTCCTTCCTTCCTTCCTTCCTTCCTTCCTTCCTTCCTCCTCCTTCCTTCCTTCCTTCCTTCCTTCCTTCCTTCCTTCCTTCCTTCCTTCCTTCCTTCCTTCTTCCTTTTTTTTAAGACCAGTTATGTTTGGTTTTACCCTAGGCCTCTGAGTTATCTAGTCTCTGGTTCTTGGTCACCCAAGCAGTGTCAGGCATGGGTTCTGACTCCTTCAATAGGTCTTAAGTCACATCAGACATTGGTTGGTTGGCCACTCCCACTAGTCCTGTGCCACCACTGCCCCAGCTTAGTTTGCAGGCAGGACAGATTGTAGGTCAAAGGTTTTGTGCCTGGGTTGGTGTCCATGATTCCCTTTTGGTAGCCTGCAGAATACCTTCCCACACCAAAGAGACAACCCTACAGTGTAAGGGGTGTAGGCTCCATGTAAGCACCAGCTTGACTATGCCATGTTCAATGAGTTATATGGATGTCCTTGGCACTGGGACCCCACTGTCAGTTTGCAGAGAGCAACCCTTTGTCTTATCATCAGCCTGGGTTGTAGGGGTATTTCCATGGTACTCGCTTGGCCGATAACTCAATTGAATGCAACCCAGTCCCTCCATTGGAAGCATTGCCTGGTTACAAGAGATGACCCCTTCAGACTCCTTATCCTCCATGGTTAGGAGTCCTCATTAGCATCACTTTCTTAGATTCCAGGACATTTTCACTGCGCTAGGATTCCATACCACTTCCCAAATGACCCCCAATTCCAGCTGTCTCTTCCCACACTCTCTCCCTCCATCTGATCATCTCCCCGTCACCTGATTCCTCCCACTCCTGTCCCCACCTGCCCCCTGTCCACCCATACAATCTATTCTATTTCTCCTTCCCAAGGAGATCCATGCATTCCCCACTGGAGCACTCCTCTTCACCTGACCTGTGTGTCAACAGATTGTAGGTTGAGTATCATTTACTTAATGGCTGATATCCACTTTTAAGTGAGTACATACCATATTTGTCTTTCTGGGTCTGGGTTACCTCATTCAGGTGATTTTTTTTTTTTTTTAGTTCCATACATTGGCCTGCAGATTTCATAATGTCATTTTCTTTAACAGCTGAGTAATACTTCATTGTGTAAATGGTACCAAAATTTCTTTATCCATTCTTCTGTTGAGGGACATCTAGGTGTTTCCAGTTTCTGGCTATTATGAATAAAGCTGCAGTGAACATAGTTGAGCAAGTGTCCTTGTGGTAGGATGGAGCATCCTTTGGATATATGCCCAAGAGTGGTACAGCTAGGTCTTGAGGTAGATTAATTCCCAATTTTCTGAGGAATAGCCATATTGATTCCCACAGTGGCTGTACAAGTTTGCACTCCCACCAGCAATGGAGGAGTGTTCCCCTTGCTCCACATTCTCACCAGCATGAGTGTCACTTGTGTTACTTATCTTACCCATTCTGACAGGTATAAGATGGAGTCTCAAAGCAATTTTGATTTGCATTTCCCAGTGGTGAAGGATGATGAATATTTCTTTAAGTGTTTATATCTGCCATTTGAGATTTTCTACTGAGAATTCTCTTTTCTGTACCTCATCTAATTTCTTGAGTCTTTGTATAATTTGGATATTAGTCCTTTATTGGATGTGGAGTTGGTGAAGATCTTTTCCCATTCTGTAGGCTGCCGCTTTGTCCAATTGACAGTGCCCTTTGCCTTACAGAACCTTACCAGTTTCATGAGGTGCCATTTCTTGTTGATCTCAGTGTCTACACTGTTGGTGTTATGTTTAGAAAGTCTTCTCCTGTGCCAGTGTGTTCAAGGCTGTTCCCCACTTTCTCTTCTGTCAGGTTCTGTGTGTCCGGTTTTATATTGAGGTCTTTGATCCACTTGGAATTGAGTTTTGTGCAGGGTAATAAATATGGTTCTATTTGCATTCTTCTACATCCAGACATCCGGTTAGATCAGTACCATTTGTTGAAGATGCTAACTTTTCCCAGTGTGTATTTCTGGCTTCTTTATGAGAAAATCAGTGTCCATTGATGTGTAGATTTATGTCTAGTCTTCAGTTACATTTTATTGATCAGTGTTCCTGTTTTTATGACAATACCATGCAGTTTTTATTACTATAGCTCTGTAGTACAACTTGAAATCAGGGATGGTGAGACCCAACATTTCTTTTATTGTTCAGGATTGTTTTGGCTGTTTTGGGGTTTTTTGTTTTTCCATATGGAGTTGAGAATTGTCCTTTCAAGGTTTGTAAAGAATTGTGTTGGGATTTTAATGAGGATTGCATTGAGTCTAGATTGCTTTTGGTAGGATGGTCATTTTTACTATGTTAATCCTACTGATCCATGAACATGGGAGATCTTTCCATCTTCTGATATTCTTTTCAATTTCTTTCTTCAAAGACTTGAAGTTTTTGTCATACAGGTCTTCCACTTGCTTGGTTAGGGTTACCTTGAGATACTTTATATATTTGAGGCTATTGTGAAAGATGTTGTTTCCCTGATTTCTTTCTCAGTCCATTTGTAATTTATTTATAGGAGGGCTACTGATTATTTTTAGTTAACCTTGTATCCAGCTACTTTACTGAAAGTGTTTATCAGTTGAGGGAGTTCCTTGCTGGAGTTTTTGGGGTCACTTATGTATACTATCACATTGTCTGCAAATAAAGATACTTCGACTTCCTTTCCAATTTGTATCCCCTTGATCTCCCTCAGTTGTCTTATGGCTCTAGCTAAGACTTCAAGTACTGTGGTGATCAGGTATGGGAGAATGGACAACCTTGTCTTATTCCTGATTTTAGTGGAATTGGTTTGAATTTCTCTCCATTTAAGGTGATGTTGGCTACATGCTTGCTGTAAATTGTTTGAATTATGTTTAGGTATGTCCTTTGTATCTCTAATCTCTCCAGGACTTTTATCATGAAAGGTTGTTGGATTTTTCAAAGGCCTTTTCTGCATCCGAAGAGATGATCATGTAGTTTTTTTTTTTATTTCAGTTTATGTGGTGGATTATATTTATTGATTTTCATATGTTGAACTATCCCTGCAGCTGTAGGATGAAGCCAGCTTGATCATGGCTGGAGATCTTTTTGATATGTTCTTAGATTGGGTTTGCAAGTATTTTATTGAGTATTTTTGCATCTATGTTCATAAGGGAAATTGGTCTGTAATTCTCTTTTTTTGTTGATTCTTTATATGGTTTGGGTATACTCACAGTTATCAGGGTAACTGGCCTGATAAAATGAATTGGGCAGTGTTACTTCAGTTTCTATTTTGTGGACTAATTTGAGGAGTATAGGCATTAACTCTTTGAAAGTCTAATAGGATTCTGTGCTAAAACTGGCTGGCCCTGAACTTTTTTGGTTGGGAGACTTTTAATGACTGCTTCTATATCACTAGGGGTTATAAGTCTATTTATATTGTTTAATCTGACCTTTTAACTTTGGTAAGTGGTACCTATTGAGAAAATTATCCAATTCTTTAGATTTTCCAAGTTGGTGGAGTACAGATTTTTAAAGTATGTCCTTAGAATTCTTTGGATTTCCTCAGTATCGGTTGTTATATCCCCCTTTTTGTTTCTGATTTTATTAATTTGGATATTCTCCTTCTTTTAGTTATTTTGAATAAAGGTTTGTCTATCTTGTTGATTTTTCTCAAAGAACCAACTCTTTGTTTCATTGATTCATTGTATTGTTCTCTTTGTTTCTATTTTATTAATTTCAGCCCTCAGTTTGATTATTTTTTGCCATCTACTTTTGGGTGAGCTTTTTTTTTTTTTAATTTTTGTTCTAGAGCTTTCAGGTGTGTTGTCAAGTTGCTAGTAGGAAAAAAAATCCTCCCCCCCTTTTTTTAAATGTAGACACTTATGCTATAAACTTGCTTCTTAGAACTGCTTTCTTTGTGTCCTACAAGTTTGGGTATCGTGTGTATTCATTTTCATTGAGTTCTTGGAAGTCTTTAATTTTTTTAATTCTGTCTTGACTCATTTTCCATTCAGTAGAGAGTTGTTCTGTCCATAAGTTTGTAAGTTTTCTGTTGTTGTTGATATCCAGCTTTAATCCATGTGGTTTCATAGGATGCAGGGAGTTACTTCAGTTTTTTTGTAACTGTTGAAACTTGCTTTGTGTCTGAGCATGTAACTTTTGGAGAAAGTTCCATGAGGTGCTGAGAAGAAGGTATATTCTTTTGTGTTTGTATAAAATGTTCTGTAGATATCTGTTAGGTCCATTTGGTTTATAACATCTGTTAGCTCCAGTATTTCTCAGCTTAGTTTTTGTCTTGATGACCTGTCCATTGGTGAGAGTGGGATATTGAAGTCTCCTGCTATCAGTGTGTGAGAGTGATGTGTGATTTAAGCTGTAGTGTTTCTTTTACAAACTTTGGGTACCCTCGTGTTTGCGCATAGATGTTAAGAATTGAAATGTCATCTTGGTAGACTTTCATTTCATGAGTATAGTGTCCTGCCCCATCTCTTTGGATTAGTGTTGGTTTTAATTCTGTTTTGTTAGACATTAAAATGGCTAAACAAGTTTACTTCTTAGGTCCATTTGCTTGGTCTATCTTTTTACAACCTTTACCCTGAAGTGATGTCTCTTCTTGATGTTGAGATGTGTTTCTTGGGTGCAGCAGAAGGAGGGATCCTGTTTTCACATCCATTCTGTTAGTCTGGTTTTTTTTTGGGGGGGGGATTGATATTGAGAGATAGCAATGACCAATAATAGTTGATTCCTGTTATGTTGTTGCTTTTGGTGGTGATGGTGATGGTGATGGTGGTGGTGTGGTGTGGTGTGTGTGGGGAGGAGTGTGTGGCTTTTTTTCTTTTGATTTTCCTGTTCTGAGATTATTTATTCCCTGTGTTTTTGTGGTTGTAGTTAACCTTCTTAGGTTAGCGTTTTCCCTCTAGTATATTCTGTAGGGATTGGTTTGTACATAAATATTGCTTAAACTTGGCTTTATCGTGGAATGTCTTATTTTTCCATCTGTGTTAATTGAACTGCTTTGTGGGTATAGTACTCTGGGTTGGCATCTGTGGTCTATTAGAGTTGGCAGCATTCCTGTTCAAGCCTTTCTGGCTTTTAGAGTCTCCATTTAGAAGTCGGTGTTAGTCTCATTGGTCTACCTTTAGATGTTACTTGGTCTGTTCCCCTTGGATTCTTTCTTTTTATTCTTTTATGCCCTTTTTATTCTCTCTTCATTATGTATGTTAAGTGTTTTAATTATGTGGTGAGGGGCCTTTCTTTTCTGGTCAAGCCTATCAAGTATTCTGTATGCTTCTTGTACCTTTTATAGGCTTTTCCTTCTTTAGGTTAAGAAAATTTTCTTCTATGATTTTGTTTTTTTGGGCTTTTGAGCTGGGATTCTTCTCCTTCTTCTATTGCTATTATTTTAGCTTTGGTCTTTTCATAGTGTTCCAGATTTCCTGGAAATTTTTTGTCTGGAATTTTTTAGATTTAACATTTCCTTTGACTGATGTATCCATTTCTTCTCTTGTGTCTTCAGTGCCAATCTTTCTTCCATCTCTTGTATTCTGTTGTGAAGCTTGCCTCTGTATTTCTTGTTTGCATTCCTAAATTTTTATTTACATAATTTTTCCTGTGCTTCAGCTATATTGGAATATTCGGGGTCTGCTGTGGTAGGACAGCTGGACTCTAATGGAGACAAAATTTTCTAACTATTATTGATTGTATTTTTATAGGTTTGGGATGATTGCAGGTCTAGGTGCTGATTTCGGGGGTTTGCCTTTGTTGGGTGGGTGTTTTGTTCCTTGGTTTCTGTCTCCTGTCTGAATTTTCAGTGTGTTGGCTGTGTGCTGCCTGTTTAACTGGTCTGCCTGGCTGGTGCGCTCACAGGGAGTACATGGTCTGCCTGGCTGGTGCGCTCACAGGGAGTACATGGTCTGCCTGGCTGGTGCGCTCACAGGGAGTACATGGTCTGCCTGGCTGGTGTGGTGTTCACAGGGAGTACATGGTCTGCCTGGCTGGTGCGTTCACAGGGAGTACATGGTCTGCCTGGCTGGTGTGGTGTTCACAGGGAGTACATGGTCTGCCTGGCTGGTGTGGTGTTCACAGGGAGTACATGGTCTGCCTGGCTGGTGCGTTCACAGGGAGTACATGGTCTGCCTGGCTGGTGTGGTGTTCACAGGGAGTACATGGTCTGCCTGGCTGGTGCGCTCACAGGGAGTACATGGTCTGCCTGGCTGGTGTGGTGTTCACAGGGAGTACATGGTCTGCCTGGCTGGTGTGGTGTTCACAGGGAGTACATGGTCTGCCTGGCTGGTGTGGTGTTCACAGGGAGTACATGGTCTGCCTGGCTGGTGTGTTCACAGGGAGTACATGGTCTGCCTGGCTGGTGTGGTGTTCACAGGGAGTACATGGTCTGCCTGGCTGGTGTGGTGTTCACAGGGAGTACATGGTCTGCCTGGCTGGTGTGGTGTTCACAGGGAGTACATGGTCTGCCTGGCTGGTGCGGTGTTCACAGGGAGTACATGGTCTGCCTGGCTGGTGTGGTGTTCACAGGGAGTACATGGTCTGCCTGGCTGGTGTGTTCACAGGGAGTACATGGTCTGCCTGGCTGGTGTGGTGTTCACAGGGAGTACATGGTCTGCCTGGCTGGTGTGGTGCTCACAGGGAGTACATGGTCTGCCTGGCTGGTGCGCTCACAGGGAGTACATGGTCTGCCTGGCTGGTGTGTTCACAGGGAGTACATGGTCTGCCTGGCTGGTGCGCTCACAGGGAGTACATGGTCTGCCTGGCTGGTGTGTTCACAGGGAGTACATGGTCTGCCTGGCTGGTGTGGTGTTCACAGGGAGTACATGGTCTGCCTGGCTGGTGTGGTGTTCACAGGGAGTACATGGTCTGCCTGGCTGGTGTGGTGCTCACAGGGAGTACTTGCTGGTGTTGATGGCTGGTGGAAGAGGAGGACGGGGTGGGAGCGGGGGCTGCAGCTGGTGTCCTGGTGCAGTGCGAGGGGTGAGACTGAGGGGTTGGGTCTGGGGGACAGAGAGAGGAGAGCCCACACTGATTTGTAAAGTAGTAGTATCTTGAGAGATTTCAAACTCAACACAGATTTAAGCACTAAAGGAGTTGAGGTATGTATCTCTTCCTCTGTTCTTATGGGTCAAATTAAAATAAGCGTGCTACTGCCACAGTGAAACATGTGAATGTAGTTCTATGTAGAACATGTAGGCACAGGCTACTGACATACTGCTAGGTCAGACTGTGTATGGAACTCAGGTCTCTGTGGCTCTTCTCTTTATGGTGAGCCAGCAAGTGAGGATTAGAGGTAATTGTCTGGGACTGTACACTTGGTCAGAGGTAATGGGGCCCTCAGGTTCATGGTCACATTTCCATTAATGTACGGGTGAATTGCCTGAGCGCTACTTGAAGTGTGGGTCTTGACCAGGAGGGCTATGGTTGGGTCCTAGAGTCTGTTCCTTCCCCCAGATTTACTTTCTCTTTATTTCTATGTTTCTTTCTGTCTTTTAAAAATACCTACTTTTGCTGGGAGGTGCTGGCTTTAATCCCAGCACTTGGGAGGTTGAAGCAGGTGGATCTCTGTGAGTTCCAGGACAGGCAGGGCTACACAGAGAAACCCTGTTTCGAAAAACAGTGTGTGTATTTATATTTATATACGACTTTTTATTATTTGAAATTAAATACAATTACATTGTTTTTCTCCTCACTTCTCCTCTCCTCGCCTCGTTTCCCCTTCCCTCTCGTCCCCTCCCCAACCCTTCCCACACAACCCCACACTTGTTCTCTCAAATTCATGGCCTCTGTTTATTCATGCAGTAGTGGTGGTGACTTCGTTTTTATTGCTGTGATAAAACACCATGACCAAGAGAACTCAGAAGAGGACAGATCTATTTCATTTTACTTCTTGTAGTCCATCCTCCAGGGAAGTCAGGGTAGGAACTTAAGGCCGGAACCTGGAGGCAGGAACTGATGCCGAAGCCCTCAAGGGATGCTGCTTACTTGCTTGTTCCATAGCTTGTTCATTCAGCCTGCTTTCTTATAATACCAGGACGACCAGCCCGGGGGTGACACCACCCATCGTGAGCTGGGCCCCACATCATTTAAGGCCAGTCTAATGGGGGCACTTTCTCAATTGAGGTCCCCTTTTCTAAAATTACTGTAGCTTCTGTTAAGTGGACCAAACCTAGCCAGCACTGATGGCTACGCTGTGATTGTGGACACTTGGAGAAATAAGAACTTTGGGATCAGACACAGTTAGGTCTGTACTTCCTGCCCTGTCACCCCGGGGCTGAGGACAGACTGCCATGGCTCTAGGAAGGGTGAAATAGTTAGTACCTTTCTCTTGCAGTTTCTCTTGGAGGAAGCTGCTGATGTCAGGGGACGCTGGCGAGCTGCTCAGCACTGTATTGGTGCGTGTTTGTTATGTGAGGTGCAGTCCTTTCCTTGGGCTCTGTGCCTCATGAGAGCATTCCACACCGCACAGTGCCCACAACAGACTAGTGAGTGCAGATCCGCAGGCGTTCCCTGCAGCCTCACATCCCCTTAGCGTTGCGGCTGGGTCGACTCTGGCAGTCCTGCCCTGTGCAACTCTTCTGTTCTGACCCCTTTATCCGAGGGGGAGTCACCCATGAATATGTAACGCTTGGATCTTGTTTGACATAATTGAGGTTTTTCTGTTTGGTTTTGTGTTTTGACTTCTCCTTTGTAAAAAACTCTCCAGGGGAAAGTGCAGCCAAAGTGTACAAAGATCTGAAGAAGCTCTCTCGCCTCTTCAAAGACCAGCTGGTGTACCCTCTTCTGGCCTTCACACGACAAGGTGAGAGGTGGGAACGTCACAGGTTGAACATCCTCAGTACCTCTGAGACCTGACTTCTCTTTCCCCATCCTACCGAGATGTCCCTTTAAAAACGACTGCAGTGTTTATTCCTCAGGTGTTACCCACTCTCTCCCTGTACCTTTTATCCAGGGCCTTTTGTCCTTCTCTTTCTCCTGAGACAGGTTCATCTCCCTGGGGAGCCCAGGGAGGCTTCTGACTTGTTAAGTAGCACAGGCTTTGCCTTGAATTTGTGATCCTCCTGCCTCAGCCTGCCTGCCACGCCTGGTTTTTATGGCAGTGTTTGCACTGTATCTAACTGGTTGACACGCTTCCTCTTCAGGGCCAGGCTGTGACTGAAGGTAAGGAGTCAGGTGTCTTCACGAGTCTTGCGTTCTCAGTGTCTATAGCATTGGTCTATAATGGGGGTGCGTGCGTGCGTGCGTGCGTGCGTGTGTGCGTGTGTGTACATGAATGTGCGTGCGTGTGCACACATATGCACTTGGGGGCCACTATGTAGGACACACGTGAGAAGAGGACAGCTTGCAGGAATTGGTTCTTTCCTTGCATCATACGATCCCACGGAGTTGAGTTCAGGTCGTCAGCCCTAGTGGTGGGTGCCTTTATCTGCCAAGCCATCACTGGCTCCCATTTTTGTTTTAAAAACACATCTTAAAAAATTAAAAAAAACAAAACACTTTTATATCTGTGTTAGTATTTTGCTTGCATGTCTATGTTCCTTGTGTGCTTGCAATGCAGGCAGAGATCAGAGGAGGGCGCTGGAACCTGAAAATGGAGTTAAGGAAGGTGGTGAGCCACGTGTGGTCCTGGGAAACAAACCTGGGTCTGCGAGAGCACTAAGTGCTCTTTACTGCTGAGCGCCTCCTCGGCCCTCCTGTTGTTGTTCGGAGGCAACCTTTGTTGGTGAATGGTGAATGTTGGTACTTGGAAGTAGATTTTACTATGAGTATTTTTGAATGATGAGCTAGGCATTCAGCAAGCTTTATATTTTGTGTCACAGAGGAGCACTCACTTCTAGTCATGGGTGTGTGGTGTGTGAGTGTGCTGTGGTTGAAGGATGACCTGCATCTGGAGCGTCTCCTGTCGGCTCCGCCAGTGTCGGTCTCAGGAGATCCAGGCTGAAGTCAGCGAGTCAGTGAAGCCTGGTGGCAGTGGTTGAAAGTACGGTTTCAGAGAAAGCTGAGGATCAAGACTGTCGCCGTCTCAGAGAGGCGGTAGCAGCTTTGAAGAGCACGTGGGGAAACCTAGGCGCTCTTTACTCCGTGACTCCTGTTGCTCTTTTTCCCATCTAGTACTGAACCTTCCAGATGTCTTTGGGCTGATCGTCCTTCCCTTGGAGCTGAAACTTCGCATCTTCCGACTTCTGGATGTTCGTTCTGTCCTGGCTTTGTCTGCAGTCTGTCATGACCTCTTCCTTGCATCAAGTGACCCGCTGCTGTGGCGCTGTTTGTATCTGCGGGATTTTCGAGGTGATTACATGATGACGTGTGGACGGGAGAAAGACTCACCGTGGTTGCCATGGCGTTACTCAGCCGGCTAAGGTTTTTAAGTAGAGGTTCCCCCTGCAGTTCTGTTTATCTGCAGCTTGTTGAGGAGCTTTTGAGGAAAGAAGCTCCAGCTTCCTGATGGTGACCTCTCCCCTGTTCCTTTTTTCCTATTTTCTGCAATATAACCCTTTAGCCCCAGTAAACTTAGGTCAGGATACCAAGTAGAAGACAGGCTCATTCCATCCGAAAGAGCATTTTCCGTCTCTGACTTAGAAAAACTGTCCCTCTACCCACTGCCTCGTGGGCCAGTGTCAGCTCACAGAGCTGCTCGTCTGTGGTGTGCTGCTCGGGTCTTTGCCGTGGTCTGGATGGTCACTGCACCAGTGATGAGACGTTAGACCTTGTACACTAGGATTTCCAGGTCAGAGCCAGAAAGAGCCTGACTGTGAGCCTCCCAGAAGATCCTGACTGTGATCCTCCCCAGAAGATCCTGACTGTGATCCTCCCCAGAAGAGCCTGACTGTGAGCTTCCCAGAAGAGCCTGACTGTGATCCTCCCCAGAAGATCCTGAGTGTGAGCCTCCCCAGAAGATCCTGACTGTGAGCCTCCCCAGAAGATCCTGACTGTGATCCTCCCCAGAAGATCCTGACTGTGATCCTCCCCAGAAGATCCTGACTGTGAGCCTCCCCAGAAGATCCTGACTGTGAGCCTCCCAGAAGAGCCTGACTGTGAGCCTCCCTAGAAGAGCCTGACTGTGAGCCTCCCAGAAGAGCCTGACTGTGAGCTTCTCTTCCAGTACTGACATGTCAGTGTTTTTGAAGCTGTTGTTTTGAAAGTATGGTGAGATATGGAATTGACGTAATGGTTCAGTTTTCAAAACAACAGCAGTTTACAAGAACAACAAACCAGAGTAGGAAACAGGAGTGAGCTACGTCAGGTCGGCATTCACTGCGCTGCACATACTCGCCATGTGGTTCCTGTCAAAAACGTTGTAATGAAAAGGTGAATGTGCAGTTAACCTCCTACCTCAGCTGTGGGAATCTGGTGGATAGATACCCCTTTAATAGAGTATCGGTCATTTAGATTCTTAAACTTGGGGAGTTGTTCTTTAAGAAGTGAGTGAACCAGATCCTTCCTTTTCCTCTTTGGTTCCTAAGGTCCTCATTTTTCTTTGCTTAAAGTGTTACTTTGTGACAGTAGGCAGCAGGTGTGGTGCCAGAAGAAAATCACAGTTACAGAGGAAGGACGGGGTTGGGGACGTGGTTCAGTTGGTAGAGTGCTTGCCCAGCATGTGCAGGGCCCTGGGATCGGTCCCAGCAGTGCGTAGACCAAGCATGGGGGGGCATGTCTGTAATCCCAGCATGTGGGAGGCTGGGCATGAAGGTTTCTGTAATTCAAAGTTAGTCTGTGTCACAGGGTAAAACCTTGTCTTTAAAAAGAAAAACCAGACAAGTAGTTTAAAAAGAAAAGACACAGTGATCAACATACACATAAGAAATGACAAGAAAAAGCTGGCTTTGGTGTAAAGTCATGAAAGGACAGATGCCCTTCACCTGCACGGTTAACTGTGATTCCCTTCTGATTGCGGGTCACAGCTCCTGGGTGAGTGAGTGGTGTAAAGATCGTATGGGGCTAGAGCCGCAGTTCTCAACCTTCCTACGCGCTGACCCTTTAACACAGTGCCTCATGTTGTGCTGACCCCAACCATTAAGTTATTTTCATTGCTGCTTCATAACTGTAAATTTGCTACTGTTACAAATCAATGTCAACATCTGTGTTTTCCAGTGGTCTTAGGCGACCCCTATGAAAGGATCATTCAGCCCCTAAAGGGGTCATGGGCCACAGGTTGAGAACTCCTGGGCTAGGGCTTTCATAAACTTCTAAGCTAGTTAGTAACTTATAGAGAAGACATGGCTAGCTTTTTCCTGAACTCCTCATTAGACTTGAAGTTGATTGAATTTTTCCCTCATTTCATGTATTTTAAATACTTTTTAAAAAAGATTTATTTATGTATGTATTTTACATGTAGGGACACTTTGTCTGCATGTATATCTGCATACCAGAAGAGGGTATCAGACAGTTGTGAGCTGCCATGTAGGTTCTGGGGATTGAACTCAGCACCTTTGGCAGAGCAGTGAGTGCTCTTAACCACTGAGCCATCTCCCCAGCCCCTTAAGCACATTTGAAGTAGTTCTGTGTGTTACTGTCACGCTCTGGGTAGTGAAGCCATGTAGAGAAGGGGGGAAGGAGGTAGGCAACCACTACAGAAGGGAGCCTGGTTAGTTCACTTGCAGTAATGAGTGTGGGTTGTAATCCAGACACTTAGGAAGAGCTGTCAGGCTAGACCGCTGTGACTGCACACCTGCATGAGCCTGCCCCAGAAGCCACGTCCTGGGACAATGAGTCGCTGTCCTGCGGTGTCCTGAGGCATCGCTGCTTGAGTCATGAGGTAGGGTGGAGAGCAGTGATGGCCACTGGCTGACTCAAGAAGGTGCATGTGTGCGTGTGCCTCAGGTGCTGCTTCTGCATGGGCGAGGTCCAGGCTCACCGTCAGTCCTGGAGCATGAAGTGGAGTTTAATTCTGGGTGCTTTGTTTTACCTTGCAGATGGTACTGCCAGAGGTCCAGACACAGATTGGAAAGAAGTAGGTATTTCTAAATACGAAGACTAATGTTTATGACTCAAATAACTGTGAGTTAATAGTGAAAGGTATCTTTTCACTGTTAGTGTGATGTGATAAAATCAATTTAAATTTATTGCTAAATATTGCTAATGAAAATGACTTCATTTTTAGGTTTAGTTCTTGTTTTCTTCTAACTACAAAGAACAGTCAATAGTTTTTCATTGAAATATGAAACAAGCTTTTTTTTTTTCAAAAGAGTAATTCTGGCTGGTGGTGGTGGCGGCATATGCCTTTAATCCCAGCACTCAGGAGGCAGAGGGAGGTGGGTCTTTGGTGAGTTCGAGGCCTGCCTCGTCTACAGAGTGAGATCCAGGTTAGACACCAAAGCTACACAGAGAAATTCTGTCTTGAAAAACAAAAACAAAACAAAACAAATTCTGTCATTGTGTTTGGGTAATCTAAAGTTGTTAGATAGCACAGGACATTGTGAAAAGAATAAGATACATGGCTTTATTTGTAGATTTCGACTGTAAAAACCACTGATAGGCCTGAGAAAAACTATTTCGGATGAAGGAGTAAAGAAAAATAATTGAATGCAAGTCCTAGGATGCTTGCAGAGTCCACAGTCTTGAGTGTGTGCCGGCCTTTTAAACTAGCCACTTGTTTATGTTTGAAATGGAGATCTATGAGGGATGAAAACATGAAATTGCCTGTAGTACCTGAATGTTATTTATAGCTTGACTTTTTCAACAAATACTTTAATTGTGTGCAGGAAAGGCTCACCTAAACTTGAATGTCAGCTGAGGAGTGCTAGATTGCATTCTTAAAAATATTTGCCACTGGGTTATCCCTCCTTTGGACATTCACTCTGTGGCAGTGTGCCGAAAGTACTTAGAGAACAGAGCTCACTTGGCACTGCTTCTGGAGCTGAAGCTCTTCATGGGGTAGACTGTGTCTGCTTTGTCTGCACAGACTGGGAAAGAAAAGTGCAGATGAACTTATGCCGTAAGTAAGGCATCTTAGAACTTGGGGGTCACCTCTAAACCACTCACCGTATCTTGTCCCCCCTTTTTCCTACAGCTGTATAGAAAGAGGCATATACAGAGAAAAGAGGCTCAGAGAATGCGGCATGTGATGTTCCTGCCGTCGTCAACCCACTCTATCCCATTTTGTCCCATTCCTGTCTACCCCTACCCCATGCCCTTTCCTCCCGCCTCGCTGCTTCCTCCAGGAATCATTGGTGGTGAATATGATACGAGGCCGATACTGCCCAGTGTTGGGGACCCAGCCAACTCACTCATCCCACGGCCAGGGGAGATACCTAGCCCGTTTCCGCCACTCAGACCACGGTTTGATCCTATTGGTCCACTTCCAGGACCTAACCCCCTTTTGCCAGGAAGAGGTGGCCCCAACAACAGATTTCCCTTCAGACCCAGCAGGGGTCAGTCAACTGACAGCCGGCTACCATTCATGTGACCAAGTTGGAGACTATGGAGACCGCAGATGCTCTTTCCTTGGACGCTGACCTCTGCTGTCAGTGAAAACCTTAAACTCAGCTGGCAACTAGGACAAGGTTACTCAAAGCTGGGTTGGCTTTGGGAATACTTTGCTCTGGATTCACCTCTGGGATGGAGCTGTGGTACTGATAATGTTCTGTGCTAGATTAATAAAAACAACAATTATATGGTGGTCTTGACTTTTGTTAAAGATACATTTATTAGTCAAACCTTATTCATACTGTTAATTTGTATATTTGAAAATTGCTAGGGTGCTGCTCAGTGTGAGGAGGTGACTGGTACGGGCGGTGTCTGCTTTTGTTCTGTGGTGGTGTCAGTGGGGTGAAAGCTTGCAAATCTTGATGAAAGCTGGGCTGGTTTGCTTGAACCTGGAGGGATCCATCTCTTCCTTTGTGAGCAGCTTTTCGGGATTCTGTGAGGAACTTGTAGGACTCTGACGACCATTGGGTTGGTGCAGACTTGTTACCCGCTGGGATTCCCCCTTGTGTTTGGTGTCTGAGACATTGGGTCTTGACAGCAGAGTTCTTCAGCCGCTGTCAGGTACTTGTTCAAGGATAGCCCCCTTTTACTGGAAGAATGTTACGCTTGTAAGACTTAAAATACTCAAAATTCGACATTTATTTATTCTACAGAAAAGGCCCAAACACAGATGACTCACACAGATAACTAGGAACATGCTGCAGTGACAAACCTAAATCAGAGCTGCCGCACAGGGGTAAAACGCTGTTGGCATTGCAGGAAAGAGGAACAGTGCCCAGACCTGTTTTTAAAAACCTGGTTTGCATATTAGGAAATGGCTTGGAATGTGTGCTGCAGGAATATTTGGAGTCCTGTATTCAAGTGAGACTTTGCTACATGTGTGTTTAGTCTTTGCATCACAGTGAAGAAAATTCAGTCTGATATTTCTATAAGCTACGTGATCTTTAACAAAGAAGAGGATTTGGGCTGCTTATGGGTCTATGGACAGTCTTCTTATTGTCCACTGAATTGTGGCTGAAAGTGTCATCCTGAAGTTTTTATTGATCTAGATTCCATTTCAAAACATGTCTTAGTGGCTGGATGTTAAGTTGCCCCATGTAGAGTGTGTGTGTGTGTGTGTGTGTGTGTGTGTGTATGCGCACATGCACTCATGCCCTCAGAGGCATGGGAAACTGAAGACCAGAGCACCAAACACAAGTTTTCAAAACACAGTCACTTCCAAATGGGCCCTGGAAGGCCCTGACGGTGCTGGTCCAGCCTCACTCGACTTAACTGGCAGATGTTGTGAGTTTGAGTTTAAGATAATGAAAGAGTGCTCTCAACCTAAACTTAGGCACCTCTCAGAAATGTGCATTAGAGTCCTCAAAGCATTTCCTCTTGACTAACAGCTAATTTTACATTTAGAAGCTTAGAGAATCTTGCATCCTTGTCATGAGGCTTTTGAGCTTTGTGTATTGCTGATAACATGAATGGAATCCTGGCTTGGTAGCAGCTTGTTCACTGCATGGCTTGTGATGTCATTTCCATGCATTGTCATGGGAGCAGGACAGCCTAGAAGCACGTGCTTGGGAATGGTGCAGCTCCAGCGCATTGGCTTGAAATAGCCTTCCATCTTTCTTGGCCCCTAAGTTCTCCTATAGCCATGTTTTAGTAATGGGAGCTTACTTCTCCCTGTACCACTATAAACAGAAAATGCCCATTTGTCATGGCTGGTAATTCGGTGTTGGGAAGAACCCTTACCAACTTGGGTAAAACCCTGAATTCTCTCGCTCTTTGCCCAGTTCTTAGTTGCTGAGGTCACTGCTTCACTGGCAAGCTCCCTAATTCTTAACCAGTGGAGCCAGATAGTCTCTCCTTTTTCCTTTTCTTCTGTTCAAGGGTTGGTTCCCAGGCCTGTTTTCCTCCTAACCTGCCGATTTGAACCTTGCAGAAGAGCCGGACAGGTGCTCTGCTGTGCCCTAGTACTATGGCAGTGTGCTAGGCCAGTCATGTAAAGATGTGGGTACACATCTGCCTCACGTGGTCTGGAGGAACTCCAGGTTAGATGAGGTTAGACTGACTGCTCATTGAGCCCTTGGGCTCCACCTTTCTCTGCTTCCCCAGTGTTGAGATTGCAAGTGCTCACCACTACCCCCAACTTTTGAATGCAGGTCCTTGGGTTGCATTGCAGACATTTAATTGACTGAACTGTATTTCTCCAGCCCCTAAAGATTTAATTTGAGCTGACTTCTTGCTTTCTCTACTGGGAATCCCAAATGAGTGGTAACACTAGTTTTTGATATTCTGAAGTAAAGTGCTGGTTGTAAGAAGTGTTAGCTCAAGGCTTCTCGAGTCTCAGTGAAAAGCTGTGGGTAGGCGTTTTTGTTCTTCCCTCTGGGTGTGCCAGTTAGATCTGCAGGTGAAACCTGGGTATGTGTGTTTCGTCAATCTGGGCTCGTGTTTTGTGGGAGCACAAGAGAGCTCCGTGCTTGATAAATGGATCAGTCAGCCTTGCTTGTCGCCTAACCTGCCCATTTGTCTTCACTCAAGCTCAAAGTGCTGCCTCCTAGTAAAGTCTAAATACCAAACAGTTTAGTTTAATCAGCTGCTCAGGTCAAGGACAGCATCTGACACCAGCTTAGTTGTATCAGCCAGTTTGGCTCTGGGATAAGAATCTAGAGATACAGTGAAAGGGCTCTTGCAGTGAATGGGCTGGCCCCTGTGACAGTTAGGTTACCACTTGTATGTGCAAGCCTGTGGCTCATGTGCAGCTGCTTACCACTTTGGTGTACACAAAATGAGCCACCAAGCTGTAACCAAGGACAAGGGAGCTGGTGCACACTGTCCAGGGACTTGTTTACAAAGCTCAGCTGCGTTTGGTTGGTACAGATGCAAGGCTCTCATGTAGATGGACACTTCCTTTCCTAGGTCTTGGCCTTGGAAAGAATGCCAGCAGCATGGTCCTGGGAGTGCCCATTGCCACCACCTCTATCCCATGCTGACCTCAGCTGCTCCCTGGCTTCCAGGAAGTTGTGTACCCCACCAGGAGTATGCTCCCCAGGGCTAGAGTCTCCATCTCATTCTGTCTGCTCCCCTTCCTTTGCAGATCCAGTACAGAGGAGGTCTTTGGGGATTAAACAAGAGTGGGGGGGGAGGGAGGGAGGGGGATCTCCAATCCTTTTTTTTTTAAAGATTTATTATGTGTACAGTGTTCTGCCTGCATGTGTCCCTGCAGGCAAGAAGAGGACACCAGATCTCATTATAGGTGTTTGTGAGCCACCAAGTGGGTGCTGGAAATTGAACTCAGGACCTCTGGAAGAGCAGTCAGTGCTCTTAATCATTGAGTCATCTCTCCAGCTCCAGGAGGATCTCCAATCTTAATGTGTCACATCCATGTCACTAATTTCCTAACTTTCTAGGAGAGTCTCCTAAGGAGAGTCCTGAACACCCACCTGCCTCTGAGCAGCTGCTCCTGAGCCAGATCCCATGTACCCAGCTGGCTCGCTTCTCTGGAGCCTCTTTCCTGGATATTCACAACAGAACTTGCGGAGCCGTGGTTATTCAGTGACATGGAGTTTTCAACTGATTTTTTTTTTTTTTTTAAATGAGAGAAGAACTGTCACTCCCATAGTCCAGTAGAGCCAGCTGCATGCTGGGAGTGACTGCCACAGCCCAGAGGCCTTGTGGGGTGCAGGAAAGGGAAGTGGTGTGCATGTTCTGTGCCATCTGGTCTGCAGGAAGCTTGCTGTGGCTGTTTGGGGGCTGTGTTTGGAAGGCCCTGGTTATTGTACACAAATTGAATGGGTCTCTGTTGTGTCTCAGCTTCATGAAGTCATTGCTATTGTTTGGGTCAAAGTTTGAAAGATAGCAAAACCCAATAAATAGAACCCTTCAGAATCTATTTACAGTGACTCCTCCCCTTTCCTCTTGCCCTTTTCTACCTCTAAATGTCACAATTATTGAAGGTTAAAGTTTTGGGAGCAACATGGTCTAGCTTATGGGTGAAAACAATCCACTGGAGAGATGTGTGGACTCCACGGACCTGTGTATTCCCTTGGACTCTGTTTTCATTCCCGGCCCAGTTGGAAGTTATTCAGAGTGCTGGCCACAGTCTAGTGTTACGTCATGGATTGAGACATAGTTGGCATGATTATAAAATCAGGATGATTCAGATTTTGAGAGACATTTGTGCTACTATAGTTGGGATACTGGACAGATGCCATTGAATGCTGAGATGTTTTTAGGGACAGAATATAAGTGAGAATATTTTGGCCACATGGTCATTTACGGAGCTCTTGGTTCTGTCTATCAAAGGGGCAGGTCCCTAGCAGGGGTGGCGATGGCATGGAAACATATCCATCCCTGCCCTGCTTCAGAATGGCCGCCCAACCTCAGCAGGCCTCCAGAACACCCAGAGGCTGATCCAGCTGCAGGTCTGATCCCTCTCACTACAAGCTCATATTCCTGTTGTCTGAAGCAAAGTTTCCTCTGCCTTTAAAACTAAAATCTGTCCAGAGCCATGGCCTATACTAGAAGGAATTTCCTGCTGCCTGTTACTCCATGATGTGTCTGGAGCTGTGGTTTATTGAGACACGGGTGATGGCTGCCACAGGTGTTCACTGTGTTCTTAACTGCCTAAAGCATGGCTTCTGTGATGTATGCTGTCTTATGCTTTTCTAGAATGCAAGGTCATCCCCACCCCCCACCTGTGTGAGACTGCTTGCATCTTCCCGACTGGGGCAGACCTTTCTACAGGAGCAACTTCAGCTGTCATTGTTAGGAGCAAAGGGTCCAGGCTCTTAGGCTCCTCAATCATGTGAGGTTGGTGTGCTGGTTTCCTCCACATGTGCCTCATGAGTGAGCCCTCGCTTCTCAAGGTCTGGTAGGGAAGCAGTCTGTTACTGAAACAAGTCATCAGGGACCCCCTAGAAAGAGGACTATGGTCTGAAATGAGGTAATGGGGTTTTAACATCTTACTGTTCCTTTTTCCCTTTCCTTTTTTCATTTTTGTTTTTGTTTTTCAAGACAGAGTTTCTCTGTGTAGTCCTGGCTGTCCTGGAACTCAAAGTGTAGACCAGGCTGGCCTCAAACTCAGAGATCTGCCTGCCTCTGCCTCCCAAGTGCTGGGATTAAAGGGTGCACCCTCATGCCCGGCGAGATGTTACATTTTAATGTGTTCATTCTGGTCATTAGCCAGGCATATTCTGTGTGTGTGTGTGTGTGTGTGTGTGTGTGTGTGTGTGTGTGTGTGTGTGTGTGTGAAATAGAGAGGGGGTGAGGAGGAGAAGGGAGGAAGGTGCTGGGGGACCTGAAAAAGGGACTCACATCTTCTGGTAGATAATCAGAAAGCCAACACCCACATCTGTAGAATTCACTTTAACAAACTATCTTTGACATTTCAAATCTTACCCTCCCCGCCGAATCCTTCCTTCTGCTCCACCTATTTTTCTTCAGAGGTTCTAGAGAAAGGTGCAAGAGCTAAGTCAGAGTAGGAGGAGCAGGAGGAAGAAGCAACATTCTGTGAACTCAGACTGACCTTTTTTCTTCCTTTGGATAACCTACCTAAAGCATGGCTTGGGGATGCTGGCCTTAAGACCTCCTCTCCCTCACCGGGGAGTGGGGGGGGGGCAGGAGAATGTACTGACCCTTGTGCCATGTGTCTTACCACATTCTGGGTCATCCCTATTGTCCTCAAGGAGCATTCTGGAAGTATTTGCCAGCCTCATTCTGTGGTAGAAGAGCAGTTGGGCAAAATGAGGAAGATGTGCCTCAGGGACTGTCCTGTACTCACTGAACTCATTGGAACTTAGGAATAAAAGAGGTTGGGCTTTGTTGGTACTGGGAGGGGTACCAGGCCTTCAGAAGTTCACTCCGCACATCACACCACAGCATATTTGCTCTTGAGTAGTCAGTTCCAACTATGCCGAAGCCCTGTGGTCTACAGCTCCAAATTATGGCCTCAGTGGTCACTCGACCTACACAACGTAGACTTAGAGCTGCTGTTTATTCTTCCAAGCCAAAGATATGGAAAGAGAGGCCAAAGAGGGCTTTTCAAATAATTCTGGTGCGCTTGCTCTCCATATTGACTTGATCATGAGGAGGGAAAAGGCAAGAAGGAAGAGGGTGACCCCAGGGCCAAATGGATCTCTGCAGCCATGGCCAAAGCTGCCACTTTGGATGCCGAGCTGATCCCTGCTGGAAACCAGCTTGAAGGTGCATTCTGCAGAATTGCAGGGTTCTAAGTGAGCCAAGGCAGGAGAGGGTCTCTACCCTTGTCTCTGCCACTCCAGTCTGGGCTGGGAGGATGATGAACCACCGGGTGTGGCAGTTCATTCGTGCAGTCTCAGCTCTTGGGAGGCTGATAAAGAGGGAGAATCACCATGAATTTGAGACTTGCGTGGGCTACATAAGTTTTAGGCCAGCCTGAGTTGCTGAATGAGTCTGTTTCAAGAAAACAAGCAGAAAACTCCCCCAGAAACTACAGTGACTGCTTCTAGACTCCTGGAGACTTGGAAATGCCTCGGATGATCACCAAGCAATCTGCAGAACTCTAGCAGAAGCAGAAGCTGTGTAGTTAGTCACTTCCCTCCTCACACAGAGCAAGGAAGGCATACCGCAGGTGGCCAGCAGGGCTGTACAGATAGCATGGCTGTGTTCTGATGTCCTGGGTCGTCTTGGGACCACGACACTGTTCTGGCACCTACAGCGTTTCTAGCACCAGGTGCTTGGTGATGTGATCCGGAGGCGGTCTGGTGTCAGGGAAGGAGCAAAGGAGCACTGGAGGGGGAGTCAGGACCACTTTGCCTAGCTCTGCGGCAGGCTATCTTCGTCATAATGACTAAAACAAGGTGGGAGTGGAACTTTTTCTGGAAGAAATTTCAAAGTTCAATGTGTGTTCTGTATTCTGTGTCTCCTAAAGAGAAACACGCACTGTTTCTGAAGGCTGTCTCGCCAGGAGACCTTTGGGAAACTGAGTGGCCTATTGACACCTTGTTCAGAGCAGGTAAAATGCCGAACCATATAGACTCCATCACCATGTCTTGTGATCCTGTGACAGGGAGCTATCCATTCTCTCTGGTTTCCCATCTAGCCTTAAGGAGGAAGAAGAACAGATTCTGTGTGAGGTCAGAGAGGCCCAATCCTGTGACCCTCTCCACAGGGGGCACAGGCTTTCTCTGGATTCTTGCTGTTGGCTCTAAGCATGGGTAGCACTGTGTGGGGTTCCCTCTGTTCTGTCCTGAAAGGCCCCACTTGTTGCAGAGAGTCTAGCTTCTTTCTGTTGGCATCAAGGTCCCTGTGAGGGCCAGCTGAGATGGGGCCTTGGTCAGCCTGCTCCCAGCAAAGATGGCACTAGCTTGCTTTAGGTATGTAGTAGGCTCCTGGGCTGGGCTTCCCTATTTCTGTTTGCAAAAACACCATTAAAAAGTATTGCCTCTTACGTTGCTGAGGTCCGACTATTGACAATGTCTGCATTTGATGGAGGAGAGTCAAGGCCTCAAAGAGGGCCTCTGCCCAAAGGCAAGCAAAACACTAATAAGAATGCAAAAAACGAGCCACACAGACATCTCACTTGGTACCAGTGGCAGGGGAGCAAGCATATGGTGGGTGTAGTGACGCCTTGTCTGTCTGGAAGGCCCGTGTTGAGGAAGCCAGGGGCTCTCAAGGCTACAGCTCATTCAGACGGCATTGGAATGTCATGGTCAAGGAGGTGGGAATGCATATAGATCATCAGTTCCTGGGTCAGAGGCATCTAGGAAGCGTGTTTCCACCAGGAACCAAGGCTGAGAAGGAGGGAACCAGAGAAAGTCTCCAGTCACCGAGTCTTCCTGCCCTCCAGCTTAGGTGGGGCTAATCAGAGAAGAGGCTGGCAAAGGACTTCCTCAGGTTGCGGATGGTCTCGGCCTTGGCCTCATCTTCACTTGGGGTCCCTCGATGGGAGGCATCTGATGTGCTGAGGCTGTTCGTCAGGGACTGAGATTTGCTGAAACAGAAAGCAAGGTTTTGGGGATGGTTATGGCTGGGACTTCCAAAGGAATGAGTCTGGGGCTGGCCCTAAGGTTGGCTGAGCCCAGTCATCAAAAGACAGTGAGACCAGAAACCAGGCATCACAGGCATCACAGTGTGTATGATGTTAGCCTAGAATTTGCAAGGTGGGAGGTGTTGCCTTCATTTTCTTAGGTATTGAAATCAGTATTCCCAGAGGCAAGTATGTGGCTTGGATAGACCTTCCAGCAAGAAGTAGGGAGCAGGCACAGCTTCCACGCCCCCCTCCCCACCCAATCCCAGGCTGCTCTGTAATTTATGGGGCTGTTTCAGCCTTAGTGGGCTGAGTCAGGCTCCAGTTATTCTCACAGAGTTCCCAGCATTAGCTGAGAAGCCAGGCCATCCCTGTTCTAGACCCTCAGCTGAGGGAGGCCCGTGGGCGTGTCTGTGAGGATTGCCCTGCTTGTTAATTAAGGTAGGAGGGCCTGGCCACTGTGGGCGGCACCATTCCCTGGACAGGCTCTGGGCTATGAGAGAGAGCTAGCTAAGTAGGGGTCAGTGAGCAAGTGAGCTAACAGCATTTCTCCATAGTTTCTGCTTCAAGTTCCTGTTTGAGGTCACTTCCTGATTTCTCTCAGTGATGAACTGTGACCTGGAAGCTGAAACAAATCCTCTCCTCCCCTAAGTTGTTTAGAAAACAAATTTTCAAGATTTTTATTTGTATTTTATGTGCATGGGTGCTTTGCCTGCATGTATCTCTGTGCATTACATGCATGTAGAGCCCATAGAGGCCAGAAGAGGGTGTCAGATCTTCTGGAAATTGAGTTACAGATGGTTGTCAGCCACTATGTGGGTGCTGGGAACCGAACCCTGGTCCTCTAGAAGGATGCTCTTAACCACTGAGCTATCCCTCTAGCTTTTCTAAAACTGCTTTTTGTCAGAGTGTTTTATCACAGCAACAGGAAACTAGAACAAGCAGGAAACTGATTTGCTTCAGTCACATAAATTTGGGTTTGTTACATCGCAAGTGGTGACTGATACAGGGATCTTGAGGACGTGGTGGAGCCTAATCTGTACTCTCCAATTGCTGGTCCCTGCTACACAAATGCCACTCTATAGGTCCACGTGCCCCTCTCTGAATTCTAGGCAAGGTTTTGTTCGGTCCTTTGTCTCTTAGTTCCTGACCCTGAGTCAGTAAGAATTAGGACACACTCTAATTCTACTCTCTGCCCATTCAGACTTCAAACACTTACTTGAGGTGGGGGTGAGGCGGTGCTGACTTTTGGGGCTCTTCACCCTGCTGGGAGGTGCTGCGGCCCTGCACAGGTGGCCGGGGATGTGAGCCGAGGCTGGCACTTGGCTTGGAGGCCTGGTTTGGAGAACTGCCACCAGATGCCCGGGATAGCTGTGGAGAACCTGGGGACCTTTGCTGCTGTGGAGAGCCTGACTGAGGGCTCACAGGCTGTTGGCCCTGTGGGGAAAGCCTCTGTTGGGATGGACTTCTAGATCTGGGAGGCTGAGGAGACTGAGCTTGACGAGAGCCGCCTACAGATAGAAGAAAGGGTTAAGTTTTAATTTGTTTTGGGAATAAATGTGGCTGTGCACTTATGTTTATATAAACACGTTGTTTATAACGGAAAACAACATAGATGCCAGATCTCAGGGACGTGGTTAGGAACATCAGGAAACATCTCGATGGCAAGGGACGTAGCTCTGTTGGTAGCCTGCTTGTCTAGCATGCACAAAGCCCTCTAATTGATTTCCAGCGTGGCTAGGCATGGCGGTGCATGCCTGTAATTCCAATGTTCAGGAGGCAGATGCAAGAAGATCAGAATTTCAAAGTCATCTTTGATATAGAGAATTCAAGGCCAGTCTGGACTACGTAAGACCCTGTGTTAAAACAAAAACAGCCACAAGAAAGCATCCGGATAATGGAGTGTGGGCTTATTGTCATATGTTATGTTATGGTGACATTAACTGGCCTGTTGACAGTATGTGCTAAGTAGACACCACTAAACAGAAAGAGAAAAAGCAGTTTCTAACATAGCATGTATGGTATTGTTTTGTTTTTTGTTTTTTGAGACAGAGTTTCTCCATGTAGTTTTGGTGCCTGTCCTGGAGCTTGCTCTGTAGACCAGGCTGACCTTGAACTCACAGAAATCCACCCGGCTCTGCCTCCCGAGTGCTGGGATTAAAGGCGTGTGCCATTGCCCGGCATATTTGTTTTTCATTTGAGCATTGATGTGTGGAGCCATATAATAAGGAAACACTGGAAAGCTGTACAGAGTGCAGGCGGGCCTCACACTCCGAAGCAGGGATGCGTTCATGGGGCAGTTGCATCAGGATAGGGATTGGACATGCCGTTATAGACAGAAATATGTTTTCTTAAACACTCAATGTGACTGCATTTGGAGACAGGGTCTTAAAGGAGGTAATTAAGGCTAAAGGTGAGGTTTTGATGCAATAGGCATGAAGTCCTTATATGAAAAGGAAGAGGTAATTAGGAAGGAAGATATATAGAGTCAAGTGTAGTGACTCGCTTAGGCAGTTGAGGCAGGAGGATTGTATCAAATTTGAGGCTAGTCGTGGCTATATGGTGAGTGTCAGTCCAGTCTGTGTTCAGAGTGAGACACTATCTCAAATACCAAGACTTAATTCCCACTTGGTTTAAGACATAGTTCTCCCTCTCTTTCTAAAGAGAATGAACATAAGGAAATGGATTCTTGTCTCTGTGGAAATGAAGAAGGGAAGAGAAGGCCCTGAGGCAAATGGCAAGTCCCTCTGTGACCAAGGCAACAGCCCTTACTAACCACCAGGGGATGCTGGGTATTTCTAGAACATCTGCTTTCCGGAGAGGCTGGAGACTGAGCAGTAGTAGGGGTGGGAGACTTGAGAGAAACCCTGGTGTTTAAGGAGAAGTTTCACAGTTTTGTATGTTGACCACTTTTGTGTTTTCTCAACCCAGCGCAGGTCAAACAAAACATCTGTTTTCTCCTTTTGTCTTAAGCCCTCCCCCCGCAGCCCTGGGTTGATGCTATCTCGGAGAACCTGTGTCCTTGTTCAATAACTCACTGACTATTTCCTGTGTTTCTCCTTTACCGCCGGGATCCATCAGGAGATACGCTGGTTGTTTCTTACAGCTCTTTGGCAAAGCAAACAACTTAGTATTTTTTATTTGGGCATATACAGAAAATATTTTGTATATATAATGTTTTCCTAAGCACAGAATTGACCCTAAAAAGATAAAGTTTATTAAAAGAAAACTTCATGTTCACTGAGTTTGAAAATGAGTTCAAAACAAGTTAATAATGTGATTCTGTTATTTATAGAAACTGGTGAAAAACTTTTTAAGTTGGCCTAGTTATTTTCAGTCTGAGTGGTAATTCACTGAACATTTCCTTTAATTGCCTCAATTGGTTTTAAATTAATTATTTTTCAACTTACCCACATGGAGTTTAGCTACATGTTCCTAAAATAATCTCTCTTTATCAAGCTGCTTCTCCTCTGGGCCAGAGCTAGAATACACTAGCTCTCCGGTATTTATTTATTTATTTATTTAGGCAGGGTTTCTCTGTGTAGCTCTGGCTGTCCTGGAACTCACTCTGTAGCCCAGGCTGGCCACAAACTCACAGAGATCCGCCTGCCTCTTCCTTCCGAGTTCTGGGATTAAAGGCATGCGTCACCACTGCCAGCTACTCTCTCCTTTTTAAAGAGCTGCCACTCAAAGATTTAAAGAGTTGTTAGTCTTGGAAAGCGAAGGAAAGGTGGCGGCAGGGCTAGGCAGGGGCTTGGCAGGGCGGTGAATATAGAGCCTGGGACCATTTGTAACTATTATTATTGCCAGGCAGAGGGAAGGAGGGCTTCATGTGTCAGAAAAGCAGTCTCAGTTAGAATTGCTGGTGAGACAGCAGGTATTAACAGGAAGAGCCGCATCATCGCCATTAGCTGTACATTGTTAGCAGTGAGGACTGAGCCCTCTAACGGAGTCAGCGCCATCCTATGGGCAAGTCCTCATTACTCATCATGGAAGCTGTTATTTCCTCCATTGTCACTGGGGAATTGAGGTTCGAAGGGGTGTCACCACTCACCTAAACCTGAAGGGTGGTGCCGTGGAACGGGACTGAGCGCATATATACTATACTGCCAGGAGAGTACTACTGTTCATTATACAGGTTTGCTTCAGTGTTGTCTTAAAGGCCCCCAGAGCTCTGCGTGTTAGAGGCGTCACCCCGTTTGTGTCCCTCTGGGGATGAAGAGGACGGAAGGTAGGTCACTGGGGACCTAATCCCTCCCTCTCTGTGTCTCAGTAAACTGTCGTCCTCTGTGATGTCCCCTCTGCTGTGGATACTGTGCAGTCACAGGTCCCAGACACAGGGCCACGTGACTGGACCTCTGACAGGAGCCGATAAAGCCTTTCTCCTGTTAGAGTTGAGTTCAGGTGTTTCATCATGGGAACACAGGGGTGAACGTCTGCCATCTCTTTTTGTTGAACTCTCCCCAATTTCCCCAGAAAAAAGAAGTAAACCAGCGCAGGTAAGAAAGATGGGTGGACAAGCCCTGTGTGTGGCTAGCAGGTTATTGTCCACAGAATGTTTCTGTTCTTAATGTAAAGGGTTCTGAGTTATTCGAGCTGTGGAGACTTGTCACTACAGAGAATAAAACAAACCTTTGGGAGAAAGACTCAGAAAGAAATGGGGAGGCTAACTGTGGCTTCTAGAATGAACACAGTTTGGGATATGTTATTATATGTCCCCCACCCCATGAGTGTGTGCGTGTGTACGTGCATATATGTATGCACAGGTACAAACCTGCATGAGTGTGTGTGTGTGTGTGTGTGTGTGTACATATCTGTATGCACAGGTACAGACCTGCATGAGTGTGTGTGTGTGTGTGTGTATGTGTGTACACCTGTATGCACAGGAACAGACCTGCATGAGTGTGTGTGTGTGTGTGTGTGTGTGTGTGTGTGTGTGTGTGTGTGTGTGTGTATACATCTGTATGCACAGGTACCAACCTGCATGTGAAGGTGAGAGGTCAACCTCTGTCCTTTTTTTGACACTGAAACTCTCCGAGTGGGCTAGTTGGCAAACTAGCCTCAGATTCCCTCCATCTCCACCTCACCAGCTCTAGGATTCCTGTTGCACCTAGTTTGCTGGTTGTTTTGGAAGGTGGGCACTGGAGATCAGTCATGCCCTCATGCTTGGAAGGCACCCACCCACCCACCAAGCTGTCTCCGCAGCTTCCCACTCCCTCTTTGGAGACAGGATCTCATACTGTAACCCAGGGTGGCCTGGCATTTGATTCACCTGGTAGTCCAGACTAGCTTCAAACTCACAGCAATCCTCCTGTCTCAGTTTCTTTTGTGCTGGGACTCATCATGCCTTGTTTGTTATATTCTGAGAAGACTATTTGACCACAGATACTGAGAATTAAAATGCTACCTAACTGGATTTTCACAAATATGGTAACTTTTAGTCTGTGGTTAAATGTAATTTTGACTATTGTGTATACATTTGGAGAATATTGGGGCAGTCAATTTCAAAGGCATTTATAGGGGAAAGTAAGCTAACCTGGATGATTATGTTAAGTAAATGGAGTAATGGGGAAAGGAAAGAAGGAGAGAAGGCTGAAAGGGATGGAGGGAGAGAGGGAAGGAGGAGGGCGCTTTCACATAGAGCTGTGGAAGAGGAAGCCATCTGGTGCCCAGGGCCCATTTCTCCCAAGAAGCAATGAATCTGCCGCTTTAATAGATGTGACTAGAAAGTTCAGGACAGGATGGAAATGCCTTCTGTCGAGATTGTAAGGAGGGCATCTCCATGCCAAGCTGCTCTGAAGCCCGATCTGGCCCAGAGCAGCCAGGCTGAGCACAGATCTGCTACAAGGGACTCGCTTGGCAGGTGTTCCCCTGGAGCCCGTGCGTGGGAAACCCTCCACACGTGACCTTCCTCCAGCAAGTCTTTAGCTATTCTCATGATTCTCCCCTCTCTTGTCGTCCACCCCGAATCCACCCTCTAACAAGCCGTGGCTCTTCTGGAGTAGATCAGGATGATTCTCTGAAGGAATGGCAGCAGTTGCGGGTATAATGTCCTGACTTCTTCTTCTTCTCTTTCTCACTCTGGCTGGTTGGCTCACAAACGTATACTCAGGCACCACTAGTGGCTGGAAATAACATTTCCCAGAAGGTTTGAGCGTCCAGGCTTGACAACCTGCCATCGTTCATTGTGCCTTCTGGGCAAAGCTTCAGTTTCCTACTTGGGGAAAGGGATACACTGATGGTTCCTCTGCAAAGTGGATGTGAGGATGGAAATGGGGACAGAAGAGAATGGCCCCAGCACAGGGCCTTCCCTGCCCTTAAGGGGACAGCAGCCCTCCCAACTTCCTCATCCTGCAGATGGAGGAGTGTGCACAGCCCAAAGAGAAAGTATCAGGATGGAATGTCTAGACCACAACGCCTTGGAGGTTGTCAAGTGACCCTTTCACCAAGTTTGCCTAAGACCATCAGAAAACACAGATATTTACATTATGATTCATAACAGGAGCAAAATTACAATTATGAAGTAGTAATGAAAGTAATTTTATGGTTGGGGGCCGCCACAACATGAGGAAGTGTATTAAAGGGCTACAGCATTAGGAAGGTTGAGAATCACTGCTCTAGGCTGTCTTCAGCAACACATTTTATTGACTTAGTTATTATTTAATCGCTCTGTGTCTATGCACACACCCTTGGGTCCTACCTTACTCCCTGTAGACCAGTGGTTCTCAGCCTTCCTTATGCTGTGGCCCTTTAATACAGTTCTTCATGTTGTGGTGACTCTCAAGCATAAAATTATTCCATTGCTACTTCATAACTGTAATTTGCTACTGTGATGAACTGTAATGTAAATGGCTGATATGCAGGTTATCCAATATGTGACCCCCAGGGGGGGCCATGACCCACAGGTTGAGAACCCAAACCCTGCCATTCCCGCTAGACTAGCTGGTCAACAGGTTCCCAAGAGCTGCCTGTTCCTCCCTTCCTCCAGGGTTGGAGCTACAGGCATGCTTGGCTGTGGCCAGCTTATTTACGTGAGTGCTGGGGATTTGAACTCAGGTTTGTACCGCAAGCGCTCTTACCTGCTGAGCCACCTCCCCAGCCCTCTGCACAGCGTTTCAACGTCCCCATTGATGCAGTGTTTCTCAGCAGCTGTCCTGAGTCTTACCTTGGGGGGGTGGCCTTGGCTGCGGCTGTCCTAGCTGAGGACCCAGCTGGCCTTGCCCAGGAGATTTTGCAAGTTTAGTTTGTGGACCCTAGAGCAAGAGAAGAGAAAGGAAGCCTGTGGCGACAGTTTCCAGGTGGAAGTCAAGGCCTTACACAGTTTCGTTTTTGTTTTTTAAATATCCCTGATGTAAGACCCCCGATGCATGACTCTTCAGTGGACCTCATGATGGATTTCAGCCGTGAAGGATGCTGCATAAGCCCCTCCCTCCTGCTAGCTCCTAGAGTTTAACTCCTATCTCCGTGGCTATGAAGGGATGAAGAGTCTCTGTGGGAAAAGCCGGGACTGGGGTTGGAGGAGGATTTGCAACTCGCTTTTCCAGAAGGCCGGCCAGCTGGTACATTCTTTGGAGAGGGTCTGGTAGTCCCTGGTGGGGCCTCTGCTGAGGAGGGGCGGGAGCTTGTCGGGCTGGGGAGCGGGGAAGCAGGAGACACAATAGTCTCTATTGACCTGTGCTCGGGGACATAGGACACATGTGTACATGTATTCATGCACACACAGGCGCACACACCCAAGCTCAGGCCCAAGACGGGGACACAGAAATCAACACTGTCAACAATCTGTGCAAAGGCTGATGGGACAGGAGTTTTCTTCCTGGGGGATAGGGAAAGGGGGCAGGGCTCCGGCTCTCCCCTGTCCCCACCCCATTCTGCCTGGGGTTATCTCCATTGGGTCCTGGGGGTTTTCATTCCGGAGCCACTAATCTCCTTTGTTCTCAAGGGAGCCTTACCCAAGGTCTCAGGGGTGAGGGCACCATGCTGCCTGGCACCAGGAGTTGGCTCATCTTGGAGACAACAAGGTCGGCCATTAACTGCTTGTCCTCTTCTACGTGCTCTCCGATCAGGGGCATTGAACTATCCATGACCTGGGGGAGGAAAGGGAGGCTGAAGGACCTGAATTAAGACAGCTTGGCCTCGGGCTTCCTGTTCTGGGAGTGTTGACTCTGCGCTCAGAACAGAATGACCACTAGATGGCACTGTCCTCCATGCAAACAGCTCGGCTGTGCTCTTCCTGCTGCCTGGGTCCCCAGTAGACATCCGTTCTGTTTCCTTCCCAACAGACTTCTGGATTCAGTTCAACTCAGCCTCCACATGCTGGAGTCCAGCAACGTGACCAGGGCCGGGGGAGCACGTGCTGACCTTTTCTGTACTTTTCTTTGGGGCGTCGGTCTCCGCCCCCTCATTTCCCACCCCAGCTTCCTCCTGGGGTTGGGACTGGCCCCCTGTCTTCTGGCCTAAGGTTGACGATGTCCTCAGAGCTGGGAACAGTAATGGGGCTCAATCACAACAACAACAACCAAAAATTGGACGCAGGCTGGAAGTGACCCAGGGTTTATGGAGAAGACAGAAGAGGACAGACAGTTGTTCTGGGGCCCCGGCAGGATGCAGTCCCGACATGAATCTCGTTCCCTGAGAACCAGGCTATTCTTAAGGAAGAGGGGTGACAGTCCTGGGGGGTCATGTTGGTTTAGTCTACTTTTATAATAGATGGGGAAACTGAGGCTCAGAGACGAGAGCCAGTGGGCCAGGTGATCACTAGGCACAGTCAGCTGACAGTCTTGGTAGACCTGTGACAGAGCTGCGCTGGCTACCTCTCTCCTCTCCTGCAGGAATCCAGTCTTCGTCTGTCACCTGCCTCACCCCGTCAAACCGTCTTTGCCCTGTGCCCAGCTCTGGGGTAATCAGACAGTCTCATTTCCAGATCCTGTACCCAACTCTCTGTACCCACCCCTCACCTAGCCAACTCCTTATCCATCATGAAATACCTAGTCAGCCCTCCCTTCCAGAAGCCCCTTCAGGACCCCACAAGTTCCTAGGAGCCCCTCTGTATCTGTGTCTTTGCGGAGCTCACATGACTGTCCCTTTGGAGAGCTTAGTCCCAGAATTATCGTTTGCCATCTGGAAGCCCAGGGAGTCAGGGGTGTCCTGTGCTCACCCTGGGAAGGCGCTGACAGTACAGCTTCACTGGGCACTGGTAAGATATGGGGCAGTATTCTAAGAGCCAGGTATAGATGACGTCAGCTCATCTTAGAGCAGCACTTTGCTGGCCGGGGATGTGGCTCTTTGGTAGAGCGCTCTCTTAGCATGTTTGGGGCCTTCACTTTCATCCCCAGCACTATAACCCCAGCATTCCGGAGATGGAGGCAGGGGCAGGAGATGTTCAAGGTCTTCCTACATATCGAATCTGAGGGCAGCCTGGGCTACATGGGACCCTATCTCACAACAACAACAATCTTTGAGGCTTATGGTTATTCTGATTATCCTCACCAGAGTGATGAAACCGAGGGTCAGACTGGGAAGTTCTAGGGCAGCAGAGATCTTCTCACCAAGCACTGGGTGGCTCTGTGGTAAGGCTTTGGATGAGGCAGCCTGGTTCCAAGCCTGTGTTCTGCTATGGATGTACTGGGGGAAGTCTCTTGTCTTCTCTGGGTATACTTTTCATCAACTAAGGGTTCAGACAGCTGCTAAGACCCTCCTGGCTGTAATTTTCAGGGAATTGTGGGTACAAGCACCCAGTGTGTCTCGGGGACTGAAACACAAACCAGGGCATGGGTATGGATCCCAGAAGGTCCTGTAAACTGTCCCTAAATGGAACTCCTGCCTGGGTCACAGGCAGTCTCCATCAGCAGTTACAACTGTCCTGAGGCCTGTCCCCAAGGGTCCTGGGCTCCCAGCACCCGGCCTGTGGTTCTGCCTCCCGCCCTGTCTGCTGCTTTGCCCTGGACGGTTCCCCACATTCTCTGCAGTGGAAAACAGACACGACACAGAGCCTGAGGTCAGGACCTGGAGTCCCCATAGTGGACACAGCCAAAGGAAGTGGACGGTCACTCCCCCCAGGGAAACATTTTTTCCCAGAGAGCAAGGTCATCCCCTGGGCCAGGTCAGAGAGGACAAGGTTCAGCGTGTTTCCCCTGAGCACCCTCACTGAATGTGCCCCACAAGCGCTGTGCCCGCACACAGAGGTGGCTGAGAGACAGTGTTTTTGGATCTCTGCTGCCTCTCTCCCCTTACTGGGAAAAATACATTTTTTTTTTTTATTCCTAGGAACAGGCTCCCTCTCTTCCTGATCCCATCCCAAACCCCGAAGGAAAACAATTCCCTAATGTTTCTGAGGAAAAAAACCCCAAATCTGAAAGCCATCTTTTTTATTTGTTTGAGATTTTTCTGGAACATTTTTGAAAAGTTGTTTTCTTGTGTTTAGAAGACCCAAAGTGGCTTTTTTGTTTGTTTGTTTTTAAATGTGAAGTGTCTTTTATTCCTGACCTCCTCCCAGCCCCTAAGTGTCTGGAACTGGAGCCTCTGGGTATAGACAGCTTTTTGTGAAGTGGAGGGATTTCAGAGCCGAGCTCGCTTGCGTGTGTGTGTGTGTGTGTGTGTGTGTGTGTGTGTGTGTGTGTGTGTATGTGTATGTGTGTGTGTATGTGTGTGTGGTGTGTATGTGTATGTATGCATGTATGTGTGTATGTGTGTGTGTGATGTGTGTATGGATGTGTGTGTGTGATGTGTGTGTCTGTGTATGTGTATGTGTGATGTGTGTGTATGTGTGTATGTGTGTGTATGTGTGTGTGTGTGGTGTATGTGTATGTGTGTGTATGTATGCATGTATGTGTGTATGTGTGTGTATGTATGCATGTGTGTGATGTGTGTGTATGTATGTGTATATGTGTGTGTGTATGTGTGTGTATGTGTGTGTGTATGTGTGTGTATGTGTGTGTATGTGTATGTGTGTGTATGTGTGTGTATGTGTGTGTGTATGTGTGTGTATGTGTGTGTGTGTATGTGTATGTGTGTGTGTCTGTGTGTGTATGTATGTGTGTATGTGTGTGTGTATGATGTGTTTGTATGTGTGTGTATGTGTGTGTATGTGTGTGTATGTATGTGTGTATGTGTGTGTGTGGTGCTGAACCAAAAGAGGAGGGAAGCATTTCATGTTCTTCTTTTCACATTTTAAAGATTTATTTATTTGGTTTGTATGAGTGTTTTGCTTGCATGTATGTATGTGTGTGCATATTCCGGATGGCTGTGAGCCACCATGTGGATGCTGAGAATCAAACCTAGGTCCTCTGCGAGAGCAATGAGAGCTCTTGACTACAAGCCATCTCTCCTGACCCCTGGGCCTCACTCCTAATGGGATAGCAGCCCTCTCCTACTCTGCTGATGCATCTGAGCCCCATTCATCTGGCTTAGAGCCTGGTGCCCAGAGTGAAGAAATGAGTGTGCGTGAGTCCCAACCAGTCATATCTAGTGTCCTAGCGAGGAAAGGCAGTGTTGGGTGGTTTGCCAGGAGCTGTTGATGTCCCAGGTGAAGAGGCCCTTGACTCACATCTGTTCTGGGAATGGTCAGAGGAAAAGCGGCCTCTGACTCGAGGTGAGGACGCAGGCCTGCACAGAGATGCCCATTTACCTGGCGGTAGCATCCAACCTTTCTGGGGGGCCAGCTAGTGAGACTGTCTCTGGTCCTGGGCTCCCACTGCCAAGACAGCCTTTTCCTGACCTGGTGGTACACCTTCCTGCATTCCACACTTCTGCCCATTCAGTTACCTGGTGCTGTTTGCTTGTTGGTCCTCGGGCAGTGGGGCAGACATGCGGGGCTGGAGGACTGGCTGGCTACTGAGGTCATCCCAGCCACGTGCCTCTGTAGCAGCCCACACCCGTGGAGAGGCAGCTGCAGGGGAGGGCGGCCGCAGGGCTCCCTTCACGTGTCTGGGCCTGTTGTCAGCCCATTCCTCCCTGATAGGTTGGGAAGTGAGGCCCATAGAAGGAGTGAGCTGAAAGGACCATGCATGGCCATGGAGCTGGGAGCTGGGAGTGGAGGGGAGCCCTGAGGCCGCAGGGATGTTTTAGGTTAAAGCTGCAGAACTGTTGGAGGCTGGGAGGGGAGAGGAGAGGGAGCCCCTGAGGAGGATAGGAAGGGGTTGTAGAGGGAAGAGGATACTGCGGGATGGAGAGATGCATGGCTGCAGAAGAGTCTTTGGAGCGAGTGGTTCTGGGTCCCAGTGCCCATCTGCGAACATTTCTTACAACTCTATTTCTGGAATTCATCTGTCCCTCCAGCCACACCCTGTACAACGGTGTCCCTTTGCTTCTCTGTTATCTTCTCTTGCAAATTCTGTATCTGCTGTGTTCAAGGCTGCCTCAGAATTTCATTTGTTGAAAGAACTTAAGAATGGAACCCTTGCATGGTGGGAAAGGAAGTGCATTCATGTCATATCCTTCAACACCGAGGACACTGGACACGGGCACAGAATCTTGTGGACGCTTAGCTTGACATGTTAGGAAAAATGGTGCCCTGAGTTCTGAACTCTGAGGTCAGAGTGCTGAGCAGGAAGGCTCCCTCTGTTGCTGCAGCTGAGGTGGGTGTGTGAAGCACTCTGGGAGGGGCTCCCTGTGCCCTGAGCTACATGTGGCAGGCCAGGAGCCAGGACATGGCTGCCGTGCTGGGGGTCATCTTGGAGTTTTTCCTGCTGGGATGGTCCAGGCTGGACCCCCCTGCTCCATTCCTCACCTCGATGATATAATCTCTGCCATCCTTGCTGTGGACAGCCTTGACAGCACATATGTCTAGGCCACCGAACATTTCGGAGCAGCTGTCCACCCATAGCCTGTACCTGCAAAGACAGACAGACTGACAGTGAGCATGGGGTAAGAAGCAAGGCAAGAGGTCAGAAGGAGACAGGAGTGAAGGAAGACCAAGGATGGGACACGCAGGAAGCAGGGAGAGAGGATGGGGAGGGAAGGGGTAAGAACCAAGAGGTCTCAGAGACCCACGGCCATCCTTTTGCTGCCCCAGGACCTTGGCTCTGCAGCAGTATGAGGCTTGCCTTGCCCCAATCCAGAGCCATCCGGACACCCAGCCACCCCTGCAGCCCTTTTCCCTTGGGAAAGCTATTTGAAGGGCTCTAAAAATCCCTCCAGGCTGCCCTCTCTGCTCAGAGCCCCAGCCAGACAAGAGCCTGTAGGGGACAAAGGGCCTTATTCTCCCCAGAGCAGGGGAGTGGGGGGCAGGGGAGCTCCTTCAGACAGCTCCTGACTTGCCTGGGGGCCTGGCCCTCGGGACCAATTGCTTTTGTTCCTATTCCAGTGACTGACAGCTGCAGGGCCAGTTTGCTTTGCTGGGGACAGATCTGGGCTGTGAACTTTGACCCTACGACAAGGGGTTGGTTGTATCTGGGGAGATCTTCTGGGCATGCACTTGGCTTTCCTTGTGGACTGGATTTGGGAGTCACAGGGGACTTTGTGTCAACGTTCCTGCTTCTCTCCCCACTCTCTAGGGTCACACGGGACACTCCAGCTCTCAGATCTATTTGTGTGTTTGAGCCATGTGACCTGGAATGGGGAGCAGCGAGCATGGCTGGCAATTTCTAAGAACTCACTCACTGATCCTATCAACCCCGGCCCACTGAGGCCCAAGAGAAGGGCTCTCTCCGAGGTTACGCAGCAGTGCAGTAACACGGTCATGCTCCTCTAGATCTCCAACTGGAGTCCAACCTCCGTCTCTCATCCCGCTGCAGCCAGGAGCATGCTGGGAGTAGAAGGCAGGACGAAGACCCATTCTGTGCCCGGCAGGCTAGCTCCTCATTCCTTCTCATCCCAGCACCACTGATCAAGGAGGGAGGGTTGAGTTTAGTTTTTCAGATGAAGAAGCCGAGGCTGAGAGAGTAATAACTAACAGGCTGGCTTCCAATCTGTGTCCAGGTTTAAGCAAACATGTTGGGTAGGAGCACATGTATACCCTCGTGAGTGGCAGGTCCAGAGTGGACCTTGGGTGCTGTTTCTCAGGAGCCTTCTACCTTGATTTTTGAGACAAGGTTTCCACTGAATGTGGAATGTGCGGGCGAGCGAGCCCTAGGATCCTCCTGTCTCTTTCTCCCCAGGGCTGGGATCACAGCTGCATGCTTCCATACCTGCCTGGCTTTTTCATGTGTGATCTGGGGATCGAACCTACGCCCTCATGCTTGTGTGGTAAGTGCTTTATGAACCGATCTGTCTCCCTGGCCTGTGATCTGGATGTTTGCTATTTCCTTAGTGATTTTGGATGAGCCTCTCCTTCCTGGTGCCTCAGTTTCCTTTATTTGATGCTTCTTGTTCTTGGGACTCACAAGGATAGCAGAGGCCATGTACCTACAAACGGCCAGCTTCTGGGCTCTACCCGGTGTCATTGGGAAGCCTCTGCCTATTTTCAATGCTTCATACAATGCTCTGACCCATGTGCAGCCACATTTGGTGACAATGTTGATCCTTGGGGCTTTGAGAGGCTTCTGGGGGCCAGGTGTTAGAGCTACTGTATTTGACGCTGGTGGCTGACTCATGGGACACAACGTGCTCAAGGAACACGATGCCTGAGACACACTCATGAGTCAGGCTCTTCCATTGAGAGATAGAAGTCTAGACTTAGGACTGGAGGCAACTGGTTTCCAGGGACTGTTTTCAAATGATGAACATCTAGGTCATGTGTGTGCATTATCCCAGGTGCAGGGGCCCCAGGGGCCAGGAAATATGGGAAAGGTCCCCCTTCAACCAGGTAGACTAGCACTAAGCAAACTGAATGAAAATCGCTCAGGAGTCAAGCTACCCCACAAGAGGTGAACCACACAGGGCCTTGGCCTGCTTAAGGGACTCCAGGGGCTTTGGGACTATAGGAATGGAACCGGGGGTTCTGTCCAGGCCATGAGCACAGCTCACGACTGTCTGAGGGACAGTACATGCTAGGTTGAGCACACCCTGTCCTGTGAATGTTCCTGTGGAGTCACCCCTGTGGATGGTGGTGTGCTGTAGATCTCCACCATAAACTTCTGAGGAGAGGTAAGACTTCCTGGGAAAGACATGAAGAAGAAGGCACCGGCTGTCCATGAGTACGCCCCGTGGGAGGGGTGTTCCTGGTACTTGGTACACCCCACAAGACCAGCCAGTACAAGGGAGTTCCCAGATGGAAGCTGCAGGAGCAGCTGGGCTAGGACTGAGAAGGGCAGGTACCCACCTTGGCAGGGACCTGTGCTGGGGTTAGCCTTCCACCTTGGCAGGGCCTGTGCTGGGGTTAGCCTTCCACCCTGGCAGGGGCCTGTGCTGGGGTTAGCCTTCCACCCTGGCAGGGCCTGTGCTGGGGTTAGCCTTCCACCCTGGCAGGGCCTGTGCTGGGGTTAGCCTTCCACCCTGGCAGGGATCTGTGCTGGGGTTAGCCTTCCACCCTGGCAGGGCCTGTGCTGTGGCTAGCCTTTCTTATGGCATGCAAACTTGCTTTCATCTTCTAGTTGAAGAAGTTCAGAACTGTCTCTTAGCTTATCTAGAAGGGGCGGGGGCATTCACCTCGGCTCGTCTGGCTTTCTGAGCTTATGGACCCTGAGCTGGGAGTTCACAGGGCCAGGGCTGATGTCTCTCTTCCCCACCACTTTCTCCAAGGCGCAGCTCTAAGACCAGCCTGCAGTGAGTGCCTGTGGCATAGTTGTAGAGACCAAAGGAGAGCTGGCTCCTTCAGGTTCTCGCCCATTCTTTAGGATGAAATGCTGACACCCATTCCCTCAGGAACCACTCCCAGCCTCTCCTTCCCTAAATTTCACTGGGTGCCCCTTCTCCTTCCTGCCTCAAGGGTTGAGGGCACGCTGTCCTAGCTTTACTGCATTCAGCTACAACTGTGCCATCCCTCAGACAAGTGGGGAAAGATGGCTGTCGTTAGCGCAGTGGGGCCGTCACTTTCCCTCCTACTGAAGACTGCTCAGTATGCAGTGTTACCTCCCTTCCCGGGTCTCAGCCACGGTTGCTGCAGAGGTTGGCCCCACTCCAACCTTTAGAGTAGAAACTGGCCATAGGTTTTGTCAAATACGGACCTGCAGCCTTCTCAGCCAATGATTGGCTTAGGGGCGATCATATGACCCAAATCCCGGCTAAGCAGCCAATAAGGTTCTATTCCAGGCTTTTGGATAAATGAAGGGGAAAGATGCTTTCTTTCTGTCAGACTTGACACTGAGGCTTTAAGCCCGGTGATGCTGTGAACCGTTGTTGGAGAAAGTGTGATCCAACACAGCCATGAAAGAAATGATTTCAATGGAGCGGGTAGAGGTGGGGTCTTAGGCCTCTCCTGAAAGCATGCCTCTCAAGTTTTCATCAACAAAGGCTAATTCCCAAAGCGCAGACTAATACGCTCTGTTCTGGTGCTTGCTGCTGACCCGCAGTTCTTAGAGGAGAGAATCAGTGCCCTTTGCCTTGGCCTCTTTACTGCTCAGCACACTGTGGCATGCAGCAGGCTCTAGTGTTTCCCAGGGAAGGTGTGTGTGTGACTTGTATGGAGAGCAGGTGCTCAGCCCTCCCTCAGCTGAGGAGGCCACACAGCAGTGCTTAAGAGGACAGAGACCTGTAGGTCCCTCAGCCACAGTGCACCCCAAAGCACTCACAATTTAAGTGGCTTTTCTCTCTTCATATGGTCTGAGGAAGGCCCATCTCCATTTTTATGATGTTGTAATAAACATGCTTTCTCCCAGTTATCTGCAAATGACTGGGGACTGGTGAAGGCTTCAATCTCTCTTACTGAGGCTGCAGGGCAGAACCCAGAAGATCCCTGGACTTGAAGCCAATGCCTCAGTGTTCCACTGTTACCTCCAGAGCGCGGGGCAAACCACTTCCCTCCTCGGAACTCGTACCATCTGCAAATGTTATTTTGACAGGTGCCCTGCTGTTGCTGCTGACCATCGAGAAGAGCAAAAGGGAAGTGGCTGGAGTGCCTTTCTCGTGGATGCTGGTGCCTCTCGCCACACGCCCTTTGTCTCTTACCTCTCTGTCATGGCCACCTGCTCCAGCATGGCAGAGCCCGTGTTGGCCTTCCAGTTTCCAGAGATGGAGGTTCTCCTGGGTTAGAACAAACCGTACACTGAGGTCACTGGGGATGTCTGTCACTCATCTGCTGTCCTTCTTCACTTTGGTGGTTAGGAGATGTTTCAAACATCTGGCCCATATACACATGTGAGTGTGATGCCCACAGAGTCCAGAAGAGGGCATCAGATGCACAGAAACTGGAGTGACAGAAGCCCATTAACTGCCATCTGGATGCTGGGAACCAAACCCTGGTCCTCAGCAAGAGCAATAAAATGCTCTTACTGCTGAGCCATGTTTCCAGCCCCCAGATTAAAATAAAAAATTTAAAAGACTGTCACCTCAGATAAAATGGCACAAGCTTTGGTCCTACAGTGTCCCCACTCCAGATCCCACATGCTAAGGCTTGACCTTAGCATCTGATGGTGCTATTGGGAGGTGTGGGGACCTTTAGCTAGTGATGGGGTCGGGGGAGGAAGTTAGGTCTTGGGGGTCATGAAGGGACCCAAGTCCTTCTTGCCTCTTTCTTGGCTTCCTGGCCACCATGAGGTGAGTAGCCTCCATGACTGTATTACCACAGGCTCAAAGCAATAGGGACAAGTAACCATGAGCTAAAACCTGTAGAACTGTGAGTCTGAACAAACCTTTCTTCTTTTTAAGTTGATTGTCTCAAGTATTTTGTTATAGTAATGGAAAAATGCATATGCGTGACCTCTTGCTTTTTTTTTTTTTTTTTTTTTTTTTTTTTTTTTTTTTTTTTTTTTGAGGAGAACTAGGGCAGTGTACCACTTGGTGATTCTGGAATTTTTTTTACATGTTTTAAAATATAGGAAAAAATGATCTTAGGGAGGAAGTGATTACTTTCCCATGGTGAAGAGTTGGGAAGGCTTTGTGACCTCTGCCTGCCTTGCAGCCACGGCTGTCCCCCTTCTTGGTGCTCGCCCACGCATGGCTCCTGTCCCACACACTCACTTTCCCCTTTGCCCCTGGCAGCCTATGTCACCACCTTTCCTTCCCAGGTCCTTGCTCATCTTTCAGGCTTCATTTGAATGTGGCTCCGGTGCAGCACACCTTCCTAGACTCACACGGACTGCCCTGCCCTGCTTCCCTCTTCCCCCTTCTCCTTGGCACTGTGCTCAGGAGTGCTCATCTAACCTGTCCTGATGGAGGAGAAGCCCTAAAAACAGGGAACATGCTTCGCTCCATCCCCTGGGCACACAATTCCAATGGGACTCAACATGCAGTAGGTGCCCAGTAGCTACTGACGCAGTGAGGGGATGATGTATGCTGGGGAGAACCAGGGACACATTTGGACCCCTGGAATCCAGCCCCCAATTAAATGCTCTATTTTGTAAGTGCCTTCATCATGGCGTCTCTTCACAGCAACAAAACAGTCACCAAGACACAGCCCATCTCTGAGGAAAGCCAGGGCAGGATCTTAAGCAGGAAGCTGGGAGCAGGAACTGAGACAGAGATCACAGGATGCTGCTCTTCAGTTACCTTTCTTCTACAGCCCAGGCCCATCTGCCCAGAGATGGCACCACCTGCAGTAGGTTGGGTCCTCCTCCACCAATTAGTAATCAAGAAAATGCCCCACAGACACAGCAACACGGCCCTTCTGATGGAGGCGATTCCCCCACAGGGTCCCTCTTCTCAGCTGTGCCTCGGTTTGTGTCAGGTTGACAGAAACTATGACAACAATGTTCGCAGGGTCAGCCTACATCTGGCTACGGATTAGTCTAAGAGTGGAAAGCTGCACCCTCCTTCGGCTGTTCACTTCCTGCCTTCACTACCTTTGAGCCATAAGACTGACATGGTAAATTAGCAATGGATATGGACTCCAGGGAAGCCAAAGGATTCCCAGGGTCACTGGATGTGGCCCCAGAGTGTATCCACTGAGATGCACCCTTGCAGATGAACAGCATTTGGCATAGTGAGTTGGTGGTGGGAGAAGAGAAGGACTCATGGACACTGTGGTTCTAGCATTGTCTAGTAATAGACCATGGGCAGCATCTCCGAGTCTTTAACTTCTTCCTTGGCAAAATGGGGATAATTGTAGACCTTAGTGGGGTCCTGTGTGAGTGAGAGGAAATATTCCCATCAACCCCTCAGCACAAATGGGCTGCACTGTTATTTTCGGCAGGAGAAGATAAAAAATAAGAAGGCATTCCAAGGGCTGAAGCAGCAGGAACTCAAGCCAGATTGCTCTCGTTCCAAGAGGACGATACTGGGAGGGCTGGTACCGGAGGACAGCTTTGGGCATCTGAAATGTGTGTCCAAGAGCTTGCATCAGCTTGTGTCAGCCCCACAGAACTGAAGGAGATGGCACCAGTGTTATCCTTCTCTCTGAATGGCAGATGCCCCCAAACTATACTCCACAAACCCTTGACTCTCTGTACAGAGCTCATGGAGCCCATCACACACGTATGGAAGGGCCTGTGCCGTTGACCTGAATGAGATGCTACCAGAGGGATATAGGATGGAATGGATATTGTGGTCAAAGCATCTGTCTATACTATAATCACTTTTATTTATCTGGGCTGATGTAAGAGAGGACCATTAACGGTGTGATTTATAAACAACAACTCATTCTGATGGTTCTGGAGACTTGGAAGTCCAAGCTCAAGTTGCCTAAAGATTCATGTTTAGCGAGGACCCATTTCTTAGTCTGTGCCTTCTTCTTCTTTTTTTTTTTTTTTTTTTGGTTTTTCAAGACAGGGTTTCTCTGTGTAGCTTTGCACCTTTCCTGGAACTCACTTGGCAGCCCAGGCTGGCCTTGAACTCACAGAGATCTGCCTGGCTCTGCCTCCCGAGAGCTGGGATCAAAGGCGTGCGCCACCACCGCCCGGCAGTCTATGCCTTCTTACTGTGTTTTCATGCAGTGGATGAAGCAAGGGATCCCTTTGAGTTCTTTTTTTTTTTTTTTTTAACTCCCTTAACTGTTAACTTGATATAGCTTAGAATCAAATCAAATCTGAGAAAGGCATTTCAGTTGAGAGACTGACCAAACCAGATTGGCCTGTGAGCGTGTCTGTGGGGATTGTCTTATTGTGAACTGATGTAGGAGGGCCCAGCCCACTGTGGGTGGCACCATTCCCTAGAGAGGTGGTCCTTGGCTGTATTAGAAAGCTAACTAAGCATGGGTCTATAGGTCAGCCAGCAAACAGCATTTTTCCATGGTCTCTGCTTCAGATTCCTACTTGAGTTCCTGCCCTGACTTCCCTCAGTGAAGGGATGGAAGTCAAAATAAATTCTTTCCCACTTAAGTTGCTTTTGTTCAGAGTGTTTTAACACAGTAACAGGATGGAACTAGAACAAGCACTGATTGCTTTCTGGAAGGTTCTCCCCTCTTCCTAAGATTATCACTTGAGAGGTGGTGGACTTTCAATATGAATTTGGGGTGGGGGTATATAAGACCAAATGTACAACCTTGGAGGTGGAGGGAACGTTTCTGGCCTGAGAAACTTGGGACAAGAGTGAAGACCGAATGTAACGATACTTTCTATAAGCATGTGCTGTGCTTGGTAGACCTGCTTCCCACTGTGTCAGGCACAGGCTGAACGGATGGGGGTCAAGTGACAGCTCAGTGAGTGGTGGATGGTGGAAGCCAGCTTTCTCCTGACTGGCGTAGGAGGTACAGACAAGCAGTCAGGGAAGGCAAAATTGAACCACATGGTACTGGACAAAAGTCCAGACAGCAGTGTGACTCCATTTAGAGTAATGCACATGCAGATGGATATACAGAGAAATCATTATGGATGCATGTGTACGAGTGGGCAAATATGCACATATATGCCCTGGCTGTGTATGTTACGAGAATCTAAAAGCAGTGATACCTCAGTGGCAGCAAGCGAAAGGTCTAAGTGCAGAACGGAATGTGGGCCAGAGGAGGGTGGATGGTTATGGGCACAGAGGACATTCTCAGCTCAAGTGTGGTATGATCCCCAGCCCTTGGATGTGGACCAACCCAGGGTCCAGGAATCTCTGTAACCATTGACAAATTGGAGCTGTCAGGCCGGAAGGGCTCAGCCTGAAGAATGCAGCAATGAGGTAATCCTCGGAAAAGAAACTGGGCCAAGGTGACACCAATGTCAAATGCAAATTCTAACAATGTGGGAGGAAGGAAATGATACCATGGTGCCGCAAGAATGCACCGGACCACCTCACTGGGATGAGCCCAGATGATTCAGGGTGCCGGGGTGAGGGGGAGATCTGATCCCTGAGACACTGTGAGAGGACATCTGAAAGCAGAAACAGCCCTGGCCTGCCCTGGGGGAAGAAGGGGGTGTTTGACTGACAGGATGGACTTGGAAACTGGCTTTATCTCTTTCCTGGGACTATGTCCTTATTGGTCAACTGCCTGCATCTCTTCCAGTGTCCCAGGCAATTGTACAGTTGCAACCAACTGCATGGGTCTCAAAGCCTAAAACCACCCTAACCCTTTATTGTGTGTGTGTGTGTGTGTGTGTGTGTGTGTGTGTGTGTGTGTGTGTGTTGTGTGTGAACCTGTTGAGGCTGGAGGAAAAGCTGGGTATCATCCTCAGAATGTCATCTACCTCCTTTGCAACAAGGTCTATCATTGGCCTGGAAGTCACCAGTTAGAATAGACTGACCTGTCAGGGAGCCCCAGAGAGCCCCCTGTCTGCTTACCTAGTGCTTGGATTACAAGAGCATATGACTCTACCTGTTAGTTCTATTTTTGTTTTGTCTTTTGAGACAGGGCCTCACTAACTCTGAACATCTTGGAACTCACTATGTAGACCAGGCTGGCCTCCAACTCACAGAGATCCACCTCCCTCCCAAGTACTGGAGATAATGGTGTTCACCATCATGCCCAACCTCATACCTGGTACTTTCATGTGGGATTTGGGGATGGAACTCAGGTTTTTGTGCTTGCAAATCAAATGCTTTATTCATTGAACCTCTCCTAGATCTATTTAAAATCACACACACACACACACACACACACACACACACACACACACACACACACACACACACACACACACACACAGTAGGTGAGTGAGTGAGAAACCAGAGGTCAATCTTGGGTGTTGTTCATCAGGAACCACTGGCCTCTCACTGTGACCTGGGGCTTGCTAATTATGTTAGACTGGTTGGGCACTGAGCTGCAGGAATTTTCCCTGGGGCTGGGATTATAAATATGCACCATCACATCTTTCTCCATGGATGCTGGGAATCGAACTCAGGTCCCTATGATTGCACCTTACCAACTGAGCTATCTCCCTGGTCTCTACCTGGCCCTTTACACAAAGATGTGTTTTCCTTATGGTCTAGGCAATCCAGGTGGTAAAAAGTCATGGCAGACAATGCATTCACAACTAGGCACAGATTTGATTGGCTTGACATCTTTACAGAAGCAGGTGACAGCTTGGCTTGCCCACAGGATTCTCAGGCAAAAACCATGAAGCACAGAAGCACATGGACAGACAGACTGTCCAACTGTCCATGGCTAGTCACAGCAGCTTCTTGATAGGAAGCTGTTGCCACATGCTTCACATGTGCCCACAGGGCTGCATGAATGCTACAAGAAAGCCACACTTGGCTCTCGGGTCTCACCATTTGAAGTGGAACCAGTAACAACATTCCAAAGTGAGGGTCACAGAGACCCAGACGCAGGTAAGGGCTTTTCAAGGGAGAGCCTTTCCACCTACTCCAAAGTCCCACTGAAACTGATGACCTCAGTCCCAGATGAGCCCATCCTTTGCTGACTCACCTTGAAGCAGAGGCAGGGGACTGCCCTTTTCACCTGGCATTCATAGCTCTTCCTTTAGAGGCAGCACCTCCACTTCTGCCAGGCCATGATCTTGCTCAAATCGCCTGTCCTGCTGCTTGGACTTCCCATAGTGATTTTCTGCCTCTCTCTAACCAAAATGCTAGCGACAGAGCACACTCTGAGATAAGTGCTGCACAAGACCCCAGTGGATTCTTCACCTGTTGGCACCACGAATGTCAGATATTACTTCTACACTGGGGCTGCCCTGAATCCCATTGCTTCTGAAATCAGTAATTTAGTGGGATTTTGGTTTGTTTTTAAAATTTCCGATTACCCATGATTTTCTAACAAATTTCCTTAAAAATAAAACATGTAATATCCAGAAGTAGTTTCTGTTGCTTGCAACCAGAGAATTTGATGTGACTACTTAGTGAGTCTTGTTGGTTCCAGAGAACAACAGATTGCTGTTCCACACACACTGGGCCAGCTTTCTCCTTCACACCAAAGAAAATTCCAACCCCTCAGCAAGGTACTCAAATGACTCCTTGATTTGCACAAATCTCTACACACATAGACACACAAAGACACACACACAGACACACACACACACACACACACACACACACACACACACACACTCCTTTGTAGAGAAGTCTATCCTGGGCTAAGCTGCAACAGAACCAGAGGTGAGGACAAACAAAGCATCACGGTAGAAGGAAGCAGGCGCCTCCCACCTTCCTCCCAGCTCCTGCCCACCGACTCACATGTATGCCTTGTAGTTGGATCCAATCTTCTGGATTCTAATGTCATACTTGGAGTCTATAAAGGCTTCGGTGGTGGCATAGGTTTTGGCCATGGCCACCACACTGGTGATGTCCTGGTAGTCATGCTGGTTTTCTACTTTGATCTGTGGGGTAAGGAGGACATGTGAGTGTGGCCATCCACCCAGTCTCCACTGCACACCTGCCCAGACCAGGACGGGGTACTCCACCAAAGAGAAGGTCACCTGTCTTGCAGGGACACAGATGCGGGAGGTGAACAGTCCTACCACCTACCTTCCCAAGGAACAGAAGAGGAAGGGACTGGTTCCAGCTGGGAAGTCAGGGGCCCTTTAGAGAACAGGTGAGCTCCTAAGGGGTTCAGAATGATAATACTTTTGTTTGGAGACAGGGTCTCTCTTATAGTCCTAGAGCTCCCTACATTGATCAGGTTGGCCTCCAATTCTGGAGATCCTCCAGCCTCTGAGACCTCTTGAGTGCTAGGTTAAAGGTATGCACCACCATGCCTGGACTGTGAATATACATTCTGGATGTGTGACTGGTGATGTGGGGCTGGGAACAGCCAAAAGGAACCTCAGAGCCTCTTGGAAGACTGGTTGGTCACCTGGCTGCTGGGGATAGGTAAGTGGGGACAATGGCTGGATGGCGTTGTAGGGGACAGCCCATGAAGGGTCCTGCTAGCTCTGATCAGATGCTCAGGGTTCAGCCAGAAGGTCCAGAAGCCACAGGAAGAGACTGGCATTCAAACAAGCAAGTGCTTTAATTTGTGTTTTCAGAACAATCACTCAGTTATGTAAGGAGTTGAATGGGAGAGTGTGATGGGCAACTGAGAAACCAGTTTGAAAAAAAGTGGTATGTATGTGTATGCGCACGTGAGCTTGAGCATGTTCATGTTGTTTGTATGTATTTAGTGGATGCTACATGTATGGTGTGTTTTTGTACATTCATTGGTATTTGCTGTGTATATATTGTGTTTATACCTGATGTGCATATAGTACTGTGTATGAGTGTGTGTATGTATGCAATCGGCAGGCTGGCTTTGTAGTTTAGAAGCTTGGGGGAGAAACTTGCCCTGTTTACAAGGTTGAGGCCAGGACCACAGGGTAGTGTCTTGAGGTAAGGAAGAAGTCTCAAGAGAGCTGCCAAGACCAAGGGCAGGGTACAAGATCAAGGCTCTGTGGCAGTAACATCAAGACACTGCAGAAGCTGAATCTCAGTGTCCGTGGACAACAGGGTGGAGTGCCCCTTCCAGCTGGCCACAGGGTGCTGCTTGTCTAGAGTGGCCCTCTCTCCTGCTTCTCTCACGTTGACAGTGGCACACTCTAATGCTGGACCAGAGGCAGGTAGAACCCCAAAAGTGCTGAGTGTATCGGTAGCCTGGGTGGGTCCGTGACAAGAACAGGGCTGAACCTCAGGGGTACCATCTCCTTTCCCATGTCCCTTGCCCTTTGCATCTCAGCTTTGAAAACACCATCTCTTCTATGGTGTAGGCCATTCACATTTGTACCACCTGTATCAAATGTACCCTCAGGAACAAGGCATCCAAGCTACACATATGGTCTCTACAGATGTGGAAACTGAGTTGTCTTTATCTGAAATTAGTGCATCTGAGCAGAGTGCCTACACTAAAGCCCTGACCCAAAGGCCAGCTCAGTTGCTATCCAGCTCAGGTCTCTGTGGGTGCAGACTTTCTTCTCACCACGAGGGTTGTAAGTAAGCAAGCCTTGGCAAGTCTTCTTTCCTCTTCACCCTTGAAGAGCACAACCTCCCAGTAATGAAGCTCAGGCCCATGTTGCAGAGAAAACAAGGTGGACCAGGAAGATGTCCCTATGTTCTACACATTTTCCAGCTTACTGGACCCCTCTCTCCCTCCAGCTGTAGCAGAGGCCGAAGTGTGTCTTGTTCCTTTGTCTTAGGTCTCCTGAGGCTCTGACTGCTGGCTGTCCCCACTCCTTTTAGCAACAGGACCCTTTAGTTGAAGCTGAGCACCCGATCTCCAAGATACAGATGCTTTTTGTCTAGTGTCCTTTCCAAGCGGATATGATGAACTCTAAGTTCTAGCCAATGAAAATCAAGCAGATGTGGTGTGAGTCGCCTCTTGGTGGTCCCTGAAGGTGAAGAGACCTTCCTTTCCCCTTTCCTTCTTTCTTACAGCTGTGATGTGGACGTGGTAACTTGAGCAGCAGCAGTCATCTTGGGCATGTGATAGAAGTCATACACTGAGGATGGCTGAGTGGTAACATGGAGGGAACCCGGATCGCCAGTGTTATACACCACCCCTCCCCGCCCCAAAGGTATTTTGTACCTTTAGATTCTTGCAGGAAAGAGCAATAAACTTCAACTTGGTTAAGTTGCTGTTGCTTTTAGTCTCTGTTAAAGAAGTGAAACTATATTTTTGTCATTTAGTTTCAGTCTCATTTTTTGTACATTATCATGACGGGGTGAGTCAAGCAAGGATCTGCCATTTGGCACCACCCTCTGCTTCTGCTGGCTGACTGTGTCTTTATGGTCTTCTTTCAAGCCACCGTCTTCAGGTCTCAGTCTCTTCCATCACACCGAAGTTGACTTGGCCTCTGCATTAGTTACTTCGTGCATTGCTATGCAAAGCTCCCCAACAAAGCAACTTGAAGAAGGAAGGGAGGTTTTATTTAGACTCATAGTCTGAGGGAAGAGTCCATCGTGGAGGGAAGCCATTGTGGCAGGAGCCGGAGGCAGCCAAATCACATTCCGTTCACAGTCAGGAAGCAGAGTTCTCAATGCCCTTATTCACCTTGGTTTCTCCTTTTTATTCAGCCTGGCAGTTGGGATAGGTCTTTGCACCTCAGTTAACCTAATCTAGATAATCCTTCACAGACATCCTCAGAGGTTTATCTTCAAGGTGATTCTAGATCCTGCCAAGTTGACAATCCACATAAACCACCCCACCCTCCTCAATGGCTAATCCTGTAGAGTTCCTTGGGTTGCATCCTGTTGTGGCTCTGGGTAACATATGAAATTGGAAAACTTTTGAAATTTGGTTTACACACCACTGTTCTTTCCTTTTTGGTACTTTCCTTTCAGTTGGTACTGCCTTGTCTTGGTGTCTCCAGTGCCCTTTGGATGGTAGCTAGGGTTTCATCCTTAGTCAACACATGGGTTCAGGTGCAGGGATCCAAAGTCATCAGAATGAAAGACTCCAGGAGAGTGCTTACAGGGACCTCACAGCACAACCATGCTTCAGTCACTAGTGGCTTCTGCTCTGTGGTTCCTAAACCACACAGTGCACATGAAAGGCTGCCTTACAGATGTCTAATGGCCGCACACCCTTTCTCCATCTGCATTCTCCCTGACCTAGGGACACACGGCCACCAGAATAAATACCACAGTTGCCCTTTCCCCTAACACCTTAGTGGGGCCATGGAACAACATCTTGATGCTTGGGTATGATCAAAGAAGGGGTGTGGAGTGTAGGAAGGGGCGGGGCTTTCCACTTGTTCTCGTCCTCTTCCTGTTGGCTGGAATGTGGCCCACCAATGGCTTCATGGATGACAAGTGGATGCGTCACATGATGGAAACTGGTCCCCGGAAACCAGGCAGGCTCCACGCCAGCCTGTGCTGCTTTTCACCCAGTTCCATTAGAGGAAACAGAAACTTCTAGTTTGTCTTGACAATCAGACTTTATCTCAATTACAATCTAAGCCTTAGAAGGCATCTGGGATTTTTTCTTTTTTCTTTTTTTTTTCACAGTGTGGACAAAAGGGAACCAAAAGAGAAAGTATAGATAATGATGGTTTAATCAGCGAGCCAGTGCGTCAGCCCACCTTCCTGTCTGAATAGTTGGGGGAGGGGAGTGCCACGCATCCTGCCCCCTCCAGAGCTGGCATAGCTCTTCCATGGGCTTTTTCAAAAGAGCCAAATGTCCCTAGCAACAGTATGCTTTTCTTCCTTTCTTTCTCTCTTTCTCTCTTTCTCTCTTTCTCTCTTTCTCTCTTTCTCTCTTTCTCTCTTTCTCTCTTTCTCTCTTTCTCTCTTTCTCTCTCTTCTCTCTTTCTCTCTTTCTTTCTTTCTTTCTTTCTTTCCTTCCTTCCTTCCTTCTTTCTCTTTCTTTCTCTCTTTCTTTCTTTCTTTCTTTCTTTCTTTCTTTCTTTCTTTCTTTCTTTCTTTCTTTCTTCCTTTCTTTCTTTTTTTTACAGAGGGTTCCCCAGATTGTACAATGCTGGGGCTCCTCAAAATCCTGGCTCTCCCCTGGGTCTACTCTGTTGGTCTCCCTTTTTGATGCTGAGCTTCTTGGGGATGGACAATGGATTTTGTTCTAAGTCATAACATCCATGCATGGCACAGGATAGGGGTTAAAAGGTGTTTTCTGGAATGAATGCAAGAGGTTGGATGGACAATAGAACTTGGAGTTGAGAGAGTGTCATGGAAGACATAAGCGAGTCAGAGAATGGCAAAGAAAGTGTGCTTTGGGGGTGTGCATTCTTTCCAAGTTCCATGTGAGTGGCAGGTGTGTGTGCCCCTGGTTGGGGTCACGAACTGTCCTCACTCATTCTTTCACATTATTAACTGAAGCAGGGTCTCTCAACCAAAGCCAGAGCTCACCCACACAGCTAATCTTCCTAGGCAGCTTTCTTGTGGCTCTCCTGTACCTGCCTTCAAGGGAGAGTTCCTTGGTGGAATTCCAGGCAGGCTGCCATGCTCACCCACCACTTGCGGTTGGGTGTTCTGGGGATCTGAACTCTAGTCCTTATACCTGCTTGGTGAGGGCTTAACCACAGAACCATCTCTCCAGCTCCTGGGCAAATAAGTGTGTCTTTTCATACAGTGAAGTTTTTCAGAAGTCTAGGCTGGATCTACCCCGTTAGAGGGTTATGGCTTCTGTCAGATGTTCCTGGGGACATAATGGAGAGGACTCTGGGATGGTCCTTAGGCCAGGGATGCAGAGTGTTGAGAGCCATGAGAAACACAGCTGTGGGATGCAGAGCTGGGCCCTGGACAGGGAAACCTGGTACTCTGCCTGATTTGCTGGCTGGAAAAGCCTCCAAGGGTTCACAAAGAGGAGACGAAAACAGGAAGGCCCAAATGAGCTGTGATTCAAGGGGACCCATGTGCTACCCAGAGTGTGGGACCAGAGAACTCCAGCTGCGCAGGCGTAGCCTCAGCACCCTGTCTTGCCTGCACCTCTGATTTTTTCTCCCCTTCTCATATCCTCCTTCCTCACCCCATCTTTCCTCTCTCTGTTAACATCTCTCCCCCCCTCTTTTATCATGTTCCATCGTCCTGCCTAATTTGTTCCTTGCTTTCTCCAGTTCCCCCTTTCACTCTGTTCTCCCTCTCATCCTCAGCTTGCCTGTCCCTTCTCTCATGGATACCTACTCTCCTCCTGCTCTCCGTCTCTATGACCACTTCTCTCTCTGCCCGCTCTCTCCACCATACTCATGCTCAGGGGGTCACGTGTCTCTCCCTTACTGCCTTTGGAAGTTCTTTTCTTCCCTCATGTGTGTGTGTGTGTGTGTGTGTGTGTGTGTGTGTGTGTGTGTGTATACATACATACATACATACATATATATATATATATCACATATACATATGCATATGCACACGTGTGTGCATGTGAGTGTGTGTGCACACACTGTCCTGAGGAGAAACTAGGAGGGAAAGTAGCCAAAGAGAACAAGAGGAGCTGCAGAAGGGCCAGGATTCCAGTCAGACTCTTTTGGTGAGAATTCTCCTGTGAAGACCTGGAATTCCAGACTGGGACAGGAAGATGATCTACATCCTCAAAGGACTGTTCATCATGTGCTCAGATATCTCCAACAAGGGATGGGGCTTGTGATGATCCTGGCAGCTCCTTCTTCTTCAGGCACCCTCTACCTTGTCTCACTATGTGTTGGCCCAAGAGTGAATCAATGGTCCCAGTGGATGGTCTTGCCCTCTGCCTGTGTCTGCTCTTCATCTGTGTGAGGATGATGAAGGAAGAGGGTTGTGGTGCTGAAGTTTACAAGCTAGAGAAAAAGTTAATCCATCCAAAATACTTAGAAACCACAGTGATTCCTAGGGTTACTTGAAATAATTCTGTGTCTAAGGCACCACTGTGATACATGGTTGAGTCATTTCATTTGTCAAATTTTAAAGATCCTTCCTCCATTTGACTCACTTTGCTTTTTTTTTTTTTAAACTTAATCCAATTCCTTTATTTCAATATGGCTTTCATTACATCTCTTTAGTTTAGTTTCACTTTGCTTTTTAATTATGCGGTCACACGAGTGAGTAAGTTGAATCACCACCCAATTCTCAGGAATTCCCATTTGGCCATTTGTTTAGTGCACTGCTATGGTTGAATATGAAGCGTCTCCTGACAAGCTTGTGGGTTTGAACCCTTGGCCTGCAGCTTGTTTAGGGAGGTTGTGAGCCTTCTAGACATGTGACTTAGCTGGCTGGCATGAGGCTGTAGCGGTCCAAGAACACAGTAGATGTTATTTAAATATGTATATGTATTTGCTGTAGGGGTGGGACTAGAGAGTTTATAGCCAGTCCCCATCTGACCTGAGATCCCTACTCCATAGTCCATTACTGAGAAGCTACACTGACAAGAAAAAAAACAACAAATACATACACATTTAAAAATAATATCTACTGTGTTCTTGGGCCTCTGCAATGAGCCTCAGCTTTACACGATCCTACACACCACAGAGCTGAAATGAGATTTAGATGAGTATGGGGGAGGTAGATTTGCAACTGGAGGAAACAAAGTGTTTGGTGATGGTTCTATGCCAGCAAAAAACCCTCAACAACTATCCAACTAAAGAAAACCAACTTCTATTGAGCACCTAGAATGTGGTAGACATTAAGCAAGGGAAGTCCTTGGACAATTATTATAATTTAATTGAAAATCCAAATCATCTTGCAAAGCAGTTACTATCTCATGTAAAAGTTAAGGAAAACAGAGTTCAGAGAAGTATCTCAGGTAACAGCTGGAAGTTGGTCTGAGAAAGGTCCACCAAGGTCAAGACTGATGTAGAGCTGAGAGGGACCATTAACAGAATGGGTTGTAAAGATGGACGAGAACACAAGAGCTAAACACTGGCTGGGAAAATTCAAAACTGTCCTCTGAAACTGGAATATTAAGTCACCCAAGTCCAATGAGAGATGTGGACTTTCAGGATTTCATGTATGACAATGACCTGGAAGTATTATCTAAGGCAGCTCCATGTAGATTTTAGCAGGGCAAATACCGCGTTAAGCTGTGTTAGTAGAAACAAGACAGTTAGCAGATATCAAGTGCCATGGGTAAGACTAGTCAGGCTCCTGTCCCTCTTGTACTTCCATACTCCAGCCAAGTATCTGACGCTCCACATCTGTAAGCACTGTTATCCCCTCTTAGCCAGGGGTATTGTGTTCCTGGTTTTGCCCATGTGTAGACTTAAAATATTTGGCCAAAAACTCTGTTCACACTAAACATATAGAGAATTTTTTTGTCATTATTCTTTAAACAAAAATAACAATTTATAAAGTATATAGATGGTCTTAGATATGATAAGTAGAGGCGATTAAAAGTGTTCAGGAGTGTATAAATGTGTGTGCTATGTGCCAACATGAATTTTTTTATTAATGTCTTAGTCTTTTTTTCTTACTGATAAAATACCCTGGCAGAGGCAACTTAAGGGAGAAAGGATTTATTCTCACAGTTTGAGGTACACAGTTCCTGGAAAGCAGCTGCTCACATCACATCCATAATCAAAACCAGACAGCCATGCTCAGCTTGCTTTCTCTTTCCAGTTCAAGATTCCCTGCAGAGGGAATAACCCCACCCACCACTAAGACAGGGCTTCCCACACCAATTAACTGAATCGGAATAGTGCACCCAGCCATGCCCAGATGTCCATCTCCTCACAATCCTAGATTCTGTCAAGTTGACAACATTAACACCGTAATGAAGAATGTGAGGCTCTGTGAATTTGGTGTCTATGGTGACACAGAACCAGTGCCTCATGGGTTCTCGGAGATACACCCTTAGATGTGTTCATTTAGTCATTCAACAATTAATTAACTCCCTATTGTGCTTCTTGAACTGTTACAGATGATTGCCATAGACTGGATCTGAAATTTCACCAAAGGCTCCTGTGTTAAAGGCTGGCTCCTCAGCCCAGGGTGCTACTGGGAGGTGGTGGGACCTTTATGATGTGACCCAGTGACACACCCAGTGTAGTGTGTCACTGAAAGGATATCGGGATCCCAGCTCCTTCTTTTCTCTGTTTGCTTCCCAATCACCACTGGGTGAGTAGCTGTCTCCAGCACTCTCCTACCATGATGTACAGCTTCACCACAGACCCAAACAGTCAAGGACTGAAACATCCACGATTGTGACCCCAAATGAAACTTTGCTCTTTTTAAGTTGATTATCTCAGGAGTTTTTTGACAGTGACAGAAAGTCAACACACAGTATTTAAGCCAACAAACTGCTAATGGTGTGATAGAAAGGGTGTGTGCTGTGGAGTAAGATAAAGCAGGGTGAGGAGGGTGAGGGATGCTGGGTGGGAAGAGAAACCACCCAGATAATGTGGTAAGGCCAAGCTTGAACAGAACGGAGGTCTGAGTGAAGTGTGTGTGTGTGTGTGTGTGTGTGTGTGTGTGTGTGTGTGTGTTGAGCCACAGATGTATTCCTGACAGAGGGAGGGGCCTAGAGCCAGCCACATCTAGAATATGCTGAGTGATTCTGGGCTCCATGGAGTTTGAGACATTTGAAGACACTAAAAGGATCTAGAGGCAGCTTATATTTGGAGGATGTTAAAGAAGAAAATGCCACATGCCTTTCTGCCTCATCAATAATTAGCACATGGACATGGCTCATAAGTATCTGTTTAACTTGAACAGCAACTTAACGCAACAGTAACTATGTGTCCTTGGTGGAAAGTATATAACAAATTCTTTAAAACAGTAAGAAATCTATCTACGTATGTATAGAGATTGATGGTCAATGACCACATTGTGGGAATAATAACAGCAATGCTGTTTGAAAAGCTCCATGATAGCAATTATGTCAGCCTTATTAGGAGCCAAGATCCTCCCTTCCCCTCACTGCCCCCTACTCTCCCTCCTCCTTTCCTCTCCCCTCCCTCCCTTCCTCTCCCCCTCCTTCCTCTCTTCTCCTGCTCTTTGTTTGCCAACTGCTACACCACCCAGTTACATCCCTAGTCCTAAGTGAAAAGGAAACACAATTTGAAAATCAAAGAAAAGAAGTGAAATCTCTCTTATCTAAAATCTGAATTGAAAATGTCAGTGTGGATTTATGTTCTAATTTTTCCTGTGCCCTCCAAAGGACCCAGAAGAAGTGGCCAGCAAAACAGTGACAGACATGCTTAGTACTTTGATTATGGTCCTTGGAAAATGCTGTTGTCCTGAAGGGAGCCATGGCTGACTCCAGGGTTTAGGTAGAAAATGTGTGGTGACCTGGGAGCATCTATCTCATCATGGCAAGAGGAGAGATGCAGTCACATCCAGACCATTCGAGTGCCATAAAGAATAACAAATTCAACAGATTTAAAGACATCGGATTGTTAATAATCCATGACTTAAAAATAAGTGATCGTCACCTTTGGAGTTAACTAAGAGACATCATTGTCCTGGGCTGGTAAAAGGATGAAGAAATGTTGTTTTCTGATAATACATGGAAGGGTGAGGACCAAGGAGGGCATCCTTTGGCAAACCCTAGCAATGGTGCACCCAGGCAACAGTGGTAGATGCCCAGACTGTTCAGCAAGGGTTGCTGGGAGCTTCCTAAGGTGGAGGTCATAAAGACAAAACCTGAACTCACAGGTCAGCTTAACACGAAAAGAGAACTCCTGAGACAGGGCTGCGCCTCAGGTACGATGCGGGATAATGTCCTTATTCTCTCAAGGAATGTACTCTCCTCATCTCAGAACAGGACTTGCAGGGCATCTTGGGTTCTACCTTCCTAGCTCCCAGGAAAGACAGCATTATGGGTTGCCAGCTAAACTCGGAATGTAGGAAATTCTATAGAAAAATTATTTGTTCTCCACTCAATAACTAACTGACATAGAAATAAAACCCAGTAAGAGCAAAGGAAGAAGGGCTGTTACAATAACACTAGCTGTGTGAACTCAGCCTTTGTTTGGCTACAGCCAGAACGAGGGGTTTACTAACATGGTGGTACATACCTATACACCCAGCACGTGGAAGGCTGAGGCAGAATTAAGGCCAACCTGGGCTGCACAGTGAGTACCAGGTCAGTCATGGTTACATAGCAAGACTCTTATTTAAAACAACAATAACAAAACCAACCAAACAAAATAAGATCCAAATAAAAGGGGAGCTATTGAACACTGACTATATGTTAGATTGTGGATTATTAAGTTTTAGGTGTAATAGTGGCATTCGGCTCTGCTACAGCAAAAAGAAGCCTTTAAATGTTAAAAATACATTCTGAGCTATTCCTGGGTAAAATGACATGCTATCTGGGATTTGCTTTGAAACAACCTGGCGAGCCATAGAGACAGACAGAAGAGGAGTGGCTGCCAGGCCCGAGGGCAGGGGGTTGGCAGTGACTTCTAATGAGGAAGGAACATGGAGATAGGACTCCAGCATGCTCATAGCTCCCATTTTGGCAAATACCAAGAAAGAAGACACCCACTGGATCACACACTTCAGAAGGAGAAACTGTGTGAGAAGCAGAGCTCAGTTTTTAAAAATGAAACAGTATTTAGCTTTTGAGAGGAAATGAGGGTGTGATGTGAGGCAATGGTGGTGGAAGCCCAAGGCTGACCATTTTCTCCTCCTCTGTGTATACCTGAAAATTTCTATACTAAAAATTTAAAACCAAGTAGGACAGAAAGAAAAAGACGAAAGGGGTGAGGATATGAAATTAGGGTCCAAAGTGCAAATGGCAATGTCTGGCAGTGGGCGTGGCCCTTCTGTGTGTGGTAAACAACAACAGAGAGCACGGCCCAGCTCCTCTAAGAGGAATTGCAGCTGTTCCTGCAACACATGCAAAGTGGCATCTTCCCACGCTTTCCCCAGGGGCTGCTGTGCCCGAGACCAGCCCATCTCCAGTGACTGAGGTCTTTCCCTCCACCCTCTTGTCTTCCTCTGTTCCAGTCACCATATCAGAACCTTGCACATTGAGGTTCAGAAACAGCAGATGGTTGTTCTCCCAGCTCTGGGGGCCAGGAAGTCTGACATGGAGGTGCTGGCGAGGCTGGTGCTGGTTCTGGCTGCAGGTCCTTGCCGTCTTGCTGGGTCCTCACATGAAGAGAGTGGGAACAGGCTCTCAGTGTCTCCTCTTAGAGGAACACTAAACTCAGCAGGAGGGCCCCACCCTTCATACCTCAAGTAAGCCTCTCAAAGGTCTCTTCTTGCAAATACCATTGTGTGGGGGCTAGAGCTTCAGTGCGAGTCTGTCTGTGTCTGTCTGTCTGTCTGTCTCTGTGGTCATGTATTTGGAGGTGAACATCCAGAGGCCAGAAGACATCCTCAGGTGTCCTTCCTCAACCTTGTTATTTGAGACAGAGTCTCTCAGTGGCCTGGAACCCACCAAGTAAGTTGAGCTGGCTGGCCAGAGTTCCAGGGATCTGCCTGTCTCCAGAGCTTTGCAGTGCTGAGGTCACAAACAGGCAATACCACACTTGACTTATTTATTATTATTTTTTAATGTGGGTTCTGGGGATTGAACTCAGATCCTCATGCTCGCAAAGCCAGCCCTTTGCTGACAGCGTTATCTCGCAGCTCAACATGAGCCTTCCTGTTACACAATTCGTTCCAACGCCTCTCATGTCCTCATGTCTTTTCCATAAAGCATCGTTCAAGGCAAACAGCTTTCAAGTGATCAAGGGAATGCAACTTTGGAACCACTTTTGATCCACTTTTCAGAAAGTGCACTTTTGTAGTTGAAAAAATATTACACACATACGGTCTAACAAGGGCTACAATATAAAAGAATACCTGGAAAAAGATAAAGGTCTCCATCCTATAAGCCTAAACTGGCAAGACTTCTTTGCACTTCACTGGAAACAGTCTTTGAATATGCTCACTCAAGGAGACGTAAAGTGGGTCAGTCCCTCCAGTCTCAGTGGGAGCTGAGCAGAGGAAACAAAGGTGTCACCTCCCAGTGTGTGCTGGGACAGAGAGGGCTGTGAGCCAAACAGGTTCATGGGCATCATGGCTCTGGAAGTGGGAGAGGAGAGACTATGCAGAGAACAAGGTACGCTGCTTGTCCACCGCCATGGCTGCTGAGACCTCCGGCAGAACTGATGTGCTCTGTGCTGGGAGATGGGGCTTGGTGGACTGGTGTGGATCCCTCCCAGGCCATCTGCAGGGGAGCATCGGAGCTACTGGAAGTGGCTGGCACGCACCGTGTATCTAGGCTCAGAAGGCAAAACTCATATACTTTGATCGTGTCCTCCAAAGGCTCACAGGTGGGCAGGCTAGTCCTCAGTGTGCTATTAGGAAGTCACATGAGATCATAAAGAGGTATGGCCTAGGAAGGGTCACTGGGGGAGATGCCTTGGGAGGGCTAACAGGGTTCTCATGTGACTGTGGACCAAAGGTCAGCATCTGGAGATGGGACACTGCAGTGGTGTTCCTTCAAGTTCTGTAGGCAGGGGTGAATGCCCTTCTTTTTGTGACTCTGGCTGGTTCTGGAAAGAAGGTGACTATAAAGAGCAGCAGGGCCTGTCTGGGCTCTCCAGCCATGGATTCCTGCCATCAGGAGTCATCTGTCAGTGTATGGTTTTGAAACCTTAGACTTGTGGCGACTTTCTTTTTAAACAACTTACCTAGCTTCAGATGTCATGTACTCCAGTGGGAAATGGATATGGATGAACACACTGCCTTTTTCTTCCACTAACATATAAGTGTGCAAGACTCCATGGTCTTGCTAGAGAGGCATTAAGGTAGAAAGTTGGAGAATATACACTCAAATGTCAGCCCCAGCACTTACTTACTTGAACGACCTTGGGAAAATTAATCAGCCTCTCTGGGCCTTGCTTTCTTTGTATTTAAAGATAAATAGCTTGTCGTTGGCTGGTATTGAACATTGTAGTTGAACATCAAGCAAGACTCTACACATAAATGGTCCAAAGACTCGATGGCTCATCACAAGTGTTCAACAGAACTGGATGTGCCATTATTCTTATTCCATCCTAAACCTTACCATGCAGCGTAGGGCCTGGCACATTGAACATTTGTGGAAGCGCCAGTGAAGGGGTCACTAAAGCAAACTGTAGGGTAAGGGGGTGCACAAGTGCTGAGACCCACAAACCTTCACATCTGGTGGACACGGAGGGACTTGTGCTGGAAGAAGAGAGAATCCATCTTCCCTTTGAGACAAACACAGAAACGAGGTCCAGACTCTCCCCAGAAGCATGGCGCATGAGCACATTTGAAGCTCACTGCCTTGTTTCAGACCTTCAACAATCTTTACAGCAAGTGTTGACCAGCTGCTCACTCCAGCCCAGGACATCCCCAGCATGTCCTCACTCCAGCCCAGGACATCCCCAGCATGTCCTCACTCCAGCCCAGGACATCCCCATCATGTCCTCACTCCAGCCCAGGACATCCCCAGCATGTCCTCACTCCAGCCCAGGACATCCCCAGCATGTCCTCACTCCAGCCCAGGACATCCCCATCATGTCCTCACTCCAGCCCAGGACATCCCCAGCATGTCCTCACTCCAGCCCAGGACATCCCCAGCATGTCCTCACTCCAGCCCAGGACATCCCCAGCATGTCCTCACTCCAGCCCAAGACATCCCCAGCATGTCCTCACTCCAGCCCAGGACATCCCCATCATGTCCTCACTCCAGCCCAGGACATCCCCAGCATGTCCTTACTCTAGCCCAGGACATCCCCAGCATGTCTCCCTGGAAGATCAGGCTTAGAGCAGCACACTTTTTCTTTTCTTTTTTTAAATAAAGATAAACACATGAGGTAGTTTACTGACCCAGGTTATTGACCAATCAGGCTAAAAGCTGAAGGGCATCTACTAACAACAATACCCGGTTCTGGTCAGTTGCTCTGTGGTCTTTCTTTTTGGCAAGAGGAGACGGCAGGCCATTTGGCTACTCAGGCTACTCCTTGTTTGAGATAATAGAAGCATAATCATAGCACACAAATGGAGACTTGTTTTTCTGTTTCTGTACCAGGAAGGCAGGCTGGCCTCTAACTCATTTTAAAGCCATATCAGCTTACTAAGAAACTAGCTAGATGGGGTAAAGAGGGCCAGGCTTCTCTTACCTCTTAGGAAGGTTTTAACTACACTTACAAGGCAGAAGTAAGAATAGGTTCTAGGGGCTGGGGAGACGGTTTGCTGTGCAAGCCCGAGGACCTGAGTTCAATCCTCAGCACCTATGCAAAGACCAGGTATAGTGAGTGGCACACAGTTGTAATCCCAGAGCTGGGCATGTGGGTCCTCGAGGCTTGCTGGCCAGCCTCACTGCCTAATCAGCAAGCCCCAACTCCCCAGTGAGAGACTCTGTCTCTATAAACAGGGTGGACAGCTCCTGAGACATGGCTCCAGAGGTTGATCTCTGCCCTCACATGCATGTGCACCTGCACATACATGAATATCACAGGTTCTCCCTACTCCCCACCAAGAGGAACAGGTTCTGGGCAACATAATTGTCAAGCCATACTCATACTTAGCTCAGAGTCAGTCCTTGGCCTTAGAAGACCCAAACACTTAGAAGCTGAGAAGACCCCAAAGACCCAAAGCCAGAAGAAACACATAGACATTACAAAAGCCCTAAGCCAGTGGTTCCCAAGCTTTCGAGGTGTGTCTTAATCCAGTTAGGCATTTTAAAAAAGCATTCTTAGGCCAAAAGATACCAGTTTCATTTATGAAGGGATTAGAGCTAACTAGCTTAACAATTATTTATGTCTTGACAATGTGGTGGCTACTCCAAGAAATCCCAATGAACATAATGCTTTGCTACTAGAGATCTTAGAATTACTAACAAGGTTTGTGAATTTGTTGGATACTGAACAAATTCCCAAACCATTGGACACCATCGCTCTCATTTCCTGTCCCTCACTGAGTTTCACATGGCACTGTTATTTAAAACCCAATCTCCACAAATTCTCACCAATCCAAGATACATGCGTTGGAAGGAATATGGGATCTAATCTTGATGCTCTGAACTACATGGCTAGTCATTTGCTTGGTGTCCATTTGATGCTGAGAACTGCTGTGCTTCTCTTGAAAGTGCAGAATGTATTGCGTGACCCCCAGGAGTGTGGGTGCTCCAGGCTGCCTTGATGCAGTATGGGAAGTATGACTTCATATGATTGCTTTCCAAGTTCTTCCCTAGCAGTGAGTAGCAGAAGTCTCAGGAAGAGTGTTCCTGGAGGAAGAGCCCACTGGTGGAACTAGCCAATGGGCCAGATGACACTTCCAACCAGACCACACTTAAGGGAATTGAAAGAATGACCATTCCCCCTTATATTTTGAGAGTCTTGTTATGTAGCCTAGGCTGGCCTCAAACTCTTGAATCTCATACCTGGCTTCCTGAGGGCTGTGATTACAGGGATGTGTCACTGTACCACCTCAATGTGACTCTTTAGAACATAGTGGTGTGACTCTTTAGAACATAGTGATGTGACTCTTTAGAACATAATGATGTGACTCTTTAGAACATAGTGGTGTGACTCTTTGGAACGTCTTTTCAAGATGAAGACCCCAGGGCCTTCATGTTGTGTGTAAAAAAAGTGGTTAGTGAGAGTAACCAACTATTTAGACTAATCCTTAAGCATATCAGAAACACACACACACACACACACACACACACACACACACACACACACACACACACATGCCTAAGCACTGCATCAGAGAAGTATTTGAGAGAGTTGGGCATGATGTTAGAACACCTGGGAGGCACAGGCAGGAAGACCAGGAACACAAGGTCATGCTGGGCCCTGTGTTGAGTTCAAGGTCAGTCTGGGCTACAAGAGACCCTGTTTCTGATAAAAGGGAGTTGAGGCACAGTCCATGTGCCCGAGACATTCACAGTCCATGCAGGGGTAGGGATATAGGGGGACAGATAACTCAGTAGATGGTTACCAGTACCATTGAGGTACAAAAGCAGTATACTGTGGCATGTAGCATATAGACCCTGAACCTCTCCGAAGGTTTCCTAGGTACCATGATAGGTTGTACCTGGGTTTTCCCTGTAGCGATTACAGGGACTAAATTGCTCCAGAATGAGTGTCCTGCAGGCCACTTCCCCTGGTCTCTAAGTGGCAAAGTGGGGCACAGAATTCTGCCTGCACTGTACAGTCCCTTTCCACAGTGCTGAAGAGAAGCCGGGCCCGAGTCTGCACTGGCCCCTCCCTACAACTTCTTAGAAGCCTGCATGGGGACCAAGGACACTAGCTACATAGGTCTTCTCAGTCACTTGGTCTGGACGTAATCACTTAAACTGTGTTGACTGCTGATCCCTTGTTCTGTAGAAGAGATGTCTGGGGTAACGCAGTAACAGAATAGGTGCTTGGCATGTGTGAGATCCTCAGTGTGAGCTCTACCAGTGCTGGGGGAATAAATTGACATGGGGTTTACAGATATCAATCTTTCTACATTCATTATTTGAAAAGATTTTACTTATTTTATTTTATTGCGTGCTGACTACGTGCCAGGGATTGTACAGCCAAGAAAGAGTCTCCCCCAATTTGCACGTATCATCTCACTCTTCAGAAACAGTCTTGGGGGCTTCCGGCCGTTATGTACCCAGACAAGCCCAGTCTCTGTAAACAACTATAAAACTGAGAACAGTCTCTGAGGCAACTGTTTGTAGGCGGTGGAAACAGGCCATGCAAGGCCGCCGTGCCTGAGAGGAGGGGGCCTCTGGACAGGAGCCCCGGGTTGGTTCAGCTCCTTTCAGCCTGCCTCCTCCTACTCTGTCCTTCTGCAGGACACTCTTGCGCAGTGCCTGCCTGCCATTCTTTAAACAGCCAAGCTGTTCTCTGCCTGGGAAGTCCTTCCCTCTTGTTCAGGGCATTTTCATTCTGCATTCTTTGCTTGAATGCCATGACCTTAAATACTTTTTCTGATAGTGGCACTGTATTTCTCTCTCATTTATCAACCTATTTCTCCCTTCCTAGTACCGAGTAGACTTTCTAAAGATTTGTTTACTTACTTATTTATATATTGTCTGCTTTTCCTACTAGACCACGGTTTGCATATCCATGACACAGCACAGGATGCCCAATAAATAGCTGCTGTTGAAGTGAAGAAAGGTAGGAAGGACTAAATTGATGCCCCTTCTCTCTGGGGCAGGGAGAGTTAGGAGGAACATGAGGAGAAATTCTCCCTCCCGCTTTACAAACGTTACTGAAGTTAGGGACTTTGTAGGGCAGATCTGAGAAGGCTTCATAAAGGATTTGGGACTTGAAGACAGACAGCATATGTTCTCATGGTGTGAGTGTGAACGTCTCCCACAAGCTCATGTGTTTGTTTGACTACTGATTCCTCAGCTGGTGGCACTGTTTTGGTGAGTCTCAGCAGCTTCAGGAGATGGAGCCTAGATGGGGGATGTGGACCGCCTGATTTCTCCACTGAGCTCTCTCTGTTTCTTGATCCGCTGAGATGTGAGCCCCCACTGCTAGGACTGAACCTCAGCTGCCAAGCCTTTCCCACTGGGTGGTTTGAAGGCACCCCACAGGCTCATGTATTTGAATGTGTGGTCACCAGGGAGAAGAACTGTCTGAAGGGTTTAGAAGGGTTAGGAGGTGCGGCCTTGCTGGAGCTGGTGTGGCCTTATTGCAGGAGGTATGTCCCTGGTGGTGGGCTATGAGGATTCTAAAGGATATAAACTCTCAGCCCCATGCTTGCATTCCCACCACCATGCTCCCCACCATGATGATCATGGACTAACCTGAAACTGTCAGCAAGCTCCTGATGAAATGCTTTCTTTTACAAGAGCTGCCTGGGTCATGGTGTCTCTTCACAGCAATAGAATAGTAACTAAGACATCCACCATGACGGGGGCGGCGGTAATTAACGGTGAGCTGAGACAAACCCACCCTCCCACCATGATGGGACAGTCAAACTGAGCTAAAACAAACCTCTTCCCACAGGCCACTTCTGTCAAACATTTTGTCACAGTGAGGGAAAAAGTAAGCAAGGCCGATTTCCACTCAGCAAATCCCAGTGGAGCTCTGAAAGGGCCTGCTGTCCTTCACACTTCACAGATGAGGCCCAGACAAGCCAAGGACTCATTTGAGGTCATCCAACTTGAAACCATGACCTGTCCCCCATGACCTGTCCTCCATACTACTCCGGCTTGAACCAGGTAATCAAGGCAATTTTTCTCCTTCCCATCCCTCCCCCATTTACTCTTCTGCATGCTGCACTCATAGACAGGTTTAATGCTGGCATGGTGTAACATCTGAGAGCTCATGGGGCAGGTGCCCAGTCTCTTCCTGGAAGGACCTAGGAGGTCAGACTCTGCCAGCCAAACTCCACTGCCAAAGCATCCTCCAGCTGGAACCATGGCCCTGGTGACTCAACTCAAGGGCCCCTTGGCCAAGGCAGCCTGTGCCAGAGGACCCCAGCATGGCTGAGGCTCACCGCTGACTCATAGGGCAGGCTGCCACCACTCAAATCACCCACTCCACCTCTGGCTGGAGAAGAAGGCTGGGGAAACTGGGGTGGGACCCTGAGCTGGGGCATGTGACTCAGCCTCTGTATAAATAATAATAAATGACAATGGTCATAATAACATCAATGATGGATGATGACAGCTGTGCCTAATGAGTGCTTTTCATGGGCCAGGCATTAGTCTACAAGTCCTATAGTAATTCATTTAGTCTTCATAAGAATCCTATGAGGTTATTCCAATTTTGTACATTAAAAACTGTGTCCCAGCAAGGATACATTACCAGCTGTGGGATTCAGAGCTGGCACACAGAAGCACTGACATTTCAACCAAAGTCTGTCTGACTCTAAGGCCTAGTTATTCATTGAACAAATATTTATGGAGCCCCAATTACAAGCCAGGTATTATTGTGGGAACTGGGGGTGCAGTAGTGGGGCTGGGTGGGAAGATCGTCCACAAATAAATACATGGTAGTTAGGTGGAGATGAACATGGAGGGGCAAATAAATTGGGCTGATGTGAGTCAGAATGGGGCTATTTCACATGGAGCAATTTCATTGTTGGAGTCCTCTCTAATAAGGAGACATTGAGTCTCTACTGGGAACTGAATGCATTGATACTGAGAGATATTAATGACCAATAATTCCTGTTATTTTGTTGTTGGTGGTAGGGTGTGTGCTTCCCTTCTTTTGGTTTTGCTGGAGGGAGATTATTTCCTATGTCTTCATAACTTCTGTAACCAGGCAAAGCTTCCAGTGGTGAGACAGAAACATCAACCCAGCCACAAAACCTTCGTTCGACCTACAATCTGTCCTGCCTGCAGGATGTGCTGGGGTACTGGTGGCACAGAACCTGTGGGATGGCCAACCAATGACTGGTCCGACCAGTGGCCCATGCCACAAGAGGGAGCCCAGGCCTGACACTGCCTGGAGGGCCAGGACCCAGAGACCAAGGACAGAACCAAACACAACTGGCCAAACAAACAGCAAAAAACCCAACGACTCCATGAAACGATTCCTAAGGATATTCTGCTATACTCATAGACTTCAGCCTAGCCCAGTCATCATCAGAGAGGCTTCATCCAGCAACTGATGGGAGCAGATGCGGAGACCACAGCCAAACATTAGGCAGAGCTCAGACGAGAGGAGGGAAAGATTGTAGGAGCCGGAGGTCTTGAGGACACCACAAGAACCACAACTAAGCAGGGCTCACAGAAACTGAGCTGACAGTGAGGGAGCCTGTATGGGTCTGAGCTAGGTCCTCTGCATATATGTTATGGTTGTATAGTTTGGTGTCCTTGTGGGACTCCTAACGGTGGGAGTGGGGATTGTCTCTGACTCTTTTGCTTGCTCTTGGGAGCTTTTCCTCCTGCTCAGTTGCCTTGTCCTCGGACCTGCCCCCACCTGTCTGATGGCTCTCCTGACATTCCTCTTGATAGGAGGGTTTGTGTCTAGTCTTATTGTAACTTGCTATGCCGTGTTCAGTGGATATCCCTGGAGGCCTGCTCTTTTCTGAAGGGAAACAGAGGAGGAGTGGATGTTGGGAGAGAGAAAAAGGGGGGGGGGGCGCTGGGAGGAGTGGGGAGGAGAAACCGAAGCCAGGATGTACAAATATATGAGAGAAGAAGAAATACAAAAAAAAGGAGACATTGAGAAGGCACCAAAAGAAAGCGGGAGGGTGAGTGCCATGACTCTCTGGTGGGTCTCAGCCCAAGCTGGAGGTGTTGGGTAGGCTTGCCAGGCAGCATGGGCACTGGTGTGGAGGCAGGGAAAGAGATCCAGGGAGGAACGTCAGGAGGGCATCAGATAGATGGGTGGGGGCAGGTCCAAGGAGGTGATCCAGGGAGGAACGTCAGGAGAGCCATCAGATAGGTGGGACAGGTCCGAGGAGGTGATCCAGGGAGGAACGTCAGGAGAGCCATCAGATAGATGGGTAGGGCAGGTCCGAGGAGGGGATCCAGGAGGAACGTCAGGAGGGCATCAGATAGATGGGTGGGGGCAGGTCCGAGGAGGGGATCCAGGAGGAACGTCAGGAGGCCATCAGATAGGTGGGACAGGTCCGAGGAGGGGATCCAGGAGGAACGTCAGGAGGACATCAGATAGGTGGGACAGGTCCGAGGAGGGGATCCAGGGAGGAATGTCAGGAGGGCATCAGATAGGTGGGGGCAGGTCATTGTGGGTCTCAGAGCCCTCACGTGGATTTAAGGTTTTCTTTGAAATGACAGGGCCAACCATAGCCATGGAGGTTTTGGGTCAGGGAACGGACAAGATCTTCATTACGGAGAAAAGGATGACTTTGGTGTGAGAAGGCTAAGTCAAGTGCTGAAGAGTAGGGAGATGGGCTAGAAAGCTAGCTTAATAACAAGTGAGGGAGGGCAGGGGTTTGAGCAAGGAAGGCAGGTTCTAGGACTACTGTGAAGGGATTTGCTGATGGGCAGAAGATGAAGCATGATAAAAAGCAGGTGTGAAGGATAACGCTAGATTTGGAGTGGGGGCAACAGGAAGGACAGGTCTCCTCTCCCCCCCTGGCCCTGCTCCAGTGAGACAGTCTGTGGAAGCACAGGTTTGGGGAGTGCTCAGGTGTTTACTGTTGAGGTCCGCATGGCCCAGTTCTGTGGGAGAGCCCATCTTCTTCCAGGTCTCTCTTGATCCTGGGAGATACGGCTGCATGGAACCCATGTAGCGCACCATGTTGACATCAGCCAGCACAGCACGGAGGAAGTGTTCAAGAATGCAGGTGTTCCTAAAGTCGGTGAGCTGAGACCAAATGAGAATAAGGCCTCGGTGACATCCTTAGTCCCACGAGCCCCAAGCTAGTTTCAAATGGACTTTCCTTTTCCTTTTCATTTCTTGCCTCTGCCTCATCCATAGTGGCCTAGAACTCACTATATAAGTGCAGACCAGCTTCTAACTAATGGGAATCCTCCTGCCTCAGACTCTCCAGTGCTGGAATTCATGACATTAAGTCACCATACACCCAGTTTGAGATGATATTTCTTAGAGCCCAAGTAATCTTGTTTCTTGCAGGAAAGGTAATCTTGATCTGGGATGAGTGTATCCACTGGTTAGTGGCTGTCAGGCCAGCTCTGCTGGCTTCAGAGTGTTGCTGAAGTTCCTGTCTGCAGCAGAATTTTTCACTCTGGAGAACTTGAGTACCTCAAGTCCTTTTCTTTGGCAGCACAGTGCCTCTGGACAGGGGAAGAGATAACCAAGATAATACCTTATTTCCGAATTCATGCAGCTTCATTCATTGTGAGAGAACACTCACCTGCCTGCTACTTAATCCCCCTCGCCCCCAGGGGGAGCATTATTGTATTGATTAGAAGAACTGAAGGAGAAACTGCAAAGCATGGGCCAGTCTAGTTTTCTATGCTTTCCTTTGGGTATCAGTCTTTCCCATGGAGACCATGCAATCTGCTTTTCTTCCTCAGATCAGGCTTGGAAAGCTGAAGGCTGACATTGGCCAGGTAGAACACCTTAATTATGGTGAAATGGAAAGTTTCAGGTAAAGAGATAACACTCTCTTGGGCTATTTAGCTTCCTCTATAAAAGTAGCTATTTACTTTTGGCCTTTGTATCTACCCTACATTCTCACAACTACATTCCTGTTGGAATGTGTTGCCAAGCTTAGCTGACCTCAAACGCACTTACTCTAGTCTTTCCTGTGGATATTGGATGGGATCTGATCTCCCTGACTCCTAGAGGAAATTATTACTTGCTGTAGCCTACCTACTTAACACCTCTACCAACATATTTGTTGAATGTATTGATTTATGATCTTTATTCTGCATAACTCCTTCCAGAGTGGAACACATCACTCAGGGTAACTGAATCCACTTCCTGACTCATTCTCATTCATATTCGCTTTGAATAACATGTTTTCCTTCTAGTCGGACAATGTTGGCACCTAATGCGGGACCCAAAGAACATTTACGCATATAAAAGGAGTTTCTGTAATTGATGCTGGGTAATAGTAGAAGCTCATTTTATCTCCTGAACAGGATGCCCTCTCAGTGGATGCTGGTGGATGTTTTCTGTCTCCTATCTTCCCTTCATTTGGTTGCAGGTCCTTTGGTTTGTGAGGGTGGCTGTTGTTAGGTGCATATCCCTTTGTTTCAAAACAGTTATCAGAATCCTTGTTTGCCAACACTGATGTTTTTCTCTTGCCACCCTCATTACCTACACTTTCCTTTTTTGTTTCCTTCTCTTGTCTATTACAACATTGTCCATTTTATTGCAGAAATTCCACGAGTGCCTGTTCATAAAGACATAAAGGTTTCCTCCAAACCAAGAGAGCATGAAAAGGCATGATCAGATGACCAATTATTTCTTTTTATTTTGTGGGCCAGTTGGGGTCATGTTTATATTTAGGTCTTCCCTAAAAGTTTGGTAGAATTCAGCCGTGACTTTTGGAGTGTGAACTTGGTATAGTCATCATGAAAATCAGTTTGTATGCACATACAAACACAAACAAATAAATGAATGTCATAATTAAAAATATTATGTTCTTTTTCATCTTTCCTGGCCCCAATATTTGTTAGAGTCAGGATGAAAATGTCATGGAAACAGCACAGTCAGAATTTAATTCAAACTCAACAAGGTGAGGACAACTTGAAGGAATCCTTCCTTTCACTGTGTGAGTTCTAGGGGCTTTAGGCTTGGTGGCAGGGGCCTATACTAGCTGAGTTATTTTGTTAGTCTAAGTAATTGCCTTTCTATCTATCTATCTATCTATCTATCTATCTATCTATCTATCTATCTATTTGGTTTTTCGAGACAGGATTTCCCTTATACTTACTTACGTACTTACTTACTTAGGATAAGCAATTGCCTTTAAATGCTTTTCCCAATTGAGATCTAGTGGCCTTATTATCTAGCAAATAGAAATGGCCCACTTCTGTTGATAAGACATTTCCCTCTAGCTATTAATTCAGTGTTTCCTCCTAAAAGACTATGCACTGGTAACATCCCGGACTTGGCACACCTTCCCTGACCCTAACTGGAATCTGCTTCCCATCCTTTCCCACTGCTCCTCTGTAACCTCGTCAGGCCAGGGGACAGTAGGCTCCATGAGTGACTCCTAAGGCAAGGTTGTTCCTCGCTCAAAGCTGTCCTTGTTCAATCTCCCGGTAGTCTGAGAGTTTGACCCTCAGCAAGGAATCATCTTGTGAAGATGGGAGAGGCTTCGTTCACCCATAAAATGACCTCTCTCGGATGGACCAGGTTCTCTGCTAGCACTTGTCTGTTGGTCTGTCATGGGAGTGCCTGGCACTGGAACAGCTCTGCTCCCTTCCAAGCCTTATTAAATATGTTTCACACTCCTTCCTGTCCTGCCTGATGGGTGGGAGAATAAAGGTGACTCAGAGCCTCTTAGCCGAATCCAGCTTGTTTGTAATAAAAACACAAACAAGCAGAGGCTAGCAGAGGCTGGTGTGTGTTTCCTTTAGAACTTTTCATCGCCTCAGGCTACATCTCTAGGTGGCTTCCCAGGGCCTTTCTGCCTGGGGCATCTGCTTGAAATTTCCTGGGAAGGCTACAGAACCCCAACAAAATGAGCAAATAAATACAGCCAGAGGGCCCGGAAGGGACCTCACGGGTCTCTCACACTCTGGACTCCTAAAGTCAATGCTAACCGTTTAGGAGAGAAAAGTAAATCGAGAGGGGAGGCGGCTCAGTGGACTGAAGATACCGGCACCTGCAAGGACCGGGTCTGATTCCAAACACTGAAAAGAACTGAGTCAAGTGTGGCCTCTAAAAGCAGCTCCCTTGTCTTTGAACTATGACTCATGACATGAAGGAGTGGCTCCCTCCTCCATCGGTGGAGTGGTTACCAGTGTCCACCTGAGAGGTGCTGTAGGCCATAGGGTCAGCTAAGCAAACATGTGCGGTCCTCAGGCAGGGTTTATACATAGCATGCAGGCAGTAAACCCAGGGAGGAGAGGAGAGTCATGCCAGCAGGAAGTATACTAGAGGGCAGCAGATGGGGCCCCAAGCTGGACTAAGCCATTTATCCCACTTTTGAGAGGCCTGGTATAAAGATAACCACCAGCTCTTCCAAATGAGCCAATTTCAATTGGCATAAATCCTTGCAGAAAAAAGTAACCTGAATTAACCAGATGTCAAACACCAGCAACTCTCCTATTGTTCTGTCTCCGTGTCCCTCTCCTACAAGACATTTAAAACAAATGTGTGCCCATGTGTGCATGTGTGTGTATGTTTGTATGTGCGCATGCTCATTGTGTGTGCATGTCCATACATGTGCATATTTGTGTTGTACATGTGTGTGTGAAGGCCATAGGACAACCTCTGGTGTCATCCTCAGTGACACCATCCATCTCCTTTGAAACAAGTTCCCCCTTTTACCCGGTGCTACCTGAAGACCTTGGGCCTATTTTATAAGGATGTTATGCTAGTAATTTTTTTGTTGTGACAGAATACCTGACGGAAGTGACTGGGAAGGGAAGATGTGTATGGTTTTAAAGTCACAGTCCAGCATGGCGGGAGAGGTATGGAGGTGGGAGCAGTTGGTCTATGGCGAAGGCTTCTTTTTGGTCTCCTGGCATGTGCCAGGAAGCAATGGCTGTCACTCAGGGCTCCACAACTTTAACAGAGCCCCATAAGCTGACATCTGAGAATTCCAAATATGAGCCTGTGGGGGACCTTCCAGATTCGAACTGAAGCAGCACTCATCCCCTTCAGGATCCCTCATCACCCAGTCACCTTGCAAATGCTCTCTCTTCCCAATACCACCGCCGTGGAGGTGACATTGGGGGTCACAGAGTAAGCATCCAGACCATAGACAGATGGCAAGGCAGGCCGGTATCAGGCAGTCTGCTAAAGGACAGGGCGGGAGAGAGGTGTTCTGCTGTGTGCCGCCTGCATGTTTAGGGATCTTTCAGACCAGCTTGGTAGACCTGCATTTAATGCACACCCGGGCTTTACTGAATCACACCTTCTTCCCATGCCAGTCGTGAGAAAGAAATCAGGTGAAATTTGCAGGCAGCACAATGAAAGCTCTGGGTGAAGCTGATCTAGATTCAGGTCTTAGCTTTCCTATTTAAATACTGAAACCTGTAATAAGGCTCTCTCTCTCTCTCTCTCTGTGTGTCTGTCTCCCTCATCACCTCTCTATCCAAACTGGTGGTTATTAAATGTATGAAAGTTTTAGAAAATATGGATCCTCCAAGACTAGAGGCACCGATGCCAACATTGGTTGGGGCATCTATCTATGCTCTACAGTGTGGGACCCTGGGAACTTCCTCATTTATCCACACCTCACTTTTTTCATCTGTAAATGGAGTTTATCATTATAAGCATGCCTCCTAGGGTGACTAAAGATACAGTAAAATCAAATGTGTCCACAAAACAATGAATGCCAGCTGTCTGTCACACCTCCATGATAAAGGCTCTCTAGAGTTATTTATTTATTTATTGTAAAGTCCAATACACACTAACATCATCTGAGCCATTTTCTGCATTGTCTTTTATTGGCATGGGTTTCTCTCTTGTGGTCCTCTGTTTTGAATGTGGGTTGTGCTGTTTTGAATGTGGGTATGACCATAGCCAGAGCTATCTCACGGTGAAGCTTCTACTGTCCACTGAAAATGGTCGTTTAGTCCTCCCTACATGTTTCCCTGCCTTTTAGGGAGTTATTGAAAATATACTGACTTGCCTAAAAAAAGAAAAAAGACAAACAGTGACGTGGGGGTCCCTCCTTGCCCGGCTGACTCTCTGCTGAACTGTTGAGATATTAAAGGCCATGTAAACATTTTTGAACAACAATACAAGGTGTGTGTGACTCATTGTTCAAAGTTAAAGTAGTGAGAATGTTGTATTGATGTTTGGAAACTGGAAGTCTATGGTTAATAAAACATGGTAGTTACGCCCTCCCTACATGTTTCCCTGCCTTTTAAGGAGTTAGTGAAAATAGACTGACCTGCCTAAAACACTTTTCCCTTCCCTTTCTGATTAAAGAACTTAATTTGAGTTTGGAGATGAAGCCATACAGGTTTCTCTTCCAGGTGGGGAGGGAAGGGGCCGTGGTAGGTGCTGGGAGGGGGCCGTGAGGGAGAGGAGCAGGCAAGGGCTGCAGCTCGAGTGGTGGGTGTGCTGTCTGTGAGGAACCTTGGAGACATCAGGGCAGCTCTCGCCTTCGGCAGATGGGCGATGGACACACAGGTCAGACTGGGTGCTTATCGTGTTTCTATGAGGCAAGAATAGGGTAGACGTCAGCTGTGCTCGGACCCGGGGACCAGCTTTCTTCTGCCAGTGGCCCTCAGTGCGTGATGCTGATGACCACGGGGTGATGGACACAAACCCGTGTGTGACGGTCTAATAGCCTGGCATGCATTTCCTTGTGTATTAGGAAACTGGATCTGGCTTGGAAAACATAGCTTATCTGTTCACAGTGACACATACCTACAGATCCAGCTGTGTGGGAGGCTGAGACAGTAGGATGGCTTGAGTCCATGCATCTGAGATCTGTCTAGATAGCATTGTGAGATCATGTCTCAAAAAATAAAACAAAGCAAAACCTCCTCCAGTACCTATGATAGTGATATTAGATACTATTTCACCATTATGTTTTAGTGGTGCTGAGGTTGGAACCCAGAGGCTCACCCATGATTGACAGGAGCTCCGTCACAAGTGTTGGGTATGGTAGCACATGCCTTTAATTACAGCTGTCAGGAGGCAGAAGCAGGCGGATCTCTGTGAGTTCAAGGCCAGCCTGGTCTACAGAGCAAGGTCCAGGCCAGCCAGGGCTACATAGTGAAACTCTGTTCTGACACTGAACTATATCTCCAGCCCTAAGATATCAAAGAGATGTATCTTTGTAGTAGAGTCCCTCCATAGTGAGCAGGTAGCCTGTGGGGCATGAACATTCACAGCTACATCGATTGCTAGGGTGCATGATGCTGTGGGGCAGACCAAGGAGGGACTTTTGGTTCCTTCTACACTCTGGAATATTTTAGATATGAAAAAGGGGCAAACTTACCCAGAGTCTCCAAGAAATTTCTAGAATGCTACACCTGTTCTTACTAGAGCTGTCTAAACTCTGACACAACCAGCCTGAGGTATGAATGGGCTACAGTAGATTTATGAGTCATCAGTGGCTGTCACCTCAACCTGGGCCAGTGAGAATGGTGCCCAGATAGGTCTTCAAGGCTGATCTCAAATCACAACTAAAAACTAAATCAGGATGGGGAGATGGTTCAGTGATTCAAAGTTTATCTCTAAAGTGTGAGGACCTGAGTCTGGATCCCCAGAAATCATGTAAAGCTGGGTGTGGTGGTGTGCACCTGTAATCCCGGTGTTTCGTGGTAAGATGGGAGGTAGAGGCAAGAGAAGCCCTGGATGCCCCCCGGGGCCTGCGATCTTGGCAAATACAGCAGTGAACAGCGAGACCCTGCCTCAAACAAGGTGGCAATGAGGTGCCTGAGGTTGTCTTCTGATTTCCATATGTGTGCCTTGAACACACACATCTACACACACAAGCACACAGGCACATGCATACACACACGCACGCACGCACTCACGCACGCACGCATACGCATACGCATACGCATACATACAAAGATTAAGCACAGTAGGCCAGAAGACTATGATGGGTTCTACGCTAGGACTACAATAAAGTGAATGGAAACTCCGCTTTCACTGAGAACACCAACGTAAGGGATCAGAGTCAGAACCTTCAGGAAGGTAGCAAGTCTGTGTGCTCACCACTGTGTTTCACCACCTAGGACTCCACCTCATGCTAATAGATGCTAAGCCAGTGCTGTGGCTTGGCTCCTAGGTGAATGCCTGCCCCACATTTCATGGGTTGGACTCCCCAGAGTTGTAGGTTGGGGGTGTGACCTTTGGGCTCTGCCCTCACAGGTGGATGAACCCATTCTGTGTGATTGGCTTACCAAGGGAGCAGCTTGTTACAAAAGCAAGCGTTCTTTGGTGCCATGTCCATGAGCTGTCTGGGTGGCTCAGAGTGAGTTGCTTCCATCTTGGCTTGTTAGGATAGTCATGTGGGATGGCAGGACAAACTGGGAAGGCCCTGATGGCTTTTTCCACAGCTTGCTATAGAGAACACAAGACAGGAGGGAAATGGACTCCGTGGCTGAAAAAGGCCAGAGAGCCCAAGCATTTTCTCTCCCCACCCCCACAGTCCTTTAGACTCAGTCTTCCTATCTCAGCCTGCTGAGCACTGAGATTTCTGCCATATGCCCTTATTTTTAGCCTCCAGTTTTCTCTTCATGGATTTATGTGTCTATCATAGACTAAAGATGGAATCAAATCACAGTGAATCGGATACTGCGCCTATCTATGTTACGACTGTAAGTTCCATGTAGGGTTCCATGTGAAACGAGAGTGACACGACCCAGTCCACGCAGCCCACTTAGCCTGGGGGCAGGGTGCGACTGGGTGAGGGAGAGGAGGGAGCAAAAGGTGGGAGGGAAGTATGGCTTAATGGTTAGGGTCCCTTTCCCTGCCGAGGAAGGAGTGTGCTCAAAGGTCATTGTTCGGCAGGGCACCGAAATCCGCATCTGCTCAGCACCCGAGTGAAAGCCACACAAGGCTGTGGTGCTGCACAACCCCACCTTCCAGGCCGAGCAGGAGGACACGCTGCTCTTGCCACATCTCTGACCCCCTTCCTCACTCGCATCCCGTCACTGTGGTCCAGGTTCTAGAACTCATAAGGCTCAATGCTTCCTCGGGCTACCGCCCTCGCTAGCCTCTCTGCCTGCAAAGCTGTTCCTGTAGACAGCCACACAGTCAGCTCTGTCCCTCTGTCACCTCCTCAGAGAAGTCCCCGGGAATCATCCTATAAGGGTCAGCCCTGCTGCTTCCCCGCCAGCTCCCAGCCCTTCTCGCACTTACAACTGTTCCACACTGTCTCAGTCTCCGTCCTCCCCTGCCCGCCCCCAATGTCTGTGCAAACAGGGTCTTGGCTGATAAACATACTATGGCATTGCTCACTCTTGGCACACAGAAGTTGGTTTGTACCCATTCACTCAATCAACGGCAAAATTCCAGCTACCGACCATGGTGTGGGAGTGGGCGGCCCTCCTGAACTAAGCGCGGTTTTCAAACCGGACTCCAGGTAGTTGGGCATGGCAGTGAGCACATTAAATCCCACACTGCTGGCGGTGGGGGAGGCAGGAAGGACAGACATTCAAGGTCAGCATTGGCTTCATAGTGAGCTTGAGACCCTGTCCCAAAAAATCAAAAGCAAACAATTAAACTGGAATCCAAGGCCGGGATGGAGCCAGGCAAGAAGGCCAGTTGGGCAGGTCTGGACCTCTGCCTTTCTCCAGAACAGAGCCTCCTCTGGGATCTGCTATTAAGAATGGACAAAAAGCTAAGGGACCGAAGAGTGTGTGTGTGCGCGTGTGTGTGTGTGTGTGGGGGGGTAGGCCACTGTTGGGAACACTGGCAGGGTTTCACACCTTTAGAAGTCCCCTTGGGCCCTGAGACTTGTAGGTCCAGGAAGGAGACAGGCAGAGGAAGCCTTAGATTGAGGGATGGTACAAGAAGTACAGGACCTTAGCAAGCATGTCGTCTGTGGAACCCTCACTGCAGGATGGGGCCTCTGTGAGAGTACTGGCCCAATCCTGAGTTCCTCTGCAGCTGCCTCGGCCACTCTGAGTTATGAAGCGGCAATATTTGCCTGCTGCTGAGGTGTTCTCTGGTGGAGAACTGCACTTCACACTTGCTCCTGAGCTCACTGAGAAAGCAGCTGTCTCGCTGTCTGTGGACTCCTTAAACGAACTCAGCTTCCCCAGCGCTCACCAGCAGAGCAGTATTAGTTTCTGCCAGGGCTCTCCTGAGGACATCTCAAGAGACTCAGCTGATAAAGTGACGTGGCTGGAATGGCCGTGGCGAGGCCTGGAGTGAACAGCAGCTTTGTCTGTTTGGCATTGGGCCAGGCAAGGGGAGCTATATCTACAAAATAAATAAGTTTCTCTTCTCCTCACAAAGAGGAAAAAACTATATTGGCTGTAGAACGAGCTATACAATTATCCTCCACAAGGCAGAGCATGTGTGAGTTGAGTGAGATGAACTTCATGAGGACGAATTTTAAAATTAACTGAACACGGGTGGGTACAGCTGGTAAAGGGCAAGTTCATATCATCTTTAAGATGTTTCCTTAGAGAGCCATAGAGAAAAGGCCGGAACAGGCCTGGCATGGTGGCACATGCCTTTAATCCCAGCACTTGAGGCAGAGGCAGAGGCAGAGGCAGAGAGGCAGAGAGGCAGAGAGGCAGAGGGGCAGAGAGGCAGAGAGGCAGAGAGGCAGAGGCAGAGGCAGGAATATCTTTTTGTTTAAGGCTAGTGTGGTCTACATAGGGAGTTCCAGGCCAGCCAAGGATATATAGTGAGACTGTCTCAAAATTTAAAGAGAGAGAGAGAGAGAGAGAGAGAGAGAGAGAGAGAGAGAGAGAGAGAGAGAGAGAGAGAGAGAACATAACAGAGGGAGTGTGAGCCTGTGGGTGTAATATGCACAGCCAGGCGTCCGTGTACTCCAGGACTCCTAAATATCACTGGCAATTGGACTTTCGACAATGGTACCCACCTAGGTCCTCATGCCCAAATCATAAGGAAAAGTTAAACCACTGCTCACCATGGGGGAGAAGATGCAGCATTCCATAGACAGTGCTGTCCTTTGCTAAGTTACACTTACACATGTGTGCATTCACACATAAGAACATATTTATACTCAGTATATACACTTACACAACTGAAATGTGTACACTCACATATAGAAACATGTTTATGCACAGTACACATGCAAACACATGAGTGCATATTTTATCATATGCATACATATGATAAAACACTGTATAAAATCACATTCAAAACAGAATATAACATGTAAATGAAACAAATGAATTATGTGTTTGGACTTAGCTCCCTTCTATAAATATCTCATTGCCATGTGCTAAGCTAAGTGCTGTGACAGCTGAGTGACGCATGCACCGAGAACCTGCAGCCTGGGGCCAGCACCTAGCGCTGGTCTATAGATGGCTGCCACATGACCATTTTATGCAGGTTACTTCAAATTTAAAACACTTGCATTTCTACTACCAGCCTACTTGATTTGTGCATTTGGGGATCTCTCTCTCTCTCTCTCCCCCTCTGTGTGTGTGGGGGGAGGTGTGGGGGTGTGAGGGGTGTGTATATGTGGATACGTGCGCTTGGATGTATGTAGAGGCCAGACATTAACCTCAGCTGCTGTCCCTTAGCACTTGACACTTTGGCTTCAGACAAGGTCTCTCACTGGCCTGTGGCTCACCCATTAGGCTGAGCTGGCTGGCTAGTGAGCCCTAGGGGTTCTCTCGATTACATGCCCATGCTTCCGTGCCTGGCTTTTTCACATGGGTTCTGGGAATTGAACTCGGGACCTCACGCTTGCACAGGAATCACTTTACTGACTGACCCATCTCCTATCTCGAAGCTTATTGTCTGTTGCTCATTTTAGGAACGGGATTTCAGAGCTGTGATTTCCTTCGCTTGACCAGCATCCTACCATTTCCTGGGTTTGCACATGACTGTATCCCTTGGTGGCATCTTTTTTCTCATTGTTCTTGCTTTGGGTCCTGCCTGGGATCAACCCTTGCCATCTCTTCTCAGAACTGCTGTCTTTCTCATGGGCCCTGGGATTCTTGTCTCGGTCCCCCACCTCTGTTCTCCGGCTCCCTCTACACACTGCTACTAGAGACTTTTCTCTCTGTGAATTCCACCATGGCCATTCCTTGCTTAGTACCGACCACCATTGGGCCTTATCTTAAATAATCCAAAAATGTGAAACTTTCTAAGCATTTTAGCATGATACCCAAGTGGGTAATTCCATACCATTAAACATTTTTCATGCACAAAATTATCACCAATATTGCTAAAACTTTGCCTTTGGGTTATATGTCTGTTCTATATATTACACAAAAATGAATTTTGTGTTCCACCTCAAGTATTTCATTATGAATACAGACTATTTCAGATTAGGTTGAGCATCCCTGATCTGAAATTAGAAAAACCCAAAATGCTCCAAAACCTGGAACTTTCAAGTATTGACATGATGCTATGTTGGCAAAGTCTGGCCTCATGTAACAGGTCACACTCTAAGCTTGGGCACACTAAAAATACACTTCAGGGCAGGGAGATGGTCCTGTGGGTAGAATGCTGCCACATAAGCCTGAGGACTTGAGGTTGATCCTGGGAACCATGCAGAAGCCTGCTGAGTGTGGTGGCCTGCTTGTCAGCCCAGCACAAGAGAGGTAGAGATAGGGAGTTCCTGAAACAAGCCGGCTTGCCGGGGTATCCAAAATGATGAGCTCCAGGTACAGCCAGATGACCTGCCTCAGTATATAAGGTGATGAGCAACCAAAATATCCAATGTCAACCTCAGGCTTCCACAATTGAACACACATGCACCTACCTGCACACATGTGGGCACTCACACACAGAGGCATGTTTATACATAGTACACGCACAAATATGCAAACACATGCATGTGTATTACGGGTATGCATATGATAAAAAATACTGCATAAAATCACATTCAAGCCAGAACATAACATATAAAGGAAACAATAGAGTTGTGTGTTTAGACTTGGGTCCCTTCCCCCAAATATCTTATTACTTGTATACAAATAGCCCCAAGTCCAAAAAAAACCTACATCCAAAACACTAACAGCATTTAAGGTCCCCATCCTGTACTTACTTATGTGGCAGCTGTCCCCACTCTAAAGGAAGCTCCTCGGGAGTCTGAAGGCCAAGGTCACCTCACATTCACACATCAGGGATATTTTACATCAATGTAATACTTCTGCTGTGGGGTTCATTTCATTCTGCTTCCTTTATGTTATTGGCATGATTCTCCCCCAGCACCTGCCCCTTTTCCCTTCCAGTGCTTAACTCACAGGCTCCTGCCTCCGGAAGAACATGCTTGCCCATAACATTCTGCTTCAGAGCCCTTTGTTCCATGTGACTCATCACAGGCTGACTTCCGTTAGAATAGCAGCACTCCAGCAACTGGACTCCATATTGCAACTCTAAGTGTCTAGAATAGTGCCTAGCATGTAGAAGGCAACGGATACATATTCCTTGAATAAATTAATACAACATGTTTTGTAGTATTTTCATACTACCGGTTTGAAATGGGGCATCCAATCAATTGAATGGGCCATGAACAACACTTTAAAAATGAAACCCACTAGAATAGATGAGGGCACCTTGCACACAGCGAGGGCAGATGTGGGTCTGGGACACTTACCCAGTGTAACAATAGTATTGTGGAATTGGGTAGCAGGGAAAGATGTGTTACTTATTGGGGTTTGTGCTACTAAATTTTTGAAATACAAAAGTATTGTATTAAGCTAGGGATTAGTAAACTTTTTCTATAGTGTCCAATGGTAAATTTTCTAGAATTTTCAGGCTATACAAACTACTCAAGTATGATACCCCAGTGCAAAACCAAGCTCTCCACCAGTATGCCTATTTACCAATAGATAGGGCCATGGTACAATAAAGCTTTATCAACAAAACCCAGTGTATGTGAGAGTAGGATTTGGATTCAGTATCAGTTTGCTGAGCTTTGTAGTATCCTTGCATTTGTGTCTTATTAGTATTTGGATTCAAAACACCTCCCACAGGCTCACATTTTGAATGCTCAGTCCCCATCTCATGGTGATATTTTGAAGGCTGTGGATCCCAAAGGAGGTGAGGTCTGATTGTTAGAAAAAAAATGGTTACTAGGAGTGGGCCTTTGAAGACTATAGTTGCTTCTATACACACACATACAACATATGCATGCACACCCTCATCCTCAGCTGTCCTGTGAAGAGCATCTGTCTTGATGGACAGGGATCCTCTGACATCATGGACTTCCCCTTGCAATCCTTTCTTTCCTTAAGCTGCTCCTGTCAGGTTCTTGTCGCAGCTTCAAGAAAAGTAACAAATATATTTGCTAAAATAGTCACTTAACATTCACTGAAACTTAAAATAATTAGGCATCACATCTGTCAATATGGATTGGATAAGTGCAAGAGCCACACCTTAGCCTTTTGGATTGCTATAACAAAATAACTTTGACTGCAATTGATGAACAACGGAAGTCCATGACTCACAGTTCTGGGATTGGAACATCCAAGATCAAGATGAGGAGACTCAGTGTCCAATAAGGACTTTATAGACGAGGCTTTTCCTGTGTCCACACACTGCGGGACACACTGTCCCTGCCTCTTTCATAACTCTGTTCATGAGGGTGGTGCCTTCATGATCTAATCGCTTTCTAGAGGCCTCTCCAACATCACTTTGAGGTACGCATAAAGGCCCAACTTACAATGTTTGGAAGGATGCCGGCATTCAGGCCATCACAAGCCATTGGTCTCAAATCCTCAAAAGCCTTCTGAAGTCCAGAAGCCAGAGCCCAAAGTACGTTCACACCCTGCTGCTGTTTACTCGCCTCCAGGCGTGGGAAGAGGTGGGGGATGACCATGATGGGAACTTAATGGACTATGTGGGAGCCAATTTTCCTGCTTATCAGGTTGGACTCCTTTCCTCTTTTCTCCTTAATAAATCAGATGTCCGTGGGCTGGTGATGAGAGCTCAGGCCACCGATTCTTTGGGTCACACTTTTACTGCATATAGCTGACTGTAAGACTGAATGGAAGGGAAGGGAGGCACCAGACAAGTGTCAGCCCTGAGTGCGACACCTCCTCCACCCAGCTCCTGCCCATTGTGCAGGGTGAAGGACTGGTTTTCCTGCCCAAGGCACTGGTCTAGGCAGGGAGAGCTCTGAAGACGGGTGTGAGGTGTGCGTGCGTGCGTGCGTGCGTGCGTGCGTGCGTGTGTGTGTGTGTGTGTGTGTGTGTGTGCGCAGCTTAAATACCCTTAGCTGGCTATCTGGCAGGTGAGAAAGAGGACCAGATGGTCTTGGACAGAGTTCTGCTAACTTACACCTGAGCGCTAAGACTGACCTGTGGCCTATTGTGATGCAATTCATGAGTTAGAGCTGGTGTTTCTTAGTCAAGAGCAATGGTGTAAGACTCTACAGACTAGAGCAGGTGAATCACAAGTTTGATGCCAGCCTGGGAAGAACATATGTGTACACACACACACACACACACACACACACACACCTGCCACAAATCAAAACCGAGATGGTGTTTACTTCTTTAAATACCTGAAATAAATACAAAGATGAAAAATATTCCATGATTTATGAAACTGACATGAAACAAAAGTTCTCTAGTGTGTGTGTATGGGGTTGGGTGGGTGTGCATGAATATGCTCTATGTGTGTGTATGCTGGTTGTCCTTGCCTGTCTTTCCTCAGACATAGGCCACTCTTTTTTTTTTTTTTTTTCAGAGTCTCTCACTAGGACCTGGAGCTTGTTAATTTGGCTAGTCTAGCCAGCAAGGTACGGATCTGCCTGTCTCCCTTTCCCCAGCACTGGGATCACAGGTATGTGTGCTATCCTACGTGGTTCTGGGAATCACATTCAGGGGCTTGCTTATGCAGCAAGTATTTTATGGCCTGTGCTATCTCCTGGCCCCGAAATTGAAATTTCAGTGTCCACACATAAAGTTCTATGGGGAGACAGCCATACACATCCACCTATGTATTATCCATGCTGCTTAGTTCTACAGGGGCACGGTCAGTAGCTGCAACAGAGAACACATGGTCACTGAAGAGTAAAATGCAAGTTGCTGAACTTTGACCTAGATCATGGACCAGAAGCATTGACATCACCTGCAGCCTTCTTAGAAGCCAACTAACCTCCCAACCTCCATGCAGGCTGCTGATCCCCTGGTGATCTCTGCCTACACAGGACAGTTTTGGAAGCAGCTCAGATCTAGAGGAGGCAAGCCAACATCTTCCTAAGAGTGCCTGTGGGATAGTCCCTCATCCAGTTAGGGGGTTATTAGTCATTCACAAGTGAGAAACAAAAGACCCCAGAGTTCAGTGCTGGCCCAAGGTTATAGACTTCAGATGTATCTGAGCTGGGACTTCACCTTGGCCTCTGCAGCCCTCAGCAAAGTGAAACCCAAACTCCATGTCTATAATGTAAAACTGGAGGCACCAAGCTGGTGGCTCAAGATTAATGACAAGGGGAGCAGACATAATAAGAGAAAGAGAAGATCAGGTGTCCCCAGGCTTCCCGGTCTCCCAGTCCTAAGTGCCTGGAGCTGAGTCGTAGCTGTCCTACCTACTAGCATGGCCTTTGCCTCTAGGTTGCCCACATCCCTGATTCACTGTGGAATTCCTGGTCCCTGGGCCATCTGAGATTGCATCCTCTGGTCTCAAGCCATGGCCATGCACATGAGCAACCTGGACATCTTGTCAGGCTATGATGCTGGTGGAGCAGGGCTGGGGCCGACCTGCATTCTGCATTTCCAAGAGGCTCCAGTGTTGCTGAGCTGGTGGTCCTCCTATGAGGCACTCTTAATTGACAGGGCAGTAGAGGAGCTTGGGCCTGTCTGACTCCAGAGTCACACGCACTTGAGCTATCACCTAACACATCCTAACAGATGCCAACACTGCTGACCCTTGTCTCCTAGGTGTCTGGGAACCCCAGACCCAACCCTTCGACTTCCGGTGGATCTTTGTATATACACCGCCACGTTCAAGTACCGTGGTGTGGAAAAAAAGGCTGGTTAGCATTTATCATCTCAGCACTGACCTTCCTAGCATTTCAGGCCTCAGCCTGGGAGTGTGGGTGTGTCGGTGGGATAGTTCTTGGGGCCGAGGCCAGAAGTCAGGGCAACAGACACAGGCTCTGCCACTGCTGCCTCAATTGTCCGGAGGCCTAGTGGAGTCTGAGAATGAGAACATGCATGTTCGCACTCCCAGACAACAAGCCCACACTCTGTCCTCCTGGCCTTCCTGGACAAACATAACTGCCTGCTTCCCCAAACTCCAGCTCTTTCCAAGAAGCCAGAGATGTGACGGGTTTTCCCCAGGAAGCTTGCTGGGCAGCTGTCTGTGCTGAGACGCCAGGAAGGACACTGCTTCTCCTGTGGGCTGACAATAAGACTGGACTCTTCCTGATAGACACCAGGCTGTGTTCTGTACGGGCTGGTAGAACTTTCTGGAAGCTCGCCTCCTTAAGCATGGGCACCAGAACACAAGGAAACAGTGTGGGAATGTCATGTGCAATCTTGTGAGAGTAACTTCTTGGTCTTAGTTTATCTCACCTATAAAGTAGGTTTTGACAGCAAAAACCCATAAAAATGGTTTGCTCATTGTATTCTCTCTCTCTCTCTCTCTCTCTCTCTCTCTCTCTCTCTCTCTCTCTCTCTCTCTCTCTCTCTCTCTCTCTCTCTGGTATCCCCATGCATTTATGTGTGTGGAGGCCAGAGGTCAGCCTTGGTATTGTACCTCAGGAGACTTCTACCTTGTCTTCTGAGATAGGGTCATCAGCCTGGAAACAACAGATTCGGCTAGACTGGCAGGTCAGTGAACCTCAGGGATCTACCTGTCTCTGCCTCCCTGGACTGGGATGACAAGTGCCTGCCACCATACCTGGCTTTACAAACCAAAACACAGATTCTTGGCCCTCATGCTGTTAAGGCCAGCGCTTGGCCAATCAAGCTGCCTCTCTAGTCCTGCATTCTACTCTCTCTATGACTGTCTAACAGTGGGGAGAGCGTAGGAGCCAGCGATCACGTGGAACTCCTCTTGCTGAAGACCCCCAAGAGAAAGGCACATATATATACACAGAGTCAGGATATGCTGGCAGACACTGACAGGGAAACAGGAAGGAAATCTTATCTGCTCCAAGATGGTTTTGTCTTTCTTTAGATATGATGCGCTCCCTGGAGGGTGTTGACATCCACAAGAAAAGGTGACTTATTCTTAGTTCTTCCATAGGCGGCTGTGGGCAGACTTCTGTCCCTGAGACAGATAGGGCCTGCAGGTGGCAGGGTACACACTTTTTGGAACGTAGGTTTGATAGTCATCAACCTTTTCTTCATTCTCTGAGATGAATCTTACTGATCTTGGCCTTAGGCCTGGTGTGAGGTCGGTGGACCAGAAAGCGAGGGTCATTCCGTGAAAGGTCAGAGCTCGTCTCAAAGGTACTGTATGCTCCTCGGTGGGGCTCTGTGGAGTCCTTTAGACATCTACTCTCCCCCAAGCTTGCTTTTTGCCTTTTATTGGGAAGAAATGATTCCACCAGGGTGTTCCTTATGCCTCTGACCTCATGAATGAATTAATCTATCTATGAAATTGTTATGACCATGTTGTACCCTACTCAAAGTGTTTCCATATTGTGTAAAACAGAGGTCTTTCGGCTCTCCCCTGCTTGAGAGATTTCACTGTGGTAAAAGACTCCATGTCCTAGGTGGGATTGAGTTCTTTCCTTTAAGTTCCACAGTCTTGGAATAGTCTTCCATCATGCCCCATGTATAAATCTTGTATAAATATTATTTGCTGTTGAGATAGGGTCTCATTGGGCAGCTCAGGGTAGCCTTGAACTCATGACCCTACTACCTTAGCCTTCTGGGTACTGGGATTATGGTTGTCATAATACCTGGCTTTATTCTTCCTTGCATATGAGATGGTCTCCACAATTTTTTGATGTCAGGGACTGTGTCCTATTGGTGGTCCGACTCCTAGTGTAGACAGGCACGGGTCTGTGGGTGTACCACAGGAGCACATGTGCTTGAGGGTGGGTCAGTGACTGCACCCATTGGGTCCTGAGGGGGCTTTGCAAAACACCAAGGTCACTGATATCTCTTCACTAGGCAGCAAGAAGAGGGAGCTGTAGGACCTGCTGAACTTGATCCTGACCCTCGTGTGTGTGTGTGTGTGTGTGTGTGTGTGTGTGTGTGTGTGTGTGAAGCGTGTATACACCTGTGTGTGTCCATGTGTGGAGCCCAGATACCAATGTCAAATGTCTGTCTCTACCACTTTCCTCCTTACTTTTAGACAGGGTCTCTCTGAACCTGGAGCTCATTGTTTTAGCTAGATTGGCCTGGCCAAGGAGGCTCTGGGATCCACCTGCCTCTGTTCCCACAACATCTCTGTTATAAACAGGTGCTACCACATCTGGCTTTTCCATGGGTGCTACAGATCTGAACTCAGATCTTCATGCCACACAGGACACTTTACCCAGTGTCCCGGCTCTTCTCTGCTGCTAACCCTTGATCTTGATAAGATGACCCCTGGGGACCTGTGCAAACCAGGGCTTAGAATTAATTTCCAGGGATGCTTGCAGGCTCAGAGGGTGCATCCTCTCACACAGATAGGTGGAAACTGTTAATGCACTCTCTTTCCTCCTTTGCTCAACACCAAAATCTGCTCTGAGCTATCTCAGTGAGATAGAAGTCCTGGGAAGTTAGGACATTTTCTCAAGTTCCCGGTGATGGCAAATGGCAGAGCAAGCTCACAACCAGGGAATACTGGAGTCTGAAGCCATGTCCCTCCGCAGCCTTCCTCCCGACTCCACAGTCACATGCCATCTCCTGCATTTCAGCTCTTCAAGTGATGGGTGAGTAGAATATGCTCATGCACATATGCAGAAACCGCATTTATGTTAATAACTGGCCCACAGGAACAGTGCTGGCCCTAGGGATGTAGGGGCTGGCAGGACAGTCCAGGTTTCTTGAATCTAGGCCGAAGCTCTTTCCAGTGAACCAAGGATGATACAAGGATGTGGGAAGTGGAAGATGAAATCCACAGGGGAAGATCAAAGCCTTGAATCCTTGCTAGAAAAATGAGCTCCCTCCTGATTTCCATGACTCTGTCTTCAGTATGACACATACTAGGCTGACAGAGCCATAGAATACCTGTCCCCAGCCTCTGAGAGTTTAGAAGGGTAGTATTTTAGTATTCAAAGGCAGAAATAAAAATAAGGGTATATAGGCTGTTCATGTGGTCATGTGTGAAACGTGTATGTGTATAAATACGCAATGGATTACCCTTCTTCATGGAAGCCGGGCCCTGACCATTCTTCTCCTGCACGTGGCAGTCACTCACATTCTACAAGCTTCTGCTGACCACAGGACACCGATGATTCTCCTTTCTGGCAGACTCCCAGTGGCAGAAGAATCTTTGATTTGTTAACTGCTCCCCTGGGCCCTAGTCCTCCACTTGATTATTTTCTTCTCCACCCTCTCCAGCATGGAGTTTGAGGACCACCTCCTCCCACTGACAGAGCACAGTGCTGGGAAAGCTTGCTACGTGAGTCAGCCTGAGGGAAGGGAGCTGAGTCCAGGCTGCTTGGAGCTGATGACGGCAGGGAACTGGGGCAAGTGGCAGTGTGGGAGATGATGCGGCTGCTGCAAGCACTGCACACGGGGACCAACACCTGGTCCTCCAGAACATGTGGAACTACTGCAGGGTGCCTTAGCCCTGCCACTCACTTCCTTTCAGAAGGGCAGTGCTGTGTATGCAGCAGGAAGAGTTAGGACCTCTAGTTCTCCGAAACCTGCTATCATCTCAGTGGCCACAGCCTTTACTCCTCTGAGCTCAGCCAGACTGCCGCAGGACTCCAACTCCACCATTTATTGCCCATGCCTCAATTTCCCCATCTGTAAATACAAAATCTATCTATCTATCTATCTATCTATCTATCTATCTATCTATCTATCTATCTATCTATCTATCTCATATCTATCTTATATTATCTGTCTATCATATTGGTTCCTTTAATCACTATTGTGATTATGATAGTCTCCTCTTACCCATGGTTTTGCTTTCCACAGCTATTTGAAATTTGAAAATATCAAATGGAAAATTTCAGGAATAAATAATTCCTAAACTTTTGTCCCATGCCACTCTGAGTAGAATGATGACAGTGTGTCCCAGCCTCCTCCCAGCTAGCTGCTCCTGGTATGAACCATCCTTCTTCAGCATTTCCGTGCAGTATATGCTACCCTCCAGTGAGCCACTCAGTAGTTCTCAGAGTTGAGAACTACTGTTTAGACCAGCATTTCTCAACCTGTGGGTCCTGACCCCTTTGGGAGTTGAATAACCCTTTCATAGGGGTTACCTAAGACCATTGGAAAACATGGATCTTTACATTATGACTCATCACAGTAGCAAAATTACAGTTATGAAGTAGCAATGAAAATAATTTTATGGTTGGGGGTCACACAACATGAGGAACTGTATTAAAGGGTTGCAGCATTAGGAATGTTGAAAACCACTAGTCTCGGTATTGCTGTGCTTGGGGGTCAGGTGACCCTTGTTTTACCTTATGGCGATCCTGAAATTTGCAAGAGTTATCAATTTGCATATGCCAAAGGGAAGTTGTAAAAACTGCAGACATACGTTGGCACGTTTTGTGGTTTCAGGCCTTCACTTGGGGGTGGTAGAACTTATCATCCCTGGATAAAGGAGACTTCTGCATTGCTATAGTTTGCATTACTATCACAATTACTACATTCCTGTCTCAAAAGTGTGAATGGGGCCAAATATCTCAACTCTCATTTCTTCTCTGTTTGGGGGAATATTCTAGTGCTGTGTGGCCTGGGCAAGGTCCTGCTCCTCTCTGAGCCTCAGGTTTTATTTTCTGAGTGGGGTGCTGGAATTCAAACTCTGACAGGGAGAATCTGGGGAAGTAAGCCCAGGGCAACTCCCAGGTGGGGTTAGCTGCTTGTGCTGGAAGCTGTTGCCCTTATTTTAGGAGTTTACCCAGAACTAAATTAAATTCCTTCCCTCTTTGTTTGTTATGAGCAGCTGCTTGCTTTAGCTCAGTAAGTGGTTAATCAAAATAATAATTCACATTTGCTACTGGACTTCGAAGCTTTCTTGCAGTGAACGTATGCCAGCTTTACCTGCCACCCTCCTAAGCACAGATGGATGTATTTATTCTGTTGTCATTACAGCCCTAGGTGGGACTTTATTGTGTCTGGGTTAGTTGTGGAAATTGAAGTGCATGTAACCAGTGCATGGGAAGTCAGGTCAGAACCTGGTGAAATGTGCTACGTGTTTTCCACCACACTATGTTTGGGACTTACACTTGACTCTTTGTTTGAAACAAGGTCTCACTATGCTCCCTAGGTTAGCCTCTAACTCCTGGGCTCAAGCCATCCATTTGCCTGAGCCTCCCTAGCGGATGCCTTGAACTTGTTTTCTAATGCTGATGGTGTCATAGTTGATGCTCTCATGTTTGTGGCTAAGGGACTGACAGAATCGACACCAGCAAGAAAGGGCTTACTCTGACTCACATCAAAACTGCCATAAACAACCGCTTTGGTCTGTGCATGAAGCATTTAGAACCAGACATGTCCAAAGAAGTCCTTTGTCTTCACCTCAGTAGACAATGGGTTCTGTGTCCTTGCCAACACTTAGTGTTATCAGTCCTTTCATTTTTAGCTACATTTTAGCCATATTTTAGACAATAGGTTCCTGTCCTTGCCAACACTTAGGGTTATCAATCCTTTCATTTTTAGCTACATTTAACTACATTTTAGACAATAGGTCCCCCCCTCCTCACCAACACTTAGTGTTATCAATCCTCTTCATTTTTAGCTACATTTTAGACAATAGGTTCTGTGTCCTTGCCAACAGTTAGTGTTATCAGTCCTGTCATTTTTAGTTATATTTCATTTTTCTCAATGAGTGATGCAGAGGAGCTCATTTTCACCCATACATATTTGGCATTTGCTGATGTTTTTGGCAACTTGACATTCATTTGACTCATACTGAACTTGTAGCCAAGTATAAGAACTCATAGTCTCTGACACTGCTTACTCATCTCTCTCCTGCTGACTTCAGCTGGATTTGGAGTCCTCAGAGCAGGTCCAGGTATCCTTTGTTCTAATATCCACCAAGTGCCCACTTGTTCCAGGCACTGAGCTACGACTTACAAGTTTCTCTTAATCCATACACCCAGCATGTGAGATTGATATGTTCATTATTTTCGCTTTGCAAAAGAAGGAACTATGGTTCCTTCTATGGTGCGGGAGGCTAGGTAACTTACAGCATCACAAGACACAAGTGGTGGAATCTAGATTCAAATGAAGATCCTTAGTTGCTGTGATGTGCTGCTTCCAAGGAGGAAACATTGAAAACTTAATAGTGTGAAGACTGTAAAAACCTCATGTCTGTGAATACTCATGTCCTTATATAAAATGGCACAGTAGCTGAACTTTCTGTATACCTATAATATACAGCACATATACATACTTGTCACACAGTTAGGGAAAAATGGCAAGAAAAATAGACATTTTCAGTATAGAGGCAATTTTTTTCTTTTGTCTTTTTGGTTTCCCTGTGTAGCCCTGGCTGTCCTGAAACTTGCTCTGTAGACCAGGCTGGCATCCAGGCAATTTTTCTTATTCAGTTCAGGTCTGTGCTTGGTTGACTCCACAGCCATGGATCCACTGATAGGGAATCCCCTCTGGACTTTGAAAGATGTCAAACTCTACAATTCCCACAGCATCATATTGTTTCCAGTCTTATAAAATATTCAACAGAGGAAATAAAATCAATTTTACCCAAATGCAATGATTTTTCCTTCCATCTGAGGCTGCTGATGTTTGGGGCTGTATGGTTCTTTGTTGTGGGAGGCTATCTTGTGCATGGTGGGGTGTTTAGCAGCTCCCTGGCTTCCTCCTGGCAGGATTCAGAAGGACCCCACATTCCCCCAACTGTAACAACTAACATTGTTTCCAGACATAGCCTAGTGTCCTTTGGGAAGCAGACTCCCTGCTACTTCTTCCCCCAACTTCTGGAAAGCTCCATAGCATATCCACCCCCTAGTTTTCTTTCTATTGCTGTGATAGACACCACAACCAATAGGAACTTGGGGAGGAGATGGGTTTTTGGCCTGCATGTCCAAATCACAGTCCATCACAGAGGGGAGTCAGGGCAAGGACCTGGAGGCAGAGACCATAAAGGAATGCTGCCTCCTGGCTTTCTCCCCAGGACTTGCTCAGTTTACTTTCTTTACCACCCAGGACCACCTACCTGGGGTGGTACTGCCCACATGGATCGTAATCAAGAAAATGCCCCATGGACTTGTGTACAGGCTGATGGAGGCAATACTCAATCAAGGTTCCCTCTTCCCATATGACTTCAGTTTGTGTCAAGCTGAAAACAACAACAACAACAACAACAACAACAACAACAACAACAACAACAAAACTCCAAACTGTCCAAACAAAAAACTAACCAGGAGACCAGTGATTTTACCCTGCTTGTCTAAGCACCTCCCAAATGTAGTGTGTCCCTAGATTTTGATTCCTGTGCCTCATGGTACCCACTGTTCTTCGTTTTAATGCAAAGGAGTTAGCCCATCTCTGTCTTGCTTTTTTCCTGGTTTATTGTATTCCTTAAGCCTCCAGGCCCACCCAGCCTTGTGCAGCTTTCCCATGCCATCTTGGCAGCTCGATTCTGCTCTTCTCAGTGGCACACTCTTACTCGTCCCGCCATTGACCACTACCCACTTGACTTTTGAAATCAAGTGTCAACTCATTCAGACATCTTTCCCAGGTGGTTTGGGAGGTGAATGGCTTGTGAGGGCTCTGATGTCATGAATGGATTAATCCATCTATTGAATTGTCGTGATCTGCTCAAATTATTTCCATATTGTGTAAAACAGAGGTCTTTCAGCTCTCCCCTGCTTGAGAGATTCCACTGTGGTAAGAGACTCCATGTCCTAGGTGGGATTGAGTTCTTTCCTTTAAGTTCCACAGTCTTCTCATAGTCTTCCATCATGCCCCATGTATAAATATTATTTACTGTTGAGATAGGGTCTCACTGGGCAGCTCAGGCTGGCCTTGAACTTGTGACCCTACTACCTTAGCCTCCTGAGTACTGGGATTATGGTTGTCATCACACCTGCCTTTATCCTTCCTTACATATGAGATGGTCTCCACAATTTTTTGAGGGCAGGGACTGGGTCCTGCTGGTTGTCTGACCTCCCAGGTAGACAGGCACAGGTCTGTGGGTGTACCACAGAAGCACATGTGCTTGAGGGTGGGTCAGTGACTGCACCCACTGGGTCCTGAGTGGGCTTTGCAAAACACCAAGTCATTGACACCTCCTCACCAGGTGTCTTCGGGGCATGCTTTCCCTGCTGGACTCCAGCCGCCCATGTCCCTTCTTGGGAGAAGGTACAAGGACTGTAGGAGGTACATGTTGTGTTCTTTACCCTCTCAGCATGAACATGATGTCATCTGCTCAGTCAGCTTTCCCGGAGAGTTCCCTGTAAGCTTTCTCATTTCAAATCTAAGGAGAAAAGCCCCCTTTCCTCCATGTCAGCATTCTTGAAAGCCCGTGTTTATTTGTCTCTATCACCTTGCTTTGGGGGTTGATTTCTTGACCTCTGGGAAATCCCTCTTGCCTATGTATTACATCCATCTCTGTAGGCACTTCCTTATTTCTTCTTGGGGGTTATTTTAAGCTTTAGGGATTTAATTATGTCCTTGGGAGTCCTCTAACTTCACCAGAGCTGTCCAAGATGGTGCCAGTGGACAGATGGAACGGGGCAACTAGAGAAACAAGGGTCAAGTGACAAGACCTTGGTGACCATTTGGTCATGGAGACAGTAGAGATGACTCATCTGTCTCTGAGTTGTTTGTGCTGGAGATGGAAGATAACCCAGGGCCTGGGATATGCTAGCCAAGCACTCTACCTCTGAGCTACCTTCGTCCTTTGGTTTCAGTTTTGAAGTAACTGGATGACAGGTATCTGCTGTGAAGATGGAAGTCACAGGAGAGGAAGAAGATGAAGGGGAGGCAGAAGAGATAATGGACATTGTTTGGGATGTTTCCATGGAGACATGGTGACAAAACACAGGAGGTAATTGGAGATACAGGAAATATGACTCAGGGGCTGTTGACATGAGGATGGCACCTGGAGCTGAGGGAGTTGCTGAGAGATAACAGTGTGCTTACAGTATGGCCATGGTCAGGGGTGGTGCAGGAGAATTTGTCCTTGACAAAGACGGAAGGTGTAATCAGTGAAACTGAGGAAGAAAGCCAGGAGAAAAACTTGAATCAGAGGCCACTAGAGACGCTAGTTTGAGGATGAGAAGGGACTCTCAGAAAGCTTAAGCGATGTAGAGACATCAGTTCAGGACAGGAGACTATCCACTGAATTAGCATGAAGGCCACTGGGAACCATGGGGAGGGCACTTTTAGCTCAAAGGAGGAGGAGGAGGAGGCTAGAGACAGATTGTAGAGGTGGAGGAGGGGGTGGGCAAAGAAGGAATAGGGTTCTAGAGGGGGATCCCTCATCTGTTCACCAGACCCATCCTGGGTCCTGGGATACAGTAATGGGAAAAGAGGCAAACATTCCTTTCTTTATCCTGTGGATGTTCTAAGGAGTCTGCACAGAGATATTATGGTTTGGATATTAAATATCCTCCCCAAACTCAAGTGCTGAATGTTTGACCCCCATTGTAGCAATTTAGAAGAAGAGGCTTGGGGGGTGGGGTGGGAGTGACTGGCTCAGGAGGGCTCAGACCTCATCCATGGATTCATAGCTCAATGGGCTTCCAGGGGAGTGGCCTTGTCACAGATTCTATCAGTCTTGCTCTTCAGCTGCCCTCACATGAACACCTTTGACTCACCACACTCTCTACTGTGGGGAACTGTACCAGCAGAGGCCCCCAACAGGGCCAAGTGACTGTGAATCAAAAATTCTGAAACAGGCAAAACCAGACACACACACAAACTTCCTAGAAGCTGGTTTTCTTATACATTTTGTCACAGAGGCAGAAGGCTGATTCGAATCACCATCTAACCGGCGAGCAGGCCTCAAGAGGCTGGTGTTGAACTTGCCCCACCCTGCCCTGCTTCCCCCTGAACCTTTGACCCTCTCCTTACGCCTCCTCAATGGGAAGATCACAGGGCAGTCTGGCAGGTGGAGAAGAATACAGGCCTGAAGTGCACAGTTGTACAGCTGTCTGAGCTGGTCAAGCCCCCCCCCCCCCAACACTTAGCTCTTGCTGAGTCCCAGAAGAATACTGCTCTAGCTCCCCACTGCCCACAACTCTAGGATTGGATTTTCCCCTTGACTGGGGCCGACCCATGCCGCTCTCCTCTCATTGAAGCATTGAAGGTAGGTCCATGAACCCAAGCAATCTCCCATGAGACATGGCGCTGGAAAGAGAGACTTCAGTCAGAGGTCCAAATGGCTTGGTTGTTTTCTTCAAAGCTAGTTGCTCTCTGACACTTGCAACTGAGAGGCTAACCAATACAGGTGCCCTGGATGTGGTCTGTAAGATACATTGTTTAGTTGGCAGAAGCCTCGGACTCCAGGGGCCCTGCTGTGCGGCCCTGTTTGCACTTTGGCGGTGCTAGCCCAGCAGGGGACAGAGGGACAAATCACACAGGAGCTTACAACGCGAGGAGAAGGTAATAGCTACTTGGTACAAAGAATCACTGCCAACAAAGGTTTTTCCTTCATGTCTCTTAAGCTATAATCATGGAGAACTGGAAGCTATCAATTCAAGGGGATGTTCAGAGCTCAGGCTGAGCGAGAGAGACAGTCTATGCAACGCAAGCTTAGAGCAGTGAGGTGGGAGCAGAGGGAGGTGGACTGTGGATTCCTCCTGACACTTTCTTCTGGAGACTGTGCCGGTGGGGAGGGCAGCAGATAGTCTGGGGGAGTCCTGGGGGACTGTGCGGTGGGGAGGGGCAGCAGATAGTGGGGGAGTCCTGGGGGACTGTGCGGTGGAGAGGGCAGCAGATAGTCTGGGGGAGTCCTGGGGGACTGTGCTGGTGGGGAGGACAGCAGATAGTTGGGGGGGTGGTCCTGGGGGAGTCCTGGGGGACTGTGCCGGTGGGGAGGGCAGCAGATAGTCTGGGGGAGTTCTGGGGGACTGTGCCAGTGGGGAGGGGCAGCAGATAGTCAGGGGGAGTCCTGGGGGACTGTGCCGGTGGGGAGGGGCAGCAGATAGTCTGGGGGAGTCCTGGGGGACTGTGCCGGTGGGGAGGGGCAGCAGATAGTCTGGGGGAGTCCTGGGGGACTGTGCCGGTGGGGAGGGGCAGCAGATAGTCTGGGGGAGTCCTGGGGGACTGTGCCGGTGGGGAGGGGCAGCAGATAGTCTGGGGGAGTCCTGGGGGACTGTGCCGGTGGGGAGGGCAGCAGATAGTCGGTGGGGGGGGGCTGTGGTTGTACTGACTGTGTTGGTTCAAGCTCTTCACGTACCTTTCCCATGCCAGCATGGGCATGTCCCAGCTTGATCACCACGGGAAAATGCGGGGCTGTGAGCTGAAAGACACAAGAGGAAATCCCTCATTAGTAATCTCAGCATTGCCACAGGGCTGTCTGCTCTGTAGAAAGATTTGCTCCCAGAATGCTGTCAGGGATCCCTCTGCAGGTGTTAGCCCTGTGCTCTAGCTCCAACACACCGGCGCACGTCTGAGCTCTCAGAACAGCTTGCCTGGGAGCCCCCAGCAGTCTGCACAGAGGTGCTCCAGACAACTGATTCAGAATTCTGGCTTTTCCACAGCACAGCTGCAGGCAAGGCATTACATGGATCCCTGCCCATTTCCTCATCTGCAAAATGGGGGAGATAATACCAGTGTTCCCACAATGGGAGGGTTGTGAAAATGGCAGGAACTCTTTTTTAAATGACGTTACTAGTTTATGTTCATGGGTGCTTTCCCCACATGTATGTATGTGCACCACATGTGTGCCTGGTGTCCACAGAAGCCAGAAGAGGGCACTGGAAGTTGGGAATTGAATCCAGGCCCTCTGGAAGAGCAGTCAGTGCTTTTAACCACTGAGACATCTCTTCAGTCCCATGTCAGGAATTCTAAAACTGTGAGTTCAGAGAATGGCAGCTTCATTCTTCTAGCACACTTCTGCCTCCAATAACGAGTCTCCTCACCACTCTGAGCCTTCTTTAGGCCACTGCAGGAGTTCATGTCCTCTCTGCTGCTAGCATTGATCAGTTATACCCTACAGGCACGGCGTGTCTCCTGGCCGTGGCTTCTTTGGAGCATCCCACTGTTTTCCAGGCAACTGCCCTTGCCTGCCTGGTGCTCTGTTCCATTGCCAGGCTCTCAGACTTCTAATCCCAACACGAGGCTGAGTATAAAATCTGGGCTTCAATCTGTTCTGCCAGCAACATTTTCTCCAGGCGTGTGTGCATCTCACCCTTTGATACAAATGAAGAGATCTGAGAGGAGAGACTGAGAGGAAGCAGGGTGCACATGACACTTGGACTTGTTTCTTTCATGTCACTCTTATGTCGTCTGAAGGGTGTTTGCTTGGTTTGTAGGAGTCTATTCTCTTGAGGTCAAAGTTTATCTCTCCTTGCTACATAGTAATGACGTCAGTCTCTTCCTTTTGGATCAGTCTGTCCCTCAACAGGGGTCATCACATCCCCTTCTCTAGGCTGTGCAGATAGTCTGTCACCCTGTCCTGCGTTGTTCCCACAATGCACTTGTCCTCATGTATCGGGGCCCCCGGGGAGCTCAGCTTTTCCTTCTGGGTGTTTACTACAGTCTTGCCCAATGGCCATCTGTGGATCACAAAACCACCGAATGAACTCAATTGTAAACTTGGTTGTATTAAGGGACACCTAGGAGATTGATGAAGCACACTCCCACGTGTGTTTGTGAGTGTATTTCCACAGGTGACCACATCATGAGACTGTGACCTAATGGATGGATCAATCCCTTGGTGGACTCAAAACAGGACGGTACAGCTGGGAGGTGGTAAAATGTCGGAGGTGGGTCCTTGTTGGGGGACGTGCTCTTGGGAACTCCGTCCTGCCCTGGCCCCTTCGGTTTCCTCTCTACGATGATGTGAGCTGTTGTGGCACCCCATGATGGACTGACCCATATGAAGCGGTGAAGCACAGCAGGCCCTCCTTCCATTGTGCTGTGTATGTCAAGTACTGTCTCACAAAATGAGAGAGGAAAAAAAGCAAGGTTCACATCATCTCATCACACTCCCACAATACCCCTTGAGGCAATCTGGAAAGATACTCATTTATTATTATTATTATTACTTAAGCATTTTACAGATAAGAAAATTTTGCCAGCTGAGAGCTGAAGACTTGAACTGGATTCTGTAATCCCCAAACTCAGTTTGAATTATTTCCTCCTTATTTCAGGCTAAACATTACCATACTCCTGTACTCAAGGTGAACCAATTTATCTTTTTAAATAAAGAAGTAACATTTGATTTTGACACCAAAAGCAATATGCACTCAGTGCAAAAGTTCGGAAACTGCAATAAACTGTTCAGCATAAAAAGGGCAATATCAGTTGTCCCAGCTTCTGTCTGCTAGTCTGGGGAAAAGCCCTATAGCTGTTTTTTTTACTTGTTCTATTTTTTTATGAAATTGAGAACCTAGTGCATATCCAATTTTGTTTCCCACTCTTTGCACCTAATAATAAGCGGCAAGAGTGTTTCTGGTGGTTATTGTTTGTTGGTTTAACGGTTATAAAATATTTCCCATCTGAAAGAGACTTCAAGAGCAGCACTGGAGCACTGGGACATCACGTTGATGAAAGAAAGCACTGCCCACGCAGCTGAAGGCCGTGATGTAATTCTCTTCTCGATGTAACCCGTTTTCTCCCACCCTAGAGGGAACTGGTGTATGGCTCCTGTGTTTATTCTTCCCTTGCATTTATTCGTAATCTTACTATCATATAATTCCTAAAATCATTATACATCTTTAAACTTCAGTTTTTGTGCTTTAAAACATTCTTTCACAATTTCATACACACATGCACACACACACACACACACACACACACACCACACACACGCGCACACACGCTCGTGCACACACACAGACTTGCACCATTTTGACTATGTTCCCCCTATTTTTTATCCACCCCTTCTTCCTCTCAAGTCCTTCACCTACTTGCAAGTCTTTTTATTTGTTTGCGTGTAATTAGGGTAACAAGGCTCTCCAGGGGCCACACCACTGAGGACTATGACTCTCTCACCCCCAACCTTTAATTGCCTACAGCTCCTCAGGGAGGGGTGGGGCCTCCAGAGCCTCTCCCCACCCTCGATGGCAGCGGGTGGGCCAGCTTTGTGCAGTAGCCACCGCAGCTCCTGTGAGTTCTGGGGGTGCAACAGTCATATGTCCAGGAGACAGCTTTTCACTTCTCCCCATCCTCCAGCTCTTGAATCCTTTCCATGATGCTTCCTGAGCCTCAGAGGGTGACATGGATGTCACACTTAGGGCTGAGCTCCACTCTTATTCTTAGCATTCGATCAGTTCCTGCTTTAACTGTCACCCACCGCAGACAAAGGCTTCTCTGAGCAAGGCTGGGGCAGCACTGATCTACGGGTATAAACAGGCAGTTTGACATCATGTTCATATAGCGAAATAATTGTGTTAGATCTTCCCTAGGGCCTGTGGCTTCCCCAACCTCGGGAGACTGGCGTTTTATCATTCTGACCAGTGTGAGGCACTCATTGAGTGCATCCCCACCAGGGATCTTTTGTTACCTGGCATAGGCATCACACTCAGCCATCACTGCAGACTGTAGGCATACTCAACAATCAAAAGATTGGAGGCTTTGTTTCTGGAGGGGAGAGAAGATGGGTGTTCTCTTCCCTCTGTCCTGTCCACTCTGGTCGACACTACACTGGGGAGACCTGCAGGGAGCATGGCATGCCACTGGGTCTGTCACTTACTCTCTGTTTAATTTTAGGCCAGATATTAGTTTTCCAGTCTGCAAACGGGGCTGATAATACTCCACTTGTAGGACTGTGAGGCAAGGGTGTGGCAAGAGGAAGAAATGAGGAGTATAAACTACTTAGCTAAAAGTACTAAGATCACAACTATAAAGTAGAAGAGAGGGCAGGGAGGGAGACCCTAACTGTGGGAGTAAGAGGGAGAGGTACAGGAAAACTGGGTGATAGAGAAGGAGATTAGGGACTCTGGTCCCACAGAACCTGCTGATCTGGGCTGGAACTACAGCAGAAGAAACACAACCACATTAGTCTCAGTGTCAAGACTTTGACTGTGATGGCTTGGATGGATTGAGAGTCACCAAAGGGGTCAGTAAAGCACACCCCGGGATGTGTCTGTGGGGGCATTTTCAGTCAGTCAGATTACAAGGGCTAGGAACTAAGCAATGGTTAATTAATCTAGTGATGGATTCAGACCCTGAAAAATATTATCCAGAGGCAGTGGAAATTATGGAAGATGGGTGGGGCCCGGTGAGAGGAAGTGGGCCAGGGGGTGTGTGTCTTTGGAGGGCATAGCTTGTTCCATGTTGTTCTGCTTCTCCACATACCCAGAACTGTGGACTCAGTTCTCTAACTAGGAGCCAAAGCAAGTCCTCCTCCCTTACGTTGTTTATGTCAGGTACTTTGGTCTTTCGTTATAGTGCTGAAGACAACTGAGTGCCGCACAGCACCTACGCTAGAGTAGATTTTAACAGTACATTTCTAGGAATGCTTCCCAGCCCATGTCACACCACAGCAGTTGGAGCCACCGGTTAGGTCCAAGCTGATAGGATAGAAGGGGTTATGGCCCTCTCAGAAGTGGTCTCTGTTTTAGGTGACACTTTTAAAATTAAGATGATTGTGTTGAAATGATCATAGATATTCAAGACAAGGACCCCCCCCCCTCCAGTACTGGGGTTTGAACTTAGCACCATGCACATGGTATGCAAATGTTCTACCATTGAGTTGTAGCTCCAGATCAAGATGAGAATTATTTACAGCTGCATCACTTAACCATCACTGTTTGTGTTGTATTTATCACCCTCATCTCTGTGTCTGATTAAAAAACCCAGGTATTCTACAATAAGATCTGAGAATTTTATCTTTCCCACTTAGCTTTCTATGGTGTTTTCTTCTTCTTCTTCTTCTTCTTCTTCTTCTTCTTCTTCTTCTTCTTCTTCTTCTTCTTCTTCTTCTTCTTCTTCTTCTTCTTCTTCGTGTGTGTAGATGGTGCATTTGCGTGTACACATGTGAGCACCCATGTTTGTGTTTGTGAGGTCAGAAGTCAATGCCAAGTGTCTTCCCTTATCACTTTCTAACTTACTTTTTGAGACAGGCTGTCTCCCTGACCCTGGGCCTCACTGACTGGCTCAGTGCCGGCCAGTGAACTCCAGGGATCGTCCTGCCTCCGTCTCCCAGTGCTGGGACCACAGGATTGTGCCGCTATACTCAGGGGTTGATGTGGATGCTGGGCATTTTGGTTTCTCATGCTCATGCAGTAAGCAGGTCACCATCTTCCTGCTTTCGTTGTACATTTTCCCTGGCATCTCTTGCCTTACCTCTTCACGCCTGCTCTAGCCCTGGTGACCAATGGCACCTGCCTGGTGTGCTTTGCCCCTCGCTCAGTACACGTCTCTTTACACACTTGTTGCACATAGATAGTTGATGTTGATATTTCTTTTTTTCAAAAACAGCTCTTATCACTTGCTTTTGCAGTGCTGGAGATGGAATCCAGGGCCTGATCTACCACTGAGCCACGTCTCTGCACACTCTGACTCTACCTATTATATCATTCACACTCCCTCCACTGTGACAGACATAGCCCTAACCCAGTCACTGCAACAGCTGCACTGTACTCCATGCACACCTGTCCTGTGACACTTTAACCACTTCCCTGCTAATGAACGGACATGTGTGTGGTTCTCTCTCTCTACCTCCTTCTCCCCCTCCTTCCCTGCTACCGAAACCAAAATTCCACTAAACATTTCTGTGCACCTGTCCCTTGAACTAGTATTTTATCTCCAACGGGCTAGACTTGGAGCTTTTCAGAGAGACAGGCAGAATTTGGAGAGGTGGCGACAGGTTTCTGTAGAAAGTCATTTGATCTCCAGAAATGAAAGGAGGTGTCCTGGATCTGCATGTGAAGAGTTCACCCATGACAACCTTTCCCTGACTGAGACAGATGGTTTTCCAGCCAGGAACAGGACCAGGGACCTCTTGTGCAATGTTCCTTAGCATTCTTTCCTTCCCCGGCATTACAGATGGGGAACAAGTCACTCGGCACAGACCCACGGCCACCCAACTCTTCTGCCATGTTTCCTTCCCCAGCATTACAGATGGGGAACAAGTCACTTGGCACAGAGCCACGATACCCATCTCTTCTGCTGTGCTCCTTCCCGTCTGCACTGTTGCTATGGATCCCAAAGGCCATTCCTATTTCCATCCCTCTGCCACATGCCGGCCCCTCCCCAAACACAGACAGGTCACGGAGGACAGAAAACATCTTGTTGGCTAGGCTATTTTTTCTCTTCCCTTCACAACAATAGCTTTATTTAGTTTCCTTGGGGATGGCTTCTCAGGGACCCTTTTCCCGGTCCCATGGCCCCAGACACTCCAGAGTTCAGCACTGCCCCATGGCAAGAGGCCTGACATCCTGTTAGAAAGGGGACAGATCCATCTTTGAAAAGAGATTCTCCACCCTGATAAGGCCTTATTCAAAAGTACCCAAATAAGCTAAAATAAGTGGGGCGGCCCTGTGTTCTTGCAGGGTGTTCCCTTGGGAAGATCAGAGTCCAACAGGCTGAGCTAAGGCCAGCATTCTATCAACTGCATCCTCAGGCTGAAGCTGGAACTGAAACGATACAGCGGGCACTTGGGGATGGTCCTATGCAGCTTCCCACCCGAGGCATTCCCTCTATGCTCTGGATAATGGAGATTTAAGTATGTGAAGAACTGGATCCTTGCCGAGCCATAGCTGTGGCTTGAGTGTGTCTTCAAGGGTTCATAGAGGAGGCCTAGTCTCCAGCTTTGTGTTGAGGTGGCAGGACCTTTAAGAGTTGGTTAGGTCTTTGGAGGGGGTTCTAACCAGTTTTGTGGGGCATGCTCTGCAAGACTGGGTTGGTGTAAGAGCTCAAACCAGGGGCCTTCTCTGCTGCTTCGGCTCCCCATCTCACCATATGATTACACACTGTTCTGGTTGGTTTTTTGTCAGTTTAACACAAACTAAAGTCATCTGGGAAAGGGGAGCTACAGCTGAGGAACTGCCTCCCTCAGACTGGCCTGTAAGTGCACCTGTGGGGATATTTTCTTCTTTTAAAGATAATTTATTTTTATTATTTTAAATTATATGTAGGTGTGTGTGTGTCTACATGTGGGTATGAACACATGAGTTCAGGTGCCTGTGGAAGCCAGAGGTGTCCAACCCCCTGCATCTAGAATTACAGACAGTTGTGATCTACCTGACACGAGATGGCTTAGTGGGCAAGAGCACTTCCTGAGGACTCAGGGAATTGGAGCTGAGTCCCCTCGACCACTGAACCATCTCTCTACCTCTCTGGAGGGCATTTTCTTTTCCTTTCCCCTTTGGATGCAGAATCTCTCCATGTTGCTTTGGCTGTCCTGGAGCTCAGTCTGGAGGCCAAACTGGCCTCTAACTCACAGAGATTCTCCTGCCTCAGCCTCCCAAGTACTCAGATTAAAGGCAGCCTTCTGTGGGAAAGTGCTAATCCTTGGCACTTGGGTTGCATAGGAGAGCAAAACTAGCTAGCTGCAGAAAGCAAGCCAATAAGTGCATTTCGCCATGGCCTCTGCTTCAGTTCCTGCCTCCAGGTTCCTACCTTGGCTTTCCTCAGTGATGGAATGTAACGGGTAAGTCAAATAAACCCTTACCTCCTGAAGCTGGTTCTGGTCAGTGTGTTATCAAGCCACAAGAGGCAAACAAGGAGAGCCTCTCACTCTTTGTGTTGGCCTGTGCATTTCTTTCTCGCCCATTTCTTGCCTGTAGGTGTTCTGAGGACGGGCATCTTTGTTTGCTTGCCACTGTAACTGTAGCATCCAAGGCCTGGTATGTAATGGGTGTAGCATCCATCCCCTGAGGCTAGAGTAACATGTGGTTATGAACTGCTGGATATGAATGCTGGGAACCGAACCTGGTCGTCTGGAAGGGCAGCAGGTGTTCTTATCACTGAGCCATTTCTCCAGGTCTACCTTGTACTTTTTGTTTTCATTTTATATACAAGGAAATGAGGTAAAGAGAGATGGAAGATTTTCTAAAGATCGCCCAGGGAGAACATGAAGTAGCTGGGATCTACCAGAGTCCCCCACCTGGTGGCACCCCTGGACCCTCATGTTGTCTGTCACCAACCACTTTCTGCTGTGGGGGGATGGAAGCCAGCAGACCCGTGAGGATAAGCCTAGTGGCCATAAAACCTGAGGTGGGTGGAAACAGCCACACCACAGCCAGGAGGCTCCAAGCTGATGTTCAGCTCTTACCTTTAGGACTATGGGCTGTTGGATGGGTCACAACCAGAACTGTGACTCAGTTTCCTCACTCACCAGTAGGAAACTCGCTACAATCCCACCAGATTGGTAGGAGGAATGGATGTTACGTTAACCATTGGCTTGAGAGGGCCTGCTCACTCAGCATTCATGGCTAGTTAAGATGTCCTGGGTACGGTTCATCGGTCCCACAAACCGTTCCCATCCTCTCTTCATCTCTGCTCTCAGGTGACAGGATGGAATCTAAGTCTGATCGGCAGGCATGGGTCTTGGATGGAGGAAGAAGTGGGAGGGAGAGGAAGTCGAGGAGCTGGCTGTGAGCAGGGGGCAGGAGGACTTTGAGAGAAACAGGGAGGCCTAGAAGTGGGTTTCATAACATGCATTTCTGGAAGGGCCATTCACAAGAGAGAGGGGAAGCATTTCAACAGTTGCTGGGTAAACCTTGGCCTTGGAATGTCACATCTGAAGGCTTGCCTTGGAAACTCCTATTCCAGGGAGGAGAACACAGGAGACAATCTCTGAAGGTCTTTCTGATCCTTTAATATTATGACAAGCCTACAAGATACCACCAAGAGGGGTGAACGTTACAAATGAAACACGAGAGAAAACTCCTGGTCATGCTGTCTGGGCTCTCTGCTGTCTGGCATGCTTCCCTTCCCAGACCCGGTCTCAGATCCCATCTCTCTCATGTTCCCCAACAGACTGTTTCTTTCCTGTGCTATTCTCACCCTGTTCCCTCTAGCCACAGGGCCTTTGCATGTGCTGCCCACTCCATATCTACTTCAGATGGCATCTCTAAAGTCACCTCTCCAAGAAGCTGGGCCCCACCTCCATGCTTGGGTCACTGCCTGCTCACCTTTCTTTTTCTGTTTATTTCTTAGCCTGTTTGCAGCTGTCCCAGTCCATCAAGCTCCGTGGGAAGCAATGGGTCTGTCTGTGTCTGTCGTTGATTGTGGCTGAGACCTGAGGACTGTCCTGAGGTTCAGATCTGGCCCAAGAAGCCCTGTAGACACCTCCAGCTCAACCTTACAGCCAGTGTGGTGACATCCAATCACAAACAGCATTTCCATTTGTATTCCCACTTCAGTCACTTGTCCTGCAATGCACTTGGGTGCCTAAGATAGACATGGTACCTCCTCTGCCTTCCTCAATTCTTACACTAACCAGGCCCAGGGCTGGCACTCGGGAAGGCCTAGAAGGTGTTTGCTGAGAGCCTGTGGTCTCTCCGCCCTGATAATTCCACCTCTGTCTCACCCCCCCCCCCCCACTACTTTTAACGTGTCTTGGAAAAATACTGGTAGCAAATTTGGAATAATTAAACTGATCATGCCTACTGACAAGCAAACATTCCTTTCTCTTACATTTCCTGTTTCCCTGAGAAATGCAACAGTCCGAAATAACCCCACAGGCTGGCAGCATCTGCCTGTGGACAAGCTTTCCTTGTTCTTGCCTGGGTGAGTTTAGGGTTCACAGCAGGCTCAGGCTGCCAGCCTACACCCTTACCCCCTCCATTCTCCAGGTAATACATGCAGAAGGCATCCTTGGGGGAAGGGCTGGTCTGGGGAAGGGGCCAAATAATCCAGAAAGATAAGGTACAGGAACCCACCTTCAGGCTCCTGAAGATAGGCCGCCCCAGGATCCCTAAATTCCTGCCCATGGTTCTTTCCTCTCCCATTATCCCTCTTCTCTCTTCTCCTCACATTCCCTTACCTTCTTCCTGTCCTTTCTTTTTATTTACTTTTTTTTTTAAGACTTTTTTTCTTCAGCCAGGGTCTAACTACACTACACATGTGCCATATCTTCCCACAGGAATCTCCTTGGGAAAGTTTCTTAGCCTCCATGGTGGTTTGAATGAAAATGGCCCCCATAGCCCCATATGGAGTGGCACTATTAGGAGGTGTGGCCTTGTTGGAGTGGGCGTGGCTTTGTTGGAGGTGGTGTGTCATTGGGGGTGGGCTCTGAGGTTTCAAATGCTCAAGCCACATCAGTGTCTCTCTTCCTGCTGCTTGTGCATCCAGATGTAGAGCTCTCAGCTGTTTCTCCAGCACCATGTCTGCCTGCATGCCGCCATGCTTCCGGCCATGATGATAAGGGGCTAACCCTCTGAATGTAAGCCAGCCCCAGTTAAAATTTTTTCTTTTATAAGGGTTGCCATGGTCATGGATACGTCATCATAGCCCTAGTAACCCTAACTAAGCCTTGCCTTCCAGGTGCTTGTCTATAAAGGAATAAAGTACACACCAGCGCTCCATTGCTGTGGGGTCCAAGTCTGCACGTGAAGCACACACTTCCTAGATTTGGGGCCCACACAGTTCTCTGTGGGCAACAGAAATGGCATTCCCTGAAGATCTACCCAAACACCCCAACCTTACCATCCATTACAGCTATGGACATGGTTTTAAACTTTTATTTATTTTTTAGACAAGGTTTCTTGGGTCCCACAGAAGCCAAGTTGGCCTTGGGCTTGGCACATAGCCAAGGATGACCTCCTGCCTCCATTTTCCTAGTGATGTGATAACAGTCATGCACCCTCATGCCTGGCTCAATATTTGGCAATATTGAGGCTCAACCCCAGGATTTCATGCATGCTAGGCAAGAATCTGCCAGCTGAGTTACAGCCCCAGGCCCAGGCATGCTGTTATGTTTCTTCTCCTTTTTTCCTTTTCGTTCTTTTTTGTTTCTCAATACTGGGGACTGAAGCAGGAGCCTTAAGCATTTTAGGCAAAAGCTCTACCACTGAGCCACACCTTCAGCCAAATTCATCACCGTTTTCTTTTTAGGACTCCTCTTCCCCTTCTTGTAAAAATCTTGCTTTGAAAATATTTGAAAGTCACCCTTGTTTAGCTGGGAACTCCACTTTGGCCCCACCTCTCTCTCTGCAGACCCCGCCCTCAGAAAGCCAGCCAAGCTGCGGCTCCTCCCAGGGAGCTACTCAAGGCCACACCTACAGGGTATTTAAACTGCCTCCTGGAGACCGGCCATGTGGTTTTTTCCATTCTCCTCTCCTGGTCTCATCTCTGGGGGCTGGAAAAATCACCAGGGGAACGTTTTGCCCAATAAACTTGGTCTTTTATTTTAATTCGGCTTGATTTGGCTTACTGGGTCGACAGAGAGACTTAATATTGGGAACGGAAACCGTTCAACCATGAAATCGATGGAACTGGATTGTCTACTCCTTCTCTGCAGAATGATTCCAGGCTCTTTCAGCCATGCATACAGGTGCTCACCTGACAGTGACACCACCCGTCTGCGTTCCTCCAAATCTCCCACAACACTTTATTTCAATATGTTATTAACAGTAAGAGTTTTAGGGGCACATGGTTCACACATGACAAAATTCACCCTTTCATGTGCTTGATCCGGGGCTTGTTGTGTATACACACAGCTGTGTGCATACTATTACCACTATCTAATGTCACGTAGAATCATGATGTGATGACCTTCATGATTGGTGCCTACTTTGCCTATGTGCACAAGATTCATCCACATTGTAGTATGTGTCCTTTTCTTTTTCTTTTTTTGAGACAGGGTTTCTCTGTGTAGCTTTGGAGCCTGTCCTGGACCTCACTTCATAGACCAGGCTGGACTCGAACTCACAAAGATTTGCCTGGCTCTGCCTCCCGAGTGCTGGGATTAAAGGCATGCACCACCACCGCCCGGCGGTATGTGTCCTTTTCATTGCCACATAATATTCCATTGTATAGGTGGTGTCTAACTTGTATATTTATGATTTTTTAAAATTATATTTATTTATTTAATGTATATGATGCTCTATCATGCCAAAAGAGGGCATCAGATCCTACTATAGATGGTTGTGAGCCACCATGTGGTTCCTGGGGATTGAACTCAAGACCTCTGGAAGAGCAGCCAGTGCTCTTAACTGCTGACCCATCTCTCCAGCCACCTAACTTTTGTATTTATATACATGCATACATACACATTTACAGTACTGGGTAATTGCACGCAGGGCCTCATACATGCTAGGCAAGTACTCTCCCACTGAACTACACCCCAACTTCAATCCTAATATAGGTTAGAATGTCTCAATGTACATTTCTAGTGTCTACAGACAGATCGTGAAGGCAAATGAACCTCAGAAATCTCAAAGCCACAGTTAAGACCATCAACATCTCAACTCAGACATCATCCCAGAAGTCCACCAGCCTGTTCTGGAGGTCTGATCTTCAGAAGGGAGGAGAGTCTCTCCTGGCTAAAATGAGCTTGGGATTCTTGCACCTGTGTGTGTCACACCTCCTCTGTCTGCTTCCCCTCCACCTGAGCCAGATCTTCAGTACAGTTGTTGGAGTGAGACATAATCGGGCTTCCAAACCTTCTTACTAATGTTGTCACCTAAGAGATGCTGAAAAAAGGGAAGAATGCTGAGGGAGAATGCTGAGGGCCCGTGACATATGAATGTGCATTTCTGCTCACCGCTTGCTCAGTTTCTGCTCACAGCTCAAGACACAGAGCTACATAGGCCCTTGGCCTGAGTGAGAGGGGTGCTGGGAGCATCTTTTGTTCACAGGAGGTGATTCATGGCTTCAGGAATGGATTGGTCAGCTATGTAGAAGGCTAGATTGTCAGTTGCACCCTGTATCCTTGGAGAGAGAATTGATGACTTCTCAAGCCAACCAGGAAAGTAAAAACAGACTGCCGCTGGGGTGGGGGGATGAGGGAGCAATAGAGAGAAGAATAGTGGGGTACAAGTGAGCTGATGGGGAAAATGGAAAAATGGGGGGCTTTAGTTAGGGAGGAGAATAATAAAGAAAGGTAAAATTATATTTGTTTTATTTATGTATGTGTGTGGGCAGGTGTATGCCATAGTGTGAGAATAGAGGTTAGAGGAAAACTTGGAGGAGATAGTTTTCTCCTTCCACAGTGGGTTCTGGGATCAAACTCAGGTCCTCAGGCTCAGTAGCATGAGCCTTTATCTGTTCAGCAATCTTGCTGTCCACAATGCCTCTCTTTACCCTCTTCTTCCTCCGTTATGGACTCCAGAGTAAAATATACAAGCTTTGAAGTTAGTCTGCCTGAGCTGTGTGTCCTCAGGCCAGGGACTTCACTTCTCTGAGCCACCAGTTCTGTGGCAAGCAGTAGGCTCCACATCAGTTGGAATGAGTCTCCATGAAACCCTTGGCTGGACCCACAGGGAGAGCAGTATCGCTGGATCTTGGAGGTGTTTTGGTCAACTCAACACGATCCCTGGAGCTGCAGCTGCTTCCCCTGGCCATTTTACTTAGCTTCCTGAGGTGCCACCTGCCGGGAAGACCCTGGACTTCCATGCCAGAGATTATTAGGAGTTCTGTGGGACCATGGGACCATAAGCCTTCAGGAAATGGATGGACCTTGGGGACAGAGAAGGGCATCCAGACAGTATGGCTCAGCCCCAGGGGAAACCTGGACCAGGATATCTGCAGCCATGCCTGGACACAACAGAGATATCTGACAACCTTTGAGAGACCCTTACGCTTCATCACACTGCTCCAGTGTCTCCTGCCTGGCCCGACAGGGATGGCCTGTCCAATGTGAGGCCAGCAGGCATGGTAAGGGACACATGTCCGTCAATACAACTTGTTCTTTTACTGAGTGGGAGAAGGTGAGGTGGGAGAGGCAGCGACCATAGCTGGGGCCGCATCCCTCCTCATCTTCACAGCTGTTAATGAGATACAAGAGGCAGAGGGCAGTCCCCACTTTATAAATAGTGGAGGGCAAAGCTTTGTGAAACTGAGAAGTGAGCCCAAACCTTCAAACCAAGACATCCCAGTTCTGTAAAACTGTACCCTGTGCTCAGTCCTCAACCTCCAAGCAGCTCCAGACTTCAAGGAGACTTCTATTCTGCACACTCCAGACAAGCACTGACGTGGACAGCCAATGGGAAAGAATGGCCAGAGACTTCTAAGAAAGAACCTGTGGTGTGGAGGAGGCAAGCATGCAGCCCTGCTGAGCACTGAGGATAGGCCTCTCCTGCCCTCTTCACTTCTCTGGGAGAAGGATTAATGTTGGTGGGGAAATGTGGTTTGGAGTGGGAGGACAGATACACAGAATACCAGAGCAGCAGGTCCCTGGAAGAACCACGGCTCCATATCAGCCCTGCCACACTTGGAGATGGTGGGACTTAACTCTGAGGGAACACTGCTCTCTATTTTCATCCCTTTGCAGGAAGCAGGGAATGCATGGGAGAAAGGCCATCCTTGGCTAGGTGGGCAGGGCTTGCTATTGCTATCTCTATGAATTTTGAGGCAGCAGAGTGGGGATGGATGAGCCCAGAACAGAGACAAGCCCCATCCTGGGCCAGGGCTGGCCTGACAGATGAGGTTGTAGGAACGTGTCTTGATGGGGACTCTAGGCAGGCTAGTTGGAAGGGGATGCTTCCTTGGAGACAATCTGGAGTTACAGAGTCATGGGCATGGCTAGTTTCCACGCAAGAAATCCTGGGGGGCAGCGAGAGGGTGGAGAATCAGGGTCCCCAGGGCTTGATCTATAGCACATGGAGGCTGAGGGTGAGAGGGCACAGGAATGACAGGACAGCATGGAAGCAAGCTGTCCCCTAAGCCTCCACAGCAGGGTCCTGGCTCAGGCCAGAGGCCATCTTTGGGTGTCTTTTATAGGTAGGAAACTACCAAGACCCAGGGAGAGGTGAGGGCCTGAAGGGTGAGACAGGTCTCTGGTTAATGGGCTTTTACAGAGAAGAGTCAACGAAGATGCCTGACTCCAGAAGCCAGGTCTGCTCTGTGTGTCCTGGGGCCCAGCTGTGCTCTACCGCTGCCTCACAGTAGACACACCCCACTTAATTCCCACGAGCCCCATCACAGTCGTTGTTCTGACTCATGAACCAGAACCCCAACACCCAATTAAACAACTGTTCAGCTGATGCTGAGGCCAAATCCCTCCTTGAGGACTGCACTGTCTCTCTCACTGGCCTAGAGTCACAGGAGTGACCTCTACAGAGGCTCCTGGGATGAAGCAGGCAATGGATCCATTCAAAAATGATTTCAACTCAGCCATGTCGTCTGGCTGGCTGCCTTGAGAGGAAAGGGGTGTTGAAGAGGTGCCATAGACAATGAGCAAAGTGACATTGGTACTAGGTTTTACAGACAAAGTCAGGTTGCCAAACAAAGAAATGGGCATTCCAGGCAGATGCATCCATGAGGAAAGGACACAGAAGTGTGAAAATTCCAGAGGGTTCAGGAACCATCAAAGCCAACCATGGGGATGGAGGGAAATCCTGTGAGGGAGAGGCTAGTCAGCATCCACACTCAGGGAAGATCTCACTTTGCCACTGCTCTCTCTAAATGAGGGTCGACACAGAGTTATTGCACTCTCTGCATGTTCAGGAGGGCTATGCTAAAAATACCAGCTTATAAAATGTACACATTCAAACCAAACCACAAATTTGGTTACTTTGTTTTGACTGCCGGCCTCTCTTCCTCCCCAGCCCTGGAGCTTCCAAAAATGAAGTATTTTCCTCTTCTTTGAGAAACACATGTTGAAGTGTTTTCAGATGAAAGTAAAGGATGTCTTGAATTTTCTTTAAAATAATCACACGTGGCCTGGATGTGGAAGTGAGCCTGGTGTGGTCATGGGTGAGGTCTGACCTGGAGCTGAGCAGGGGCACAGGCATATTGCTCATGCAACTTTGTGTTCATGTGTGTTTGATCGCTTCCATCACAATCCATATGTGTGTGTCTGTGTGTGTTCACGTTTGAGTGAGTGCACATGTACATGTGGAAGGTGCCTTCCGTAATCGCTCTCCACCCTATTTTTTGAGACAGTGTCTCTCCCTGAACCTGGAACTCACCAATTTGGCTAGACTGGCTGGCCAGTGACCTTAAGGGTCCTCCTGTCTCTGCCGCCTCAACTCAAGCATGGCGTGTGCTATCATGTCTGGCTTCTCTACATTGGTGCTTGGAATCAGGTCCTCATGCTCATGTGGCAAGCACTGTACTGACTGAGCCATCTCCCCAGCCTCACAGACCATTCCTTTCAGAGTCTCTCTCTCTCTCTCTCTCTCTCTCTCTCTCTCTCTCTCTCTCTCTCTCTCTGTGTGTGTGTGTGTGTGTGAGAGAGAGAGAGAGAGAGAGAGAGAGAGAGAGAGAGAGAGAATGATGGAGACCACAGGGCTTGGAGCCAAATCATAAAAAAAGGACTCGGTGGCTCAGACTGCATCCTGCAGAGGGTAGGCAGCAAAGACAGGACTGATACTATTCAATCTTCACTCAGGACAGAGCACCCAGAGTGACGATTAGAAGGGAGGTAGTGGGACTGGGTAGGGTATGGAAGTCCCGGGGACAGATAAAGGATCCAGACTGAGCAGACTGAGGCCTGTAGAATCCTGGGGGTGTTGGCAGCTTGTCTTCTACATCACATTGTCCCCAGGTTGTGCTAAGGTGGTGTCCGTGGGTAAGGAAGGAGGCATGAAGCCCCTAGAGTATCATTGCAGCATCATGTCTCCGGTATAAACAGTTTTCAGAAAGAGTAGTTACCAACTGGTCTTGAGGCTGCGGTCCTGTTATCCTAGCTACCGCTGAGGTAGGACAATTACAGACTCAAGGCCTGGACTACAGAGAACAGGCAATGCCTTGTGATGGTAGGTTCATGAGGATTACCTACTGGCCAGACCCGGTGTGTAGTCATTCTGAGGCCCTCCTTGTCTGAGCCTGATGGCAGCTGGCTCTTTATGAATAGGAACACAGGGAGGCAGAGGCTTCCTCAATACCAACGGATCTTAGGCGGATGAATGAGGTAGCACAGGTCTGACCCAGCCCGGAGCAGCCCCTCCATAACTGTCTGCAGGCTGGAGGGAAGAGAGGTGAGATCACACTGGTATCCAAGGAGGAGGGGTGGGGGGCTCGGTTCTCCCTAGGATAAAGCCATTTCCTCTGAGCTCCAAAGCTTCAGAGAGGCATGGCTTTCCAAGAGGAATGGGGCTGGACAGAAACAAACCAGGCACAAGGTTTCTCCATTAATATGTCAGCCCTTTAAACTTATGTCTCCATTTTCCTCTTGGCTCCTTAGTGTGGGGTTTCCTCATTTTAGATGGATGGTGTGATTCTCTCCATTAGGGAAAAAAAGCTTCTAGATGCTTTTATATCAGGCAAACGAGGAAGGGCTCCCCTGTTTCACTTTGAAGATGTGGGGCATGCCAGAAAGCCTCTGGACTGAATATTCAATGACTGCATAATGGACCAAGGGAGGCTGCCAAGCCTCTGAATCACTCACCAGACACAACAGTGTCAGCCACTGGGACTTGGAGACCCCTGTAGCACTGTGAGTTAAGTCCTCACACACGGAAAGATGGCTGGGAGTGGGAGGTCTCAGCAAGAAAGGAGGCTCGCACTTGAGGAACTGGTGGCTCTGAGTGGACCATAATCCTCTGAGCTCACCTATCTGAGCTACCTAGGGATAGAGGAAACTGAGCCCCCTTCTGTAAAGCCTTGCAGATTCAATATGAATACTTCCTTTCTGAAACTTAGCTTGCCCACTGGTAACATAGGTCTGAGTTGGAAGGCTGCAAAAACATAGTGTGGAGGATGGCCTGGGGATGGCCTGAGAGGTGGTGGTCCGTAGGTGGTCTGTGTTTTCCCACTCACACTTTGTTTATCATTTCAGATACTCCTGTTTTTGATAGCCTCTCTCTGCAGGCCCATTCTCAGGAATCCCTGAGGTCTAGAGCTCTCTCTCTCTCCCCATTTGCATGTGTACATGTAAGAATGTGTGTATATGTGTTGGTGCATGAGCTTGTAGAGGTCAGAGATCAACCTCAAATGTCATTTCTTAGGAGCTGTCTACCTTGTTTTTGGAGACAGTCTCTCTTTGACCTGGAGCTCCCCAGTTAGGATAGGCTGGCTGGTCAGCAAGCCGCAGATATCTAGTGCCAGGATTATAAACTTTTGAAGTGTGGGTTCTGGGGTTTGAACTCAGGTCCTCCTGTTGCATGGTGAACATTTTCATGGGCGAGCTATCTCTAGCCCTAGAGCTTTGCTTTTCAAAGTGTGGTTGTAGAGTCTGCAGATCATCATCTCCTGGGCTCTTGTTAGAGATGCAATGTCTCATCTGCACTCCAGCTTGAGTGCTCAGCTCCTACATTTTAACAGGATGCTCAGCTGCTGCAGGTGCAGGTTTGAGACTACTGGTCTACCTAACTATATGATTGCAGCTAAATCTTAATACTTCTGAAATTAACTCATTTATAAAAGAAAAGGGATTAACCTACTGACTTGGAGAATTGAATTCCTATAAAGGTCAAAGCCTGTTAACCCCAGTGAAGGCTTATTTCCAAGCTTTGTTTTTTAACCTTGTACTTTCATTTTCTTATGTACAAAGTGCTCTATGCCTTAAAAAAATCTTACTAACAAGAACCATGAAGGCACCATGAGTGGAGATAGAGGATTTGAACTGGAGTTAGTGCCATGATCACAGTCTTGGGCCTCAGCTATCTTCTCTGTGCCCCTTCAGGAGCTCATTTTACTGACTGAAGTGAGACATGCCTGACCTTCTCATGCTTGACCTTGGGTAGGAAAGGGTCACTTGCCATGAGGCCAGGCAGGGGACAGCTCTCAGCAGCTCTGTCTAACTGGAGGCCCAACAGTTCTGGAGTAACACTTGTCTTTCTTCTCCAGAAGGCTGAGAGTCAGTGTCTCGGGACACTTCTTTCTGTTTCCAGCTCATAATACTCACCCTGTGCACACTTTACATTCTGCTCACTTATCACACCCAGAGACTCATCAAGATCACTACTGTGATAGCCAATTTCAGATGGCAAATCCAAGGCCCAGAAAGATCGAGAAACTCAAGTTTGGCCTAGCTAAGAGGTGGCAGAGCAAAGATCCTCACCAAAGCCCTGATGAAGGTCCCGGGCACCAGGACCTTGCACGTGGAGCTGAGGGTGGTAATGTTGGCTCCCGCTGCACCTGCTTGCTCCAGGCACTTCGCTGATATCCCTACAGAAAGGCTGGATCAATCTCTGAGCACTGGGCTGGGGTGGGGTGAACCCCATGAAAGGCCCTGCTTGCTTACAGTCTGCACAGCTGTGCTGGATTAGTCGAGCTTTGTCAATAGCTTTGGAAAATCAGCAGGCTGGAAAAGCCCACTTTGTCCTGAAGAGCGCTTCCACTCAGACTTATCTGGGTCCCCTGCCCTGTCTCTCCCGACCCAATTTCTCTATTTTGTGCCCTCAATAGGAAAAATAATCACTTAGCAGAAATCCTTCTCACTTCTCTATCTGTACCAAAAGTCTTAAAGGCCCAATTGGGAGGGATGGGGGCTGGATTTCCCCTTTCTCATCTCGTTCTCATTTCTGGAAGGCCCATCTTTCCTGCTGAGGTCTGGAGCCTGTGTGTGGACCCTTGGGCTCTTTCCTTCTCTGAGGTATGGAAAGGACAGCCCCATAGCAGTCACAGAGCTGGCCAGCTGGAATGTGTTTTCTCACAGCCATACTTTGGCTAACATATAAAATGTCAGAGCTGGGAGAAACAGATGAGCAGGTCAGAAGGCGCTGGCCGCTGGCTCCTTGCTCTGGGCTGCTGGAGGCTGCATTCAAAATGTCCTCCTGGATGAAAGGAGATCTAGCTCAGGCAGGGTGGCTCCTTGGCTTCTGCTTCAGTTCCTATGCCCTTCTACTCTCTTTCTCTTTCTTGGAACTGAACCCAGGGGCTTCGTGTTTGCTGAGTAAGTACACTGGCACTATCTGAGGTCTTACTAAGTTGCTCAGGCTGACACTGAACTCACTCAGTAGCCCAGACTGGCCTTGAACTTTCAATCCTGCCTCTACTCCAGTGTAGCTGGGTTGAAAGGCCTTCACCACTCTGCCCAGTCTCTTTTTCTTAAAGTGAGCTGCAGTGTTCTTGTGGAAGATCTAGAGCATCAAAATTGTCTAGTTTATGCTGTATCTTATGTACAAGGGGAAACAGGACTGGGAACGGGGCATGGCCGGGTCACAGTTGTGACAGAGTTCAGCTTAGAGCACTGCAGAAAGCCCCTGCACATCTGTTTGGGAGTGTGTGTGTGTGTGTGTGTGTGTGTGTGTGTGTGTGAGAGAGAGAGAGAGAAGGAGATTGTTTTTCATGAATGCCCTTCCCCAGAGAGGGGCCTCTCTTCCACACTTTACTTTGGCTGTGGAACCGGCTGTAAAGGCAGGGCTGGCTACTTGGTGGAGAAAGGGCGAGTATGAGCCTGGAACTGCAAGCAGAAGCCTGTCAAAGAACAGATCTTTGGAAAAGCAGAGCATGCCCCCTCCAGCACACAGTGGCAGTCCTTCTAGCACTTGAGAAATGTCCTCCATAGTCTGGCATTTGAACACTTAGTAATCAGTTGGTGGCACTGTTTGGGGAGGTTTAAGTGGTGCAGCCTTTCTGGAGGAAGTGTGTCACCAGGCCAGGCTTCGAGATGAAAATCTTCCCGTCACTTCTCATCACCCGTTTGCACTCTCTGTTTCAGGCTCATGGTTGATATGTGAGTTCCCACTTCCTGCTCCCTCTCTGGCCATCATGCCGCCCACTTGATGCCATGTCCCCTATCTCTCTGGAACCGGAAGCCAAACAAACTCTTCCGTAAGCCACTTTGGTCGTGGTGTCGTATCTCAGCCACAGGACAGTAAACACAAGGACCTCTCATTACCCACTGCTCTAGTTGGATTTCTGCTCATGTGATAAAACACTGACCAAAAACAACTTGGGGAGGAAGGGTTTATTTAGTTATACAGCCCAATTACCAATCACCATTGAGGGATGTCAGGGCAGGAACTCAAGGAGGAGCCGTGGAGGAATGTGCTTACTGGCTTGCTTACCATGGCTTGCTCAGCTCTCTCTCTCTCTCTCTCTCTCTCTCTCTCTCTCTCTCTCTCTCTCTCTCTCTCTCTCTCTCCCCCTCCCTCCCTTTCTCCCCCTCTATCTTTCATTCTATTTAAAACAATTTTAAAATGTAAATATGTTTTGATCAAATTCTTGCCTTCCCACAAATGATTCCAGATCCTATCCCCCTCCCTACCCACCCAACTTTGTCTTTCTCAAAAAACAAAAACAAAAACAAAGACCCAATAAAAAACAAACCCCCCAAAACCAAGGAAACAAAACAACACTCAAACAGAAAAAAAATCCCAAAACCAAAAACTAAAAAACCACCAGATTGTAACCAAATAAAAGCACACAAAAATGTGAATTCGGTTATATGTTGTTCAACCACTCCTGAACATGAGTCTGCCCTGGAGTGGCCGATGTACCCAGTGTCACACCATTGGAGAAAGCAGATTTTCCTCTCCCAGCAGGTATATATAATAGTTCAGTTGTTAACCTTTACTTTAGTGGCTAGGTATTCATTCATTCATTCATCTTTCAAAAATATAACAAAATAAGATAAAACGAAAACTTTTGCATAGCAATTGGATGGGACAAACCAACAGAAGAAAAAGAGCCCAAGAGAAGGCACAAGACTCAGAGACCCACTCATCTGCATAACTTAGGAAACACTAAACTGAAAGCCATGATATATACACAAAGGACTGGTACAGACCTGTGCGTGCCCTGTGAATGCTGCTCCAGTCTCTGTGAGTTCATATGAGCTTTGCTCATGTTGATTTAGAGGGCCTTGTGTCCTTGTTTTCCATCTCTTTTAGTTCTTACACTCTTTCTGCCTCTTCTTCCATGGGGTTCCCCAAGCTCCAAGGAGAGGGATTTGATGGAAACATCCCATTTAGACTTGTGTGTTCCAAGGTCTCTCACTCTGTGCAATGTCTGGCTGTGGGTCTCTATATTTATTCCCACCTGCTGCAGGAGAAAGCTTCTTTGATGATTCAGCCTATTTTCTTATACAACCCAAGACCATCTGCCAAGAGGTTGTACTGCCCACAGTGGTCTGGTCCTGCCACATCAGCCATTAGTCAAGAAAATGACACCAAGGATTGGCCCACAGTATAATCTGATAGAGGCAACTCCTCAATTGAGGTTCCCTCTTTGCAAGGGACTCTAGTTTATATCAAGCTGACAAACACTACTCAGCACACTCACCCAGCCTGGCTACCAGGCAGATGAAGGTGAGAAACCAGGGTTCATCTCTAGATCCCTGGAACCTATACATGCTACGGCCCCATCCATTATTCTTTGTCCCTGGCCATCCATTCAATTCACATTGATTGATCTCTCAGCTTGGTGATACATCAGCGAACTGGCCCTGCCTTCATGGAACTTAGTCAAATCGAGAAATCCTGTGACATCCTTACAGTAGCAGGCCAGAGGTACAGGGAGGGTGGCCCATCTGTCATCAAGGGTTCCCCTCTACTCCCTGAGAGGATTCTGCTTACAGTAATTGGTTTTAATGTCTTAGCACGAGTCTTGTGATCCCTGACTCCACGGACACTGCAGCCTTCTAGATCCTTATGACTACTATTAATGTGAATGAAAGCCCCCCCCCACTTCCCTTTTCTGAGGTTGTCCTTGCCATAATCAAGGCAAACCTCTTCCAAGACTGATGACTTCGTTTCTCAAGTACAGGGAAAATGACATCATCGCTCCCTCCCTCGCTTGGGGATTTGATGATCAACATGAAGTCAAGGTTTGGAAAGGTGCCTACTCTTTGCCAATGCCTAGGAAGGTTTGGGGTGGGTGTCCTGTGCTCTGTGTGCGTGCTGTGTGTGTGTGTGTGTGTGTGTGTGTGTGTGTGTGTGTGAGAGAGAGAGAGAGAGAGAGAGAGAGAGAGAGAGAGAGAGAGAGAGAGAGAGAGAGAGAGAGGGAGAGAGAGTCCCCAGAGGCTGGGAAGGAGGCTTGCTTTCTAGCTGTTACCCACACCTGGCGGTACACAAAAAGGACCTCATGTTGTGGAAGATTGAGCTGATGTTTGATGGAGAGACACCTGTCTACATCCCTAAAATGGATAGGGTATCGAAATGCCTGCATTCATTGGCTTACTTGCTGGAGTACCCTCTTGGTACCTCTGGGCTGACTCTAAAGAGTTGCTACCATCTGGTACATCCAGGTAGCAACTGCCTGCTTCTTGGTGCCTGGACTGTCTCATGGGTGGTTTGACTGTGACTCCAGAATGAGGGACAGGGACATGAGCTGGGCTGGCTGTTTGATGTGATAAGGACAAGGCATGTGTCTCAGGTTCCCATGGGCAGGTCCTGTCAGTGGGAAGGCTTTCTTGCCTCTGTGGGCCAGAGGCCCCATGCAGCCAGGCTTGTTTTCCATGCCAGAGGCTGCAAAGCACCTCAGGGATGCTCCGGTCCAGCCTACACATTGCACGGGAGCTCTGGGAAAGGAGAAACCACTTGCTCATGCCATGTAGCAATCTATTGGCTAACTCAAGCCTCCAACTGTCCCCTTGGTCACAATTTGAGATCTGCACTTCAGAGAGCATGAAGATAATCCAGATGCCCTCTGGATCCTTGTCCACCATGTCTATGTCTGTGTCCTGTTCACTGAGACACTTGACATTTTATTAGTTTGAGTGGACATCAGCCTCAGCCTCAGCAGGGAACCAATCACAGACTTGTCACTCAGTAATCTGGCATCCATCAGGGCAGAGGTCCCTCTCTAGCAGCCCATAGGCTGAGTATGGCCCACAGATCTGTCCACTACCCAGAGTGGTGTTTATTTTTTAAGTGAATAGCTTGCCATCTTTAAATTAGAGAGATTTTTATATCAACCTATTAACTTATTTTTTAAAAATTTATTGTGTGTGTGTGAGAGAGAGAGAGGGAGGGAGGGAGGGAGAGAGAGAGAGAGAGAGAGAGAGAGAGAGAGAGAGAGAGAGAGAGAGAGAGAGAGAGATGCACATGCATGGAGGCCAGAAAATAATGAGAGGGGGCGGTGTATTTATTTCCTCCTACAGTACGAGTCACAGGGGTTAAACTGAGGTCGCCTGGCTTGGTCAGGCTTGGCATCAGGCACCTTTATCTGTTGAGCCATCTCGAAGGCTCTCAAACTCTTCTTTTATTTTCTCCTTCTCCTCTTTCTTCACTTTTTGATTTTTGAGACAGGGTTTCTTTGTGTAGCCCTCGCTGTTTGGGAACTCACTTTGTAGACTAGGCTGGCCTCAAACTCACAGCCTGCCTCTGTCTCCAGAGTGCTGGGAATAAAGGTGTGTGCCACCACCTCCCTGTTCAAACTTTTCTTAAGTGGGGCATTTGTTAGACAATGGTTAGGTCCAGCCACCCTTGTGCCCTGTTTCTGCAGGTATGGCCAGGGACACATGCCCCAGTGCCTGGCTTAGGTGCCCTTGGCACGCAGTGCCTCCTTGATTTCCTGTCTTGGAATAGCTGGGCTCTGAAGGTAAGGAAAGTCCCACATTAGCACCTGTTGTTTGCTTCAGCGTCTCAGGCCTGTCACAGGGACAGTCACTGCCTGACTGGCCATGACTTCTGATGGCCCCCTTTTCTTTCTGTCTATCTGCTACCCTGTGGTGGCTTTCTCTCCTTCCAGGCCACCGGATACCTCACATCCTCTGGCTGTGCTGTGCCCAGAATATCGCACTGGGTAGCACTTGCTGGGCACCTGTGGTGGGGACTTTCTCCAGTGGAGAAAGACTTTAGGTTTTAAGCATGGCATGCTTACTGTGGGGAATAGACAGAGACACAGATTAGCAGTCAAGGCCAACTATACTTCATGGGAAACATTTTGAAAAGACAGAACAGGAATTGGGACAGGCTCATGGTGTGTGTGTGTGTGTGTGTGTGTGTGTGTGTGTGTGTGTGTGTGTAGTGAGGTAAATTTTGAGGGGTTGTGATCTCAAGGGATAAGAACTGGCTGGTACTCTCTCCCTCCACCCCCCATACCTTGATCCCTCCTGTTCCCATCCCCACTGAAGGGCTGTGGAGCCAGGGGGTGGAGGACATCACAAGAACATGGTCCACAGAATCCATTAAGCAGGGCTCACAGGGGCTCACAGAGACTGGAGTGACAGACACAGGACCCTGTATGGATCTGTGCCAGGTCCTCTGCATGTATCTTATGGATGTCAGCTTGATGTTCTCGTGGGACTCCCAACAGTGCGAGTGGCGGTGTCTCTTTGCCTGCGCTTGGGACCCTAACTTCTACTGGGTTGCCATGTCCAGCTGTGGTGAGTCTTGTGTCCAGTCTTGTTGTATCTGGTTAGGTGTAGCATGAATCTTAAAAGGTCTTATTAATAAAATCAAACCCGGGGCCAGTTATTGGGGTGAAATGCTGGATGGTCAAAGAGACAGAATAAGCCATAGCTAAGCTCACTTGGCCAACTTCTCAGCTGGTCTTGTTTCCTCAGACTGGAGGCCTCTAAGTCCTCATCCAGAATGGTTCTCAGCTGAACTGCTGCTAGAAGCCTGAAAGCTTAACCAGCCAAATGCTTAACCAGGCCAAATGCTTCTAGTTCCTGGTCTTCATGCCTTATACACCTTTCTGCTTTTTATCATCACTCCCTGGGATTAAAGGCGTGAGTCACCATGCCTGGCTCTTTCCAATGTGGCCTTGAACTCACAGAGATTGAGGGATTTCTGTCTCTGGAATGCTAGGATTAAAGGCGTGAGCGCCACCATTTTCTAGCCTCTGTACCTAGTGGCTGTCTGTTCTCTGACCCCAGATAAATTTACTAGGGTGCACAATATTTTGGAGAACATAATACCACCACAGTTAGGCCATGTTGAGTTGATATCCCTGGGAGGCTTGATCTTTTTGTTCTTAAATGGAAATGGAGAAGTGGATCTGGAAGAGAAGGGGGGTGGGAGGAACTGGGAGGAGCAGAGGGAGGGGAAACTGTGGATGTAGTAATGTATGAGAGAAGAATAGAAGGAAAAAAAAGAGAACTAGTTGGTGTGTGGGAGGGAAGGGTATTCCAGGCAGTCAAAGAAGGCTGGGCATTGACAGGTGCATCAGCAGCAGAGGCAGGGGGGCTATAAACATGGATGGGGCTATTTAAGAGATGGCTTTGGTTGCTCTGGTAGAAACTGGTAAGATGAAGGGTGGACACCTATTCAAAGCAGACAAGGTGGAGGAAGTGAATACCTAGGCAGAGGCATTAAAGCTCAGCAGAAGAAGGGCTGTGGTGGCACGGGCCCATGAACTTGCCACAGGAAAAGCATAGTTCTTCCGGTGTGGGTCGTGTATGGGGAGAGCCGATAGTCTCCCATTATGGAGGAGCACACTGAGGGCTATGCAGAGAAGAAGTCCCAGGGTGGCAGGGTGGAGTTGTTTTGTCTTTTACAACACTGAACACAGACTAGATATTCAGGAAACATGTGGAAATGATTGAGATGCTGTTGTCCACCTCTACCTGACCTGGGGAAATGTAAGTGAGGTACCGGGACACCTGGTTGGTTGGTAATAACTTCCAGGCAAGGGTGCCGCTGCGGTTTGAATACAGTTTGTCCCACCCAATGCCATGTTTGCCACTGTGGTTGTGCTAGGAGCTTCTGAGGGGGATTAAGTTCTTAAGGGGTTAATGTGCTTCTCTTGGGTCTGGGTCAGTAACTGAGAGACTGGGTTATACAGTGAGCCACCCTTACTTAGCTCTGCCTCTTCAGCACACGGCCCCTGGCCCATGTGCTTTCCGTAAAGGGGGGTTGAGCACCAGATTCTTGCCTGGACTTCTCAGTTGCTATTGTTTGATGTAAAATGTCCCCCACAGGCTCATGTGTTAGAACTTGGTCCACAGCCAGTGGTGCAAATATTTAGGGTGATGGAACCTTTAGAAGGTGGGGCCTCACTAGAAGAAGTGGGTTGCTGGGGCGGGGGCAGGCCTTACAGATTATACCCGGTCCTTGATTCCAGCTGAGGTCTGTCAGTGCTGTGGCTTGGGGTTACCAACTTCTCCTGTCATGGAAGGAGCTATCAAGTCTTCCCCATCAGGATGGATCAGATCCCCTGGACTGTGAGCTAAAATAAATTCTTCTTCTATAAATTGCTTCTATCAGATACTATGTAACAACAGCGAGAAAAGTAACTAATTTACCAGCCTCCAGATTAACCTCTTTCCTTTATAAATCCCCAGTCTCAGCCATCCTATTAGAGCAACAGGAAAAAAGAGTGCATTTTCTCATTGGCCAAATTGGAGGAAGCACTCCCAGGACACGCTTGTGCCTCACACAGGCTTCCCATTCCCATGGAAGGTGCGTCACCAGCTCCTGGTTAGGGTGCAGAGAGCTCTGCAGCTGCTCCTTGTTTCCCGTCCTCTGGGGCATATTATATAAATGGGTGGTGGCAGCCAGTGGGCTGGTGGCTTCCTGTTCCAGCGGCAGGGCTGGGTATCCAAGCTGCCAGCGTTCAAGTTCACCGCAGCATTCTGAACATTTGGGAACACAGGAAGGGCTGCAATTTTTAAACTCTCTTTGTTTGCAAGAAGGGTCTGGAGCCCATTGGGAGGATGAAAAACAAAACCAGGAAAGCAGATGACCTGCTTTGCAGAGGCAGCGTGTACCTTTGCTTACGGCTTCTGCGAGCCCCAATGCACCCTTCTCTGCTCCAGTACATGTCTGCAGAGCTACACACCACACATGTCACAGGCAGGACCCATCATCTCCTTATACCATCCTTCAGTGCCCAGCGATACAGAACGACAGAGGCATCACACAGACCTGATGACAGAGGGGCACCCAGTCACATAACCAGGCAAATGCACACACATACAGACACATGGAGCTAGCCAACATGCATCACCACACAAAGATGTCCAGACAAGTAGACACAGAGACATTATCAGAGACTGACACTCATTCTTGTGGAGTTACACACACACACACACCCACATCCACACCCACACCCCCCCCACATCCACACGCCCTCCCATTTCCCAAGGAGTCAGGCAGCCCGCACACCCCTCAGTCGGCCTTGTCTTCAGCTTCAGCCCTCAGAGGAGAGGGAGCAGGCAAAGATAAAGTTTCCTCCATGCTCCAAGGTAGACGAAGCAATGAAGTTTAAAAATTTTCTTCTTCCCTCTATAGTGTGTATGTGTCTAGTAAGTTCCATTCAGTGTCTGCCCTTATTTAATTAACCAGTTTGAATCACTTTATGAAGCAAACAGCTTATGGTTAAACAGTGAGGAGAGGCCAGACATGGTGGTGCATGCTTGTAATTCTAGTACTCAGGAGGCTGTGGCAGGAGGATTGAGAGTTCCAGACTGGCCTCAGCTACATGGCAAGGCCCTGTCTCAAACAGACAGATGGACAGACAAACAAAGAAACAAACAAACAAATACAAAAAAGGCCCAGAGGAAATTTCTACCTAGAAAGGAAATTTATCCCCTAAACAAACACAAAACTCAAAACATCCCCAAATGCTCATCTTTAGCTCTGACCTCAGATTGAATGTCTACTTTTGGTTGCTGGGAACGCATCTATTCTTTACTGTGTTCTCAATCCCCTAAGTTTAATCGAGGTGTAGCATCTTTCTCTTTTAGGAAAGAGAGGCTTAGGTCCTCCAGGTGAGCTGAAGGCTCTTACCAGAGGGACACAGGCCCAGAAACCTCCTCTTCCCAGGCAGCAGGGATTACTCTGCTGTGTTGGAACCTAGAGTTCTCCAGGCGATCGAGGAAGGAGCAGGAGCTGGGAACCCAGGCAGTGGAATTTGGAGCCCGTCCTCAAAGTGCCCTGTATGTTCCTTAAATCTGCAGTGAGGTCACTCATTCAGAAATTACAGAGTTTGGACATAGATTGGGGGCGAGTGACGTAGGAACCTGCCTGGAAGCCAGGATGAAGCCCTCCCCCTCGGCTGAGAATTTTCCCAGACCTGAGGAGATTGTGAAATGGACAAGAGTCTCAGCAAGTCACATCTAGATCTCAGGCAGGGGAGGAAGGAAGCTTGGCTGTCATCTGGGCCACACATGGGAATGAACAACAGAGAGTCTTCCGAGCTCCTTGTAATAAATCACAAGCCCTCGTCAGAATGTCTGTGCCAAGCCACTGGATGCGAGGTGAGAAGAGGTCGGCAGGGCAGACTGTGAACAAACCCTGGGACCACCAGCTCAGGTTCTGTCTGAGTGGGTAGCACCATGTGAGGGGAGGATGCTGGTGGGCCGAGCGTGTTTCGGGGAGCCAGGAGCAGCCGCCCTTCCCTGGCTTTCCTGTGCCTCCTCATTTGCTTTAGAGAATTTATAAACTCTTTTCTTTCTATTTTTCCCAGAGTGGCTCTGTCACAATCTCTTTTCAATCTTCCTTTTTGAGTCAGGTTCTAGTCAGAAGCATCTCTCTGCATGTTCTCCCTCTAGGCATCTCAGGATGATGAGGCCACTGGAGCTGAGGAAGGTGCATGCTCTGGAGAGGACCAGAGCAGATGGGTCGGGGCCAGGACTAAAGTAAGGAAGCTGAGCACCTAGTGTGAAAAGTACATGAGAGTGAAATGAAATACAACTTAAGAGGGTCCCTGGAACTCATTAATGTACACCAGCCTCTCTCTTTTCTCCTTTGCCCTCCTTCATTCCTTTCTGACAACATTTCACATCACCCACATTGGCCTCAAACCCCCCATGTACCCGAGGACGACCTTGAACTTCTGACCCTCCCATTCCAAATGCTGAAAGTACAGGCATATGCCACCACACCTGATCATATGTCCTATTTTTACTATGTCAACATCATATTTTTAAAGGTGGAAATCAGTGCACATTAATCCACAGTGAACCCAACACCAACAGTTTTGAAGGACAGGATCTGATGCTTCTGTGATGCCATCCCAGCTCCCTGGCTCCCCAAGATATTTTTTAGACTTAGATCTCAGCTCTACATCTTCATAAGTCATCTTTTCCTCTGTTAGAAAGTTGACAAAAGATTTCATACAGTAAAAGGCACATAGCTAAAAGGTACAGACTGGTAAATGCTTCCTGCACTCCCAGCTTCCTACAGAATGAGGAGCCCACACAAGGGCCAGGACAAATGGATTTGATCTTCACCTTGATGGTAGCAAGCACTCACCGAAGGATTCTGAGCGAGACAGGTCATTACCCGCGCCCCCCCCCCCCCCCCAGCAGAAAGGTCCTCCATAGGAACACCCGTCCCCTTTATCTGCTTAGGAAACTTTAGTGGATGTTCAGGGCTGCCAAGGTGAAGATCAAACCTCCTTGTGTTGCCTCAGTGTGGGGTCCCTACTCTTCCATGGGAAGCCAAACACAGGTGTGCTGGAGCTGAAAACTCAACCTGTCCAGTCCATACACTCCAGTGTCTCTTTGGGCTGACCTTTGTTTTGGATGTGATGATTCCCCCCACAAGGTCCTCCAATCCATTGCTAACCCAGCCAGGGGTATTGTCAAGTGCCTTCAGAGCCCAGATTCCAGAGCACCAGCTGTACCCACAACCCACACCCCCGGCAAGGAAAAGAGAATAAAAAATCAACCACAGTTTAAAAAAAATCCACAGTTTTAATCCACTGTCTATGACTCCGGGTTTTGGAAGACGGGACAAGCCTGGGGAACCGAGTCCCCTTCCCTAAGGTGCTACAGTTTCGTTTGCCTCGGCTTGAATAACTGCTATGTGTAGGGCACTATTACACTCAGTATCCCATTTCATCCTCCTAACACCCTGTGAGCTGAGTACTGTTAGGATGTATGTTTTATAGATGCAGAACCAAGGACCAGAAAAATGATGGATTTACCCCAAATCATATAACAACAAGTGGCAGTTCAGTGTGGGCCCAGGGTAATCAGATCCAATGCCTCCAGAGTATAAAGCCTTATTTGTACAAGCCAGAGTGCTTTTTTTTTTAATGTCACCAAAGGCAGGGCATGAATATGAGGTGAGGAATGTGCTTTGAGCTCTTTGATTTATTCCCTAGGAAAACAAGTCAGATAGCTAAAGGTCATGTTTCTGTCCCGCTGCTGTTGGCGTGCCAGGCAGAGAGATGCTGGAGCCAGCAGATATGGAGAAGCTGCGCTGGGAAGATAAGGGTGTTGGGGCTGTTCTTGGACCAGTGGCTTTGTTGTATAATCCAGGAACACAGGAGGAGAGTGATAGGAGCGCCTGCCCCATATCACCAGGCCCTGCATGTCCCAGCATGACGCTATAATCAGGACACGGTGTGAGCATGCAGTGTGTGGTAGGTCCCGGGCTAGCAGGAAGCCATCGTGTGATGCTGGCTGACACACCTCCCCTTGGGGACCTTCCTCTTTTCATCTGGGGACTAGTCGTGATGGGGCAGATGAATTCTGGAGTTCCTTCCTGCTATCAGCTCGATGGCCAGGATTCTGCTGTTCTTTACTCCAGGGTTTGGAGCAGGAAGAGTTCAGCTTAGCTGGAGCAGAAGCCCTTGGCAAACACCTTCCTCAATCTGTCCCCTTTTATTTATTTCTCAGTATAGCTCCAGGGCTGATTGCATTACTGGTAGAGAAATAAACCCCAAATCCAGGGAAATGGCCATCCTGATGCGTTTTCTTAATCTCATTTTCTATTGATTGATTTGTGTAATGCACACAGTGTTTTCAAGGCTCGGGGAGAGTGCTAGAGATAGCTTTGGCTTCTGCCTCTCTTAGCTCATCAGGGGTTACAGGCAATGCTATGAAGCTCATCATTTGGCCAGCTTCCAATAGTTTCTATAGTGGTCCAGAGTGTTCGTTATTAAGTCACAGCTTTTGAGTTCCAATCTGTCTTGTTCTCAGAACGCTGTATGACTTCAGGTGAATCTCCATCCTGTGTCTGCTTGCTCTTCTGGACAACGAGAGAAATGACAGTGTCTTTCAGTGTCTTTCACACTAGCCTGTTGTCAGGATGAGCTGATGTGACATCCTCTGAACTCTTAGTGCTGGGCCCAAACCAGAAGGGAAGCATCTGCCAAGGCTTCCATGAAGTACGGAATGCTTACTCTGCTCTAACTCCCCAGGATTCCATGAGACTGGTGTGATTTTATAATTCTGGAGTGGCCTGTCTTAGGTCATATAGTAGGAGGCAGGTCACTCTGCTGCTGATGTGGGATTTCTCAAGCCAAGGCCAGGCATCACCTCCTCCCAGCAAGCCCTTCCTGGGTTCCCCCACACTGGGTTTCTATTAGTTGTAGTTTGAAGACTCCTGTCTTTGCATACTTGCTCCACAGACAGTGGCACTGTTTGGGAAGGGACCCTTAGGAAGCAGAGCCTTGTTGGAGGAAGTGGGTCACTCTGTGTGGGCCTTGAGGCTTTAGAGCATGAGTCCATGTCCTGTTTATCCCTGCTCTCTGAGGAGGGAAGCAATGTGAGCAGCCAGCCTTCTGTCCTCACTGCCACGCCTTTCCTGCCTGCTGTCTTCCATGTCTTCCCCATCATCATAGACTGCGTCCCCATGGAATTTTGAGCCAGAATAAACCCTGTCTCCCTTAAGTTTCTTTTGTCATGACACTTTGTCACAGGGACAGAAAAGTAATGAATGCACTATTGAATTCTTCTTGCCCACTTCTATCTACTCACCACTCTGCAAAGAACAGTCATGATGTTCTCAACTCCTCACTGTTCTATCTTGATCTCTATGTCTTTTATCTCTACCTCTATCTATCTATCTATCTATCTATCTATCTATCTATCTATCTATCTATCTATCATCTATATAACATCTAGGTATCTATGTATCTATCTATGTATCGATGTATCTACCTATCTAACATCTATGTATCTATCATCTATCTAACATCTAGGTATCTATCACCTATCACCTACCATCTTTATAAATCTTTCAATCATTCAAATATCTATCATCTGTCTATTCATCAATCATCTATCTTTTATCTCATATCCATCAATCCATCATTCATCCTCTTTTTTGTCCATCTTCATAATCTGGTATATATCCATCATATATTTGGAGGCCTAGTACATGGTAGTTGAAAGAAATGAATCAGAATTCCCAGAGCCCATGATAGAAGGAACTATTTATTCATAGTGAACGTGGGTCAATCCACTGACTTGGCTTTCTCACCCCAAATCAGAAAATGTCCACATGACAAATATTTGAAATAGGAACATCCTGGAATATTGAAGCAAATATTTGACAGCAGCTTTAAAAATCCCTGGCGCAATCTTGGTTCCAGTGGGTGTTGAAGTTCCTGGCATCTGGCTCAGTACCTTGGCTGGGGTGCTGAGAGAACACAGCAGTTTGTATGTCCCTGTTTCCAGTGCTGGGCCCAGAGCCTCCCCTGTTGCCATTTCAGGGGTGCCCATTAGTCTCCACTGCCTCCTGGGGCTGCCTTTTCCTTTTCTGACGTTCATGGATTAACCTCCCTGCTTTGGTTGGGAGATGTCAGGATGTGTGGGTTAGCACTGCATTGAATGCTCTTTGGTGTGACATAAGGACCCCACTCCCTTCCCATCCGATCCTGGTCCACCTCTTTCATTTCACACCTTCCCTGCCCTTCTTTTATATGATCTGGGTGTCGTGGAGCCACAAAAACCATGGGTTCACCCATAAACAAGCAGCTTCTTCTTGCCCTTTTACCTTAGTGCCCATAGATCCTCTGCCTGAAATACTGTCTCCCTTCCTACATTGTCTCAAGACTTTTGAGGGCTCACCTCCTCCAGGCAGCCTTCCTTGGTATTCCCAGGCCCTCTGACCACACTATTACAGCATTTATTCTAGGTCTCCATGCTAGACTGTGACTGTGCCTTTTTGGTGTTTAGGTTGTGATAGCCTTTAATGGCTGAGCCATCTCCCCAGGCTGAGCCATCCCCCAGTCTTTTTACTGTGTACCTAGAACCTACTAGAGTATCTTACCCAAGACAAATGTTTAGACACTTTTGATGAATAAATTAATGACACATCATTAATCTCATTTAAATGAAAATCTCTGAGGGGTGACTCAGAACTCTGAGATGGGAGGGTTTCAAACTGTCATTCGGGCATGGAGAGCTTCCGTTAAGAAACCACAGGAGGGTACAGTTGAATGGAAGAGGGCTCCCCCAGTCTTCATAAATACTTCAGTAGTTTTCAGGATGCTCGGTTTTAGCTTTGGTTTAGAAAACAGCCATGAATGGGGTGTGGGACGAGCTCGGGGCTCCGGTCAGAAGGCCCTGGATGGGGTGCTGGGTGTGAGCCCGGGGCTCCGGTCAGAAGGCCCTGGATGGGGTGCTGGGTGAGCCCGGGGCTCTGGTCAGAAGGCCCTGGTTTACCCCGGGCTTCCAGCTGGGGCTGCCTCACCCCTTTCTTACAGCAGCAGCAGCACCCACAGCAGTTCCGTGGGCCGATCAAGAGGACTGGATGTGGTTAGGAGGCATCATACATGTGAGAAATCACTGGATAAACTGTACCTCACTGTTGGTAATGACGCTGGAACCACAAGCCACCTTGAGGCAGCCCCGCTGCACTTTAGAATCTCCACAGAGCTAAATGTCCATGGAATTCTCTGGTTTTCCTCCTAGGGTCTGATTTGGAGGGTCTAGAGGCCCAGGAATCTGCATTTTATGCCATTGACCTAGATTTAACCCCTAAGTCTGAAAAATATGAAAATGAAATGTCTACATAAAACTTGTTCATGAATATTCATAAAGGCATTTTTTATATTACCCAAAATATGGGACCTACCTAAACGTTCATCAATTGGTAAATGAATACTCAAAAATACAGTTATCCATACAAGGGGTATAAAAATGGTTGCCTGTGCCGGGTGGCTGCGGCGGTGGCGGCGGCGGTGGCGGCGGCGGCGGCGGCGGCGGAGGCGGCGGCGCACGCCTTTAATCCCAGCACTCCGGAGGCAGAGCCAGGCAGATCTCTGTGAGTTTGAGGCCAGTCTGGTCTCCAAAGTGAGTTCCATGAAAGACGCAAAGCTACACAGAGAAACCCTGTCTTGGAAAAAAAAAAAAAAAAAAAAAAAGGTTGCTTGTATCTGCAAACATACTAAACATAATTGCACTGCACAATTTAATCGAAGGATGTGAATTCTATCTTAACAAACCTCTACAGAAAACCCAACTGACTGCCCTCAGACAAGATGAAGAGACCCTGCTATTTGAAACTGTTCTCAAGGATGTAGATTGTTCCTTCCTACGCTCCAAAGATGTGACTCCCAGAGCATGTCCTCCAGAAATTCTTACAATGTTGCTGGATAAGAATCCCCTCCATTTGCCAGAAGGGTTTTTACCAACACAAAACTGTGAAGGGATGTAACCAGTCAGGGTCCTATCCCAACCTTCTTGATCAGATGCCTTATCAAAAAGTTATGAGGATGTGTTTCAGTACATAAATATTTTTTAAAAAATTTAAAATTGTATTTATATATTGATCCAAGATATGCAAGATAAAATGTGTGCAAATCACAATGATAAAGGTTAATTTAAGATGGGCATGGGGCTCATTTGTAATCCTAGCACCAGGGAAGTTGAGGCTGGAGGATCATGAGTTCAAGGGCAGCCTGGACTTCCACAGCAAAATCACATCTGAAAACAAAGCAAAGCTAAAACCAAACAAAAAAAAAACAAGAAAAAGAAAGAAAGAAAGAAAGAAAGAAAGAAAGGAAGGAAGGAAGGAAGGAAGGAAGGAAGGAAGGAAGGAAGGAAGGAAGAAAGAAAGAAAGAAAGAAAGAAAGAAAGGAAGAAAGAAAGAAAGAAAGAAAGAAAGAAAGAAAAAAGGTTCATGGCTATACTCTCTGTAAGGTCTGAATGAGGGCCTGAGTTCAGATCCCCAGTGGCATATAAAAAATCAGGCATAACAGCATGCATGTGTAACCTCAGTGACTGGGATGGGGTGTGTGTGGAATCAGGAGTGTCCCTGCAGAACGTTGTTCTGCTGACCTAGCTCAGTTGGTGAGCTCCAGGTTCAGTGAGAGGCCCTGTGTTCAAAAGTAAGTTAGAGAGCAATCAGGGAAATTATCTGACATTGACCTCTGACTTCTACACACATGTGCACACACCCACATTAATATGTACTTACAAAACGTACACACACACACACAGCAGGATGGTGTTAGATAAAAGTCATGGAGAAATCTGTCTCGAGGGGTGAGAAGAGCAGAGATCTGAGTTCAGGTAACTGGTCCTCATCCTTGCTTTCTGGCTGCTGACACATCTTGGCCCACACAGTGGATTCATCTCAATTTTCTGCTCAGGGCCCATAGATCTTCTAAATCATGGATGGAGGAATGGATGGCCATCCTGGGAAGGGGAATTATGGGCAAGTATACGAGTAGGCAGAGCAGACAAGAAAACCAAAAAGCAGAGAAGAGATGAAGGAGAGAATGTTTCAGTGGAAAGATACCAGGAAAAAAAAACAAAAAACAAAAAACAAAAAACAAAAACAACAACAACAACAAAAAACCCAAAAAACCAAACAGCTCAGACCCCAGGATCCTAAACTTCCTACTTTTCATTATCAGTGTGACTGTGACCTTGAGCTTAGCTTCCCTCTTTGCAGAATGAGGGCAGCTATGCTTTCCCTAGGTACTGCCAGGGCCCTAGACAATGTTCTCAAAGATGAGACAGGCGGCAGGAAGGAAGAAACATTAAAGGAAAGAGAGAGGAAACAGAAGCCATTTTACTAAACAGAGCGAGTATCCCCTGAATTCCAGGAACTTCTCGGTAGGACCAAGAGACGGAGTTCACCTTGAGTAGCCATGTCTTAAGGACATACGAGCAACAGTCTCTGCACAAGGTCATGCGTGTAGGACAGAGATTGATGGGGCTCAGAGGAAGCGGAGAGGGGCTCAGGAGGAGGGAGGCCCTCTCCATCCCCGAGGCCACAACCGAGAACAGGCTCTTCTAGGTGCCAGGTGGCAGCTGTCTTGCTTACTGGCCAGTGTCAGGGACAGTGGAGGGGCCTTTTCAGCAGGCTCTGGCTCCACGGAGCCCTCTCCATGAACCTCTTCCAGCCCAAACAAGCATGGAGCTTGCCAGACAGGCTGGGGACAGGACAGACACACAGACACATGCACAGGAAACGGAGCCAATGGTCACAGATTATTTTTGTTTCTCCCTCTGCAGCAGCAGCAGAGCCAGCAAAAGCATTCCTTCCCCTCCTCACAAACACAGTTTGTGTACTGGAGACAGCCAGGAAGTGAAGAAATCCCCTTCGGGACCCACGAGGGCCTCCTTCCTCCCTCCGTGCCCAAGCAGGAGGCATGGAGCCTGTGGAGCTGAAGCCTTTGATGGCTTTCTCTGCTGTTTCTCACTGTTCCTCCAGGGGAGGGAACGGCCCAGAAAGATGGTTGAGGTCTTGTTGTGCACATACAGGGAACAGAATCCCAAGCTGGGGCAGAGGTAAAAACAAAAGGAAACAAATGAGTGTGTTATGATATTCCTTCCTTCAGGACATTTTTCTTAGAAAAATCAAGAAAAAGAAGAAGAAAAAAAATGCAAGCAAACAAACACAAAATAAAAAAAATACTATAAAACCAGAAAGAAAACAAAAAGCCAAGAAGAAAGCTAAACCTCCCTTAAAGTCAAAGGATAAAATGGAGATAAAGGGCGAGGGATGGCGGGAAATCCCCCATCTATCAAACTCAGCTGTGTAGCCATTTACAACAAAGTCATGCTGTGTGTGCACACGTGGGTGTGTGCGTGCATGTGCATGTGTGTATCTGTGTATTGTGTGTGCATGCATGTGTGCATGTGTATGTGTGTGCACACCTGTGTCTGTGTATGCATGTGTGTATGTGAGAGTGTGTGCGCGTATGTGTGCTGAGCACTTGTAAAGCTGGGTGACATTAGCAGGTTTGTGTTTTCACTCTGCAGTGTGCTGGTCTTTCCAGCAGTACTGCTGGCCTGTGGCCACTGCTTTGGGAAAGGTCTGCACCCTTTGCTCTCCAGCTTCTGATTCAAAGACCCAGTTCCTTACAAAAGGCAAAGCAACTATTGACATAGCAGAGCTCAGATTAGAGAGAAATGCTCATCCTGAGCAGAAGGCTCCTTACGTCTGTTGTGAGAGGGTCTCATAAAAGGGGAGTTTGGGAAGGGCTGATTGATGGGAGATGTAGCCTGGCTTAGGTGCAGAAGCCCTGGTATAGGGAGGAAATCCCAAAGTTTTGAGGGGTTTGGGTTCAAGGAACCTATGCAGTATTTTCTGGGTCACTGGAGTGGCAGAAAGATTCTAAAGAGGAAATGGCTGCCTGAAGGCCTGGTGGGCATATCCTTGGATACATTTCCAATATCCAATGATACAAAGGAACTACAGAGATGTCTGGGTACTGGGGAGAACATCTAGACCTGTATAACCTGGCAGAGTATGGGGCAGAGGCAACAGCTCACTGTACCGCAGCCAGGAAACAGGGAGACAGGAAGTGGCCAGGGTCCAAACATCCCCTTCAAGAATGTGCCACTAACAATCTAACTTCATCTCTCTAGGCTCCTCCACTTAAAGTTTCTATTATTTCACAATTGTGCCCTAGGCTTGTGACCAAGCCTTTAATGGAAGGAGTAACACTCCAAATCTTAATTACAGCAGTATGTTGGGTTTAAAATCTAGTCATGAAAAAATTGGCCATGATCCTTGGAAGAGGTCACACAGACTACTCTTCAGTGGCCTGTAGAGACCCAATCCAAGTATGGATTGAAGGACTTCCAGAAGGTTCCTGGGGTCTTTCCTCAGAACCTACTTCAGGCTCTTCCTCCACAGCCATGTTCATGTGAAGTAGAGCCAGAGCTGCTGGTGGCCCCTCCAGTGGGTTTTGGTGACACTTGGCTATAGTAATACACTGAACCATGCAATAGGAAAGTTGTTTTCTTTTCAAATTAATTTCCTAACCTTGAGAAGCCATCAAGGGCGCCTTAGTTTAGGACTCATTCAACTGTGCCACATCTTCAGTGCTTGCAAACATCTAACTTTCTCTGGAAGCTTAGAGCTATAGCAAGCAAGAATATCCAGTATGAACTTAATAAAATTACTTAATTTGTGTAAATCTTTATCTTTTGAAATAGTCTCTTGGATCTCAAGTTGGTTTGGAACTTTCTAAGGATGACTTTGAAGTTCTGATCCCCCTGCCTCTACTTCTGGAATGCTGAGATTACTGGCATAAACCACTATTCCCAGGTTTCTGTGCAGTTGGGGATCAAAGCCCAGGCATTTGAACGCCAGACAAGCCTCGAATCACTGAATTACATCCGCAGCCCTTGTTTCTGGAAATCTTTTTATGGCTGTGTTGTTCATTTGTTTGTGGCACAAACTAATAATCCCCACTATGGTCCTCACTCACATGCAGTTTCTTCTGAAATGCATTTATTCAGCTTATGATGGACAAGTTAAAGAACCATCACTAGGTGAGTCACGGCACGAACATCACTAAGGTTAGAACCGAAAGTGGTGCACTTGACGGTTGACAAACTTGGTCTGAAGTCTTGGTCTGGGTGCTGATTCCGCCCTTTCTGATTTGATGAAAAGAACACATTGCTGTAACACAGCTGACTGGAGACCAGGCGTGGCCAGACTTTCTCTGCATGTTACCTGTGTGACCTTGGGCATGTAGACATCTCAAAGCCTCAGTGTCCTTGGTTGTCAAAGGAGAAAGGACTGGATGGTTCCAGATAGACACAGTGAAGATCAAGTTAGAGAGTGATGACACACTACGGTGAGCAAGTGTGATCTTTCAGTTACCACTAAGACACCCTTTTAACCCCCAAGGTCCCACACAAGGTATTGATCACCTATGCCAACAAGGAGACTGTAAGTTCTCTCCTTGGGGTGGGTTTGGATGGACATGATGTGAAACAAAGAGGTCCAAGTTTATGGAGGAGTGTCAGAAACAGGGAAACAGCTCTTTCCTGACCTAGACACTAGATCAACATCACAGCTCCTAATTCCTCACGCCTACCTGCACGCCATTTGCAAGGTGACTGCCACACTTGGGATATGTTTGTAGCCCCCCCCCCATCCTATGCTGGAAGCTTGTACTAAATCTGATGGTACTGAGGGGTAGTGGAAGCTTCAGGAGGTCAAGCCTCAGAGATGACTAGGCCACTGTGGGTGTTGTCTTGGGTTGCCATAAAGCAAATTTGTTTTTCTATCCTCGTTCTCCTGTTTTATGTTTTGCCTTGTGACCCCTCTCTCATGAGCTTCTATCCCATGATCCCCTCTGCCTCATGGCCCTCACCAGAAGCCATGTACGCTCTTGTGTTTGTCTCGACAGACCTCTTTTCTTTCTACTGTACCCAGCCTCAGGCATTTCATCACAGCTACACATAGATTAAGACAGAAACTTGGCCATTTCTTCAGTTGGAATGTACATCCCTCATCTTTAATTTGAGGCTTGGCTATGTCCCTGACTTGGGCCAATGAGATGGAAACAGTGCTTTAAAACGAGCTTGTACATTTAGGCTTTGTCCTCTGTGCATCTGCCATTGTCATGCTGAGAGCATGTCCTGATGAGCTGCTGGGCCACTTGGAGCCAAGCATAGATTAACCAATTGCTGTCTAATCCACAGGAATAAGAATAGCGATATAGCAGGAAGATGGCTCAGTTGGTAAAGTCCTTTTGTCTGTAGAATCCATGTGAAAATCCACGTGTGATGACACATACTTGTAATTCCAACACCAGGGAAGTGAGGGCAGTAGGATCACTCATGCCCACTGGCCAGCCAGCCTTCCTAACTGGTCCAGGCCAGTGAGAGACTTGACTCAAAGGAGGTGGATGGCATTTCTGAGGGTAACACTTGTGGTTACATATACATATATGTGTACACATGTACACATGAATGCTCACACACAGACATGCATTAAAGGATAGTTTAAGCTGCTGAATTTTGGGGTGGTTTATTATATGTCAATATAATGACATATATACTTTTGATATACTTATGACAATCAATAGATGTTAGGGCCCCCTACTCTGTTCCAGGCACAGGCATTTTGGTGTAGTCCAATTTAATCTCTGTACTGGATAGTTTAATGTCAGCTTGACACAAGCTAGAATCATCAGAGAGAAAATGCCTCCATAAGGTCTGGCTGTAGGCAAGCCTATAGGTCATTTTCTTAGTGAATGATGTGGGAGGCCCATCGTGGGTAGTGCCATCCCTGGGCTGGCGGTCCTGGGTTCTATAAGAAAGTTGAACAAGTGATGAGAAGCAAGCCAGTAAGCAGCACCCCTCCATGGCCTCTGCATCAGCTCCTGCCTCCAGGTTCCTGCCTGTTTGAGTTCCTGTCCTGACTTCCTTTGACAATGAACAGTGATGTGGAAGTGTAAGCCAAATAAGCCCCTTTCTCCCCAACTTGCTTTTTGGTCATGGTGTTTCATCACAGCAACAGAAACCCCAACTAAGACGATTTCCAAATATTTGTTGTTACTAATGAGGAGGTTGAGACTTTGAGCAGCCTCCCTGGTCCAGGGTGATAAGGAAAGGAAACACCAGAGTGTGGAGGTAGCCCTATTGTGACTCCATTCTATCAGGGAGGAATGAGGTGATGGGAATGGAACACAATGAAAATAAGTCACAGCTGGGCTCTGAACCAGACTCAACCATAGTCATCCCTGAGACCACAGCAGCCACCATGACAAATTCAGGACAGTGACATCACAGGGTGACTCAGGCTGGAGATGGCAGGACAGGGAAGCCCTGGAGAGAGCCCTGGTCAGCTATAAAACCTCAGTCTAAATAGGGACAGGGCGGTAACATTAGTAGACAGGGATGGGCCACAGAACTGAGTGGTTTGGGACAAATAATAACTTGAAACTTATTTTGGAAAAATATTTTCCCGAGTGTCTCACTGAACCCTGTGGGAATGAGGAATTAGTAGGGAAGCCAGGAGGGAAGGGCCCACAGGGTTGAGAAAGGGGCTCCTGACCAGTGGGCTCTGATTTCCTGAAGCACAGAGCATCAGATCTTCTTGGGAACAAGGACTTACTCATCCACCCAGTTCTGGGAGTTATCCATGTCCAAGGCTGACTCATTCTGAGACCCCTCTACTCATCCCCAGTGGTTGTGACAACAATCCGTTATTACACTGAACACACACCAAGGGCCAGACACCTTTTAATGCCATCCATCTTTAGTGACTCAGTTCTCACAATGAGTTCAGGGTTAGTTATTCTTATGATTTCTATTATAGCAAAGGAGAAAACAAAGGCACATGGAAAAGAAGTAAGGTGCACCTTTGACTCAGAGAGAATGTTCTGGACCACTGTGCTGTATGTTTTAGTGAATATCATTGTGATGACTCAGGCTTATTATTAAATGAGATAATGTACATCAGGCACAGAGGTCATTGCCAAATATTTACGAGGGGCTAAAATATCATCACAGTGTTAAGCATTCTGCTACAATGAAACACCCAAAGCAGGGCGACTTTTAAAGAGAAGAGATTAATTTTACTTCATAATTCTGGTCCAAGTGTGAGGGGTTGCATATGGCGCTAGTCTTCTTACTGGATGTATCCTGAGGTGACACGGGACACTGTATATCAAAAGACAGAGGCATGTACATTTCTCTGTCTTGCTTTGTTCTTACAAAACTACCAGGACTCCATTATGATGACTTTATCTAGCCATAATCTCCTCCCAAAGGCCTCATTTCTAACCACAATCAATTAAATTTCTATACTCATAACCACTGACATTGGGGATAAAATTTCAACACAGGAAGCCCTGGAGGGCACTCAACCTATATCTAAACCAGAGCATTGCACATTGTTTCACTGGTACACATCTTATTTTATTACCTTATGCGAGTTCCTTCTGTGGCCCTGCTTAGGGGGGGAAGTCTTAGTGGAGAAAAATACTTTGGCTCATGATGGAACTAAAAGATGAATTCCTGAAGACTTAGAGTCATCTGGATCCAAGGCTTCATGAGTGTCCAGGGAAAAGAAAACAGGACCACGGCCAACATCAAGGAGTTGAGGACAAGAAATAGGAGAACAGGGAAGGCCAACAACGTTTCCTCATCCTGAAGTGAGGCCCCCTTCAGGATCTCCCTAGGGGCACTGTGTGGGTAAAACACATCACCTTTGGTAGAAGAGCCCTTCTGTGGTGGGGGCATGAGAAGCAGGTGCACCTGACAACAATGATATGCAGGGATAGTAACCATGGAAACAAGTGACCCAATGGCAGAAGATTCAGGAGAAGTGGCACCAACAGATGACTACCAAAAAAATCTAAGAAGTGCCAATGTTTTTCTTTGGATCCTAAAAGGTCTGGAGGTCTCCAGGTGACATTAGATCAGGATGCTATTGTCCTTCTCATCATTATTTCAGCTTCTGTCCAGTACTAAAAAGACTGGAGAACTGGGTGGGGCTGGTTTCTTCATCACAGCTCCTCCAGGATCAGCTCAGTTAGGGAGCATCTTGGATGACTGGAGGGACAAACTTTGAGTGAGGATGGCCACTGCCTACATGACGTCACCTCTGCTCTTCATGATGCTTCTTGGGAAGGTGCTGTAGAGACTGCAGCCTGTTCTGCCCATGCCATTCAACCATGGCATCTGTCAGTGTCTAGAGGTGTTCTTGAGGCATGGCTAATGACATATCCTGGGATGAGATCAGGGGTGTTTCTAGACATCCAGTGATGTGACCACTGAACACCAAAGAATGACCTTGTCTAAATGTTCCTGTTGCCAAAGTGGAGATACTGTTCACTGGGCTGCATGGTCGGTCAGGTGCACACACACTGAAATTCCAGACAACTGACTGGAAACTTGACTCTGCCGTATAGTGACAGGGAGAATTGATGTATTATACATATAGTCATCAAGAGGGTTCAGTTGGGTCTGTTTGATAAATAGCATCTGGTATCTATGTCTTCCTACCACACAAACTCAATGCAGAAGAGATGATCAGATTGCCACACAGCTGGGGACAGATCTTGTCAGAGTTCAGGTACTTTACAGATCCTCCTAGTTACAAAGCCAAGTATGGAGATGCAGTCTTTGTCCCGTGAGCTGTACACGCTTCAGCCCTTGCACAGGCCTGAGTCCGGGATGCGAACATCTTCCCTGGAAGTGACTAACTGTTTTGCTTTAACTATCCCACACCCTGGGAGCTTAGTTTTGAGGCGTTATGAAATTGTCAGTGCAAACACGGAGAAGTAAATGAGATTTATAGCCAAATCTGGTTTGACTAAAGGCCATACTTGCTGAGTGGGTGGGGGAACCACCACTCAAGTCTGAGAAGCAGGGTCTCCAGCTGATGGAATTCATACCATAAAAATCTATCACACATGGACCTCAGAGCAGGAAGTGACGTCAGAGACTTTCTTGTCAAAACCCCCTTATTTTACATTTGAGAACCTGAAGTCTACGAGGGAGGAGAAACTTCCTTAGAGTCACACCCCAGTTATTAGAAGGGAGGAAATCAGAGCAGAACACTCCAGACACCCTGTCGTCTCCACTGCAGTGGGGTCCCTCCCAGGTTAGATGTCATAAGAAATATGATTTCCTAAGCTTTCAGTTTAAACTCCACGAAGAAAAAGAATTTGAGCCTTAGAAGCAACGCATACAGTAGGGTTTGCTTGCTTTTTTCCAGGCCCAGAGGCAATATTGAGGCAATTCCCTCTGTGGCTGCCTTGCTCTGAACATAAACACATGTCTACCATACACACACACATACAGGCACACACATTTGCTATCCTTTCCCGGAATGACTTAATGATTTCCATGTAACCAATACGCTGCAGCTGTTGGCTTCCACCAGCGGGGCCCTTAGAAAATCATCTGTTATCAAATTGCCTTTCTATCCATTTTTTTTTCCTCAACCCGGAAACATTTTATTCCGTTTCTCTTGGAAAAGAAAAAAGTAAGAGAGGCTAAGATGATTCCCTTATGCTCTAGAATTTTGTTTCAATGGCAAAATGCCATACCTAGAATCCCGGCCATGTTATCAGATGAAGCTTGATCTATGCTTTCCCAATTAAAAACAAACATCTGAACTGAGTATCAAAAGCACACAGAAAAGACAAGAAAAGTGTGGAGGAAAATAATTTTTAAAAAAGTAAAAAGAAAATTCTGGGACTCAACTTCCAACTAAAGATACCATGAGTGCCAGGGGAGGATCTGGGAGGATCAGGTATCTAGGGGGTGGGGGAGGGGATGGGAAGGTTGCTCATGCATGGTGGATTGCATATGGTGGGGAGATGCAGGAAGTGAAGTGTGTGTATGGGGGCGGGCAGGGCATGTGCTCAGAGGTTGGAAGTGAGATTAGAGAAGATATCCAGTAGCCAAGGCCAAACCTCAGCTGCATTTGCTTGTTTTGTGACCTTCAGAAAATGGACGGACCTCTGAACTAACGTTTTAAATCTGCAGAGTACCTCCCCGCCCCCCCCCCCCCCAACTCGGGTGACTGAGGACTGGAGTGGGTGCTCATTATGGGGAATGTTTTTGCTCCTTCCTCAGAGAGGGAGATCTGTGGTTGGTATGTAAAATGAATAACAAAATTTCTTAATTAAAAAATAAATATGCTAGTCTCAAGTCTTTTGTTACATCAGCGGAAATGCATTGAGACGAGAGCCCGGCTCTGCCACTTTGTGGCTCTCCTGGTAATAACTAGCACCTTTCTACCCAGCTGCCTATTCCACCCGTATAACGGGCACAAGGGCTGTTGGGAGGACATGAGGACATGCTATCTGGAAGTAGTTGTTCTATGGACGATGTACAAGCATCAGGATTCCCTCCCTCTGGGTAAGTGGATTTTTTTTTTTATTATTATCTCACAAGTGCTGTGGTTTGGATGGGGTTTGAGTGTCCGCAGGGACTCACGTGTCGATGTTCTATCACTGCGTGGTATGAGGAAGGTGCAAACCCAATTCGCTTACGGTGTTTGGAGGTGGGGGTTCTGTGACATGACCAGGCTTTGACAAGGTCATCAGGCAGGGTCTGCCATTGACTTCTAAGAAGAGGGAGAGAGACCAGAAGTCACATACCCACATTCCTGTCGCTTGCTGAGGGTAACTTGCTCTGCCTCAGGACTCTGCCAGTAAGGTCATCCTCAGATGTGGGTCACTGACCTTTGACCAGAACCATTGGGCTTGTCTCTGTAATGTGCCTAGCATGTGGTATCCCATTATAGCCACAGAAAACACACCTCCACAAGGAGGATTTATGAGCCTAGTGTTTCTGGAGGGCAAGTCTCACACGCCCCTGCAGCACCGTAGGTATGAACCACACTCATCCAATTCTGTCTCCCATGTACTTGATGCTTGACCCTGACCAAGGAAGGCTCAGTTTGTTGGTTTGTAGAATGGGTAGATAACAAAACCCACCACACTGACTGTCAAGAGGGTTAAAAGCCATGTCATGTATCAAGTGTATGAAAAGTACTCAATAAACATCAGGGGCTGTCCCCGCGATTGGGTATTTTGGAATCTGATGAATATGTTCTCCCCTTTGCATTTCCTGAGGTGGAAACTTGCTTTCACTTGTTGTTCATATGCTTTGCCTGGGGAAGACGAGGATTGTGACAGCCACTCAAAACAGGACCAATGACAATTAACCGTTGGCATTTAGAGTAGGCCTTTCCAATTAGATTTTTTTCTTAATGTTTTTAATATGTGTGTGTGTGTATGTGTGTGTGTGTGTGTGTGTGTGTGTGTGTGTGTGTGTGTGCATGCGCGTGCGCATGCACAGAAGCCAGAAGAGAGAGTTGGATCCCCTGGAGCTGGAGTTGTAGGTAGTTGTGAGTTACCTGATGATAATGCTTTTAACTGCTGAACCATCTCTCTAATGCCCAAAGTAGGTATTTTTGAACCTGCGGCAGGGCCATTGTTTCAAGCAAACTAATTTCCCAAGTATTTTGGGGGCTAGTGATGTACTGAGAGCAGGAGAAACGTTTCTTTGAGGTGTCTGTTCTCATGGTCACTGTTAGAAGCATGAGGAAGCATGGCCATGTTCAATGAGAGTAACAAGTGTACTTGGAGGGGAGATTCAATTAATAACATTTATATATATATATACATACATACATATATATATATACATATATATATATATATCCACAGATGATGTGCTTGATATCTGTGAACTCATTTATTCAGATGATGACACTGTGAGTTAGAGACTGTCATCCTCAATGGAAATATGAAGACAAGAGACACAGAGTTAGGGGGTGCTCAAAGACATGGGAGCCATGGAATGAGGGAGCCAGGTACCCAGCCTAAGCATTGGGCCCCTCCATCATGGGCACCTCTCCATATTACATTACTTAATCCTAACAACCATGTTTGGGGACATGGATCCTGGCATTACTGAGGTGGAAGGGTAGTTAGTGTGACAAGGTCACATTGCTGGGTAGTGGCACAATCCATAGCCCATTCCTAGCTGTATCCCATAGTCCTGTGTCCAAGCCAAGGCCTAATATATTGAATTTTCATGTGTGTAAGTATGTGTTCATGTCTCTGTCTCTCTGTCTCTGTCTCTCTGTCTCTCTCTGTCTCTGTCTCTGTCTCTCTCTCTCTCTCTGTGTGTGTGTGTGTGTGTGCCGGTGTGCATGTACTTGAATGTGCATCTGGAGGCCAGAGGTGTCTTCTTCAGCCATTCTTCACTTTAGTTTTTGAGACAGAGCATCTAACTGAACCCAGAGATCATGGATTTAGCTAGACTGACTGGCCAGGGAGCTGCAGAGATCTGCCTGTCTCTGTCTCTCTGATGCTATGATTCTAGACGCATGCTGCTGTGCCTGGCTTTTTACCTGGGTGCTGGGGATCTGAAATCAGGTCCTCATGCCTGCATGGCAATCACTTAACCAACAGAACCACCTCCTCAGTCTCCAAACCGCCACTTTTTTATCTCACTCCCCCTTTATGCTGCTGGCTGCTTCAAGGCTATCGGTGTGTTACTGTATCCTTAGCAGCTACTAGTGTCTAGCATTCAGTAAGCATCCCATTTGTGTAATATCATCCCTGACATCCACAGGAGACTAAGTCCAAGGCCCCATGCCAATGCCACAGTCTGTTGAAGTTCAAGTGCCTTCTGTAGAGCAGCATAGCATTGCATATAATCTGTGCACAGCCTCTCATGTACTCTAAGTCATCTCCACACAACTTAGCCCCAACACAATACAAACAGCTATTATGCTGCACTGTAAGAGGAAGAATGACCTGGGGAGGTGATCCACACATATTCAGTATAGACATGATTTGGCAGGAGGGGCAGGATATTTTACCTCTGTGTTGGCTGGCTCTGTGGGTACAGAACTCACAGATAGAGGGTGCCACTATATTTGCCTTTTAAAAATTTAAGGGTCAGGACAGCAAACTCTAGAGCTTGCTTCTTCAGGCCCCTGCCACAGCTCAGTCCCTTCTAGCTGCGTCATCTTGAGCAAGTGCCTCTGAGGACCTCTTTGTCACTAATCTGGTGGTACCAACAATTGTTCCCTCACAAGCCAATGCGATGAGTAGGTGACCACATCAGACGTTCAGAAGATGGGGCTGGAGAGACAGCTCAGCAGTTCAGGAACAGCAAGCAACAGCATACTCCTATTGATCTAAACCCAGCCTTCACTGGCACCACACTTACATGCAATACCCCCCAACACCCGAAAATAATAAAAATAAATCATATAACACAGAACAACAAAAAATATACAGAGGAGACGTGCTGCTGCAACCAGGCCAGGGGAGATTCTTGCTAGCATCCTTTCTCACTCCCCCTGGATGTCTGATCTGCAGAGAGATGGCACATGACTAAACTGAATGATGAATTTACCACTCACCCCAGCAGGTCGTGGACTGAAGAACAGAGGAGTGATTTTGCAGTCTGGGCATACACAAGGACAGTCAGCAAAAGTGGTGTGTGGCCGGAGACAGCCCTCAGAATGTTTCTGCCTCAGTCCACGCTGCTGCTGAAACATAGCACCACAGACTTGGGAACAACACAAGCTTATCTTTCACAGTCCGGGGGGTTGGGATTTCAGGGTCAAGAAGCTGGAAGATTCCCTGTCCATCAAGGGCTGCTTCCTGATCACAGATTTGCAGATGGAGCCTCATTGCTATGTTCTCATGTGTCGAGGGAGCATATCTGTGTGTGTGTGTGTATGTGTGTGTGTGTGTGTGTGTGTGTGTGTGTGTGTGTGTGTGAGAGAGAGAGAGAGAGAGAGAGAGAGAGAGAGAGAGAGAGAGAGAGAGAGAGAGAGAGAGAGAGAGGAGGGTTGCATATGAGTATGTTGGTTTCTGTGGAGGCCAAAGGTCAACATCAGGTGACATTCTTCAGGAGCTGTCCACCTTGATTTTTGAGGGTGGGTCTCATTAGTACCCAAGGCTTGCCAATTAAACTTGCCAGTTAGCCCCCTGGGATCTGCCTCTCTTTGACTCACCTGTGCTGGGATTACAATTGCGCCCCACCATGCCCGGCTTTTCCACATGAGTGCTGGGGACTGAGAACAGGTATTCACTCTTTACAGACTGAAAAATCTTTCCAGGTCTTCTTGAAGATTTCTTGTAAGGGCACTACTCTCATTCACAAGGGCCTCAGCCTTACAACTTAGTCCCTTTCCAAAGACCTCACCTCAAATTCCCTCTTTTTGGAGGGGAATAGGTGTCAATATATGCGTTTGGCAGGGACACAGCATTTGGTCTGTAACAGCTTACTGGATCCTGGCTCACACTCATCTTGGCATCAGATGGGTCTCCCCACCTGCTGCGCACTGTGCTGTGAGGGTCTGACCTGGGGAAAATGGTGCCTATTTTACCTTGTCTGCCGTGTAGGTGGTGGCATAACTTTAAGCCAGAGTTCCCTACTTCATTGTGTCCTCAGTGGAGTGGAGACGGTACAGCAAAGCCCTGGCCAAGGCAGAGTGGTGGGGGAATTCAGAGGACGAGTTCAAGCACCTGGCTTGTTCTTGGAACAGAGCAGATCCTGGCCTCCCCACCCAGCATAGTGTTTGTGTCTTACTCCTCTTGACTCTCATATAATGCAGAAAGCATTGGTCCTCACAGTGCTTGATAAGTGGATAAAGGGTGAATTGCTTGTTAAGCCCTTGGGGATTTGAGGACAGTAAAGTAGGTGTGGGGAAGGAGGGAGACAAAACTGGGAGGGGGAGGAGCTGAGAAGGGAGAGAGAATAAAGGCAGAGACAGCAAGGAGGGAAAGGGTGGGGGCTCTGGGCTCTGGGTGGGCTGGCTGGTTATGCCCTGTGCTCAAGCACACGACTTCCCTGAACCCTGGGTGGCTGAGTTGGTGAAGAATGGAGCTGTCGGCACCTGGGAAGCCTGAGGAATCCAGGAAGGCAGCAGAGCTAAGCTTGTGTTTGTGAAGTGGGAGAAGTATCCTAAAGGCTGGTCTCCTGGTCAAGGCTGTGGGCAAGTATTCTGCAAGTGAGAAGCTGGGCAGGGAACATCTCTACAGTTGCAAGGTACCATTCCTTCCTCATGCTTGCCAGGGCTTTGCAAGTCATACATTCTAACTATGAAGTCACCCATCTCAGGCGTCCCACAACCACTGCTCCTGTTTGATGGGCAGGGGCATTCAGGATGCCATTGAGAGAGTGGGGGTGATATACCACCCCTGTTGAGTAAGGATACAGGGGGAGAATGAGCCCCATCTGAGGAGAAGGAGAGAGGGATGTAGGAGAGGGAGAAAAGGAACGTGGTGCATGTAATGACAGCCACAGGAATTACTGCTAACACGTGGCAAGCAGATTGCTTGCTGGGTGCTGTTTGGAGGGCTTTGCATGCAGAACTCATCAATCTTCACAGCAACACAGTCTACCCATGCCTTTGGGACCCTCCTCTCATGAGTGAAGAAACAGTCTACCTATGCTTTTGGGACCCTCCTCTCATGAGTGAAGAAACAGTCTACCCATGCCTTTGGGACCCTCCTCTCACGGGTGAGGAAACAGTCTACCCATGCTTTTGGGACTCTTCTCTCACGGGTGAGGAAACACAGGTACTGAGAGTGTCTTCTTTAAGGTCACAGAAATAATAAGTGACAGGCTTGGGACTGGAGAAGGAAAGAGGTAGAAAGGTCAATGCACTCACTGGCAGAGATTCTCAGCAGAAAGCTTTCCCACATGCTTTCTGTTTCCTGGGCTGCTTTGCCATGCTCCCTACCCAAGCACTGGCTGACCCTGTCAGGCAACCCGGGGCAAGTCAGTTGACATGCTCACCAGTCCTGGGTCTGAGAGGAACTGTGTGACCTAGAGCAAGTCGCCTTACCAGGGATGCGTGGGAAAAGAGCTGTGCTAGACACCACAGACAACATCTAAATTGTCCTCCAGCAGGCAAATGCTTGCTCTTTCTAGAACCTTCCTGGTAAGTGTCTCCTTCATTCACCAGTTCAATGATGACTCATACAGCAAGGACAATTAGGGGTTAGGGATCTTACAATAAGACTAAGGTGGGACACCTCTGCTAAACAAGCTGCTTCTCCAAATCTCCTTTTTAATTAATTAATTAATTAATCTTATATCTCAGCCAGTTTCCCCCCTTCCTCTCCTCTCAATCCCTCCCCCACCCCCTCTGTCCCACTCCCCAATCCACTCCTCCTCCATTTCTGTTCAGGAAAGGGCAGGCCTCCCATGGATATCCAAAAAATAGGGCATATCAAGTTGCAGTAAGACTAAGCACCTCCCCATGTATTAAGGCTGGGCAAGGTGACCCAGTATGAGGAGTAGGGTCTCAAAAGCCAACAAAAGAGTTAGAGACAGCCCCTGTTCCCATTGTTAGGAGTCTCACAAGAGAACAACTGTACCATATACGCAGAAGGCCTAGGTCAGTTCTGTGCAGACTCCCTGGTTGTCGGTTCAGTCTCTGCGAGCCCCTGTGAGCCCAGGTTAGTTGATTCTATGGGTCTTCTTGTGGTGTCCTTGACCCCTCTGGCTCCTACAATCCATTCTCCCCCTCTTCTGCAGGATTCCCTGAGCTCCGCCTAATGTTTGGCTGTGGGTCTGTATCTGTTTCCATCATTTGCTGGATGAGGCCTCTTAGATGACTATTGGACCAGGCACCAATCTGAGCATAGCAGAATATCATTAGGCATCATTACATTGATATTTTTTCCCCTCCAGTTGTGTTTGGTTCTATCCTAGGTCTCTGGGTCATGCAGCCTATGAGTCCTGGTGTTATGCAGTGTCAGGGGTGGGCTTATTCTCCTGGCATGGGTTTCAGGCTAGACCAGTCATTGATTGGTTGGCCACTCGCTCAGTCTCTAGGCAGCCCTTACCCTAGCATATTCCATAGGCAGGACGGACTGTAGGTCGAAGGTTATGTGGCTGGGTTGGTGTCCAATTCTTCCACTGGAAGCCTTGCCTCGTCACAGGAGATGGCCAGTTCAAACCACACATCTGGGATTGCTAGGAGTGTTAGCTGGGGCCATCCTTGTAGATTCCCTTGCACCAGCTGTTTACCTGACCCTGAAATGCCAACCCTTTCCAGTAGTCTCCCTCAGTACTCTCTCCCTCCATATCCATCCCGTCCTCTATCTCATCCCATTTCCTCCTTCCCGCCAACCTGATCACTCATGTTCCCATCCCCATCCACCCCCAATCCACTCACAAAGTCTCTTCCATTTCTCCTTCTCAGGGAGATACGGGTGTCCGCCCTTGAACCCTCCTTGATACCTAATCTCTCTGGGTCTGTGGACTACAGCATAATTATCCTTTATTTTACAGCTAATATCTACTTATGAGGGAGCACATACCATGTTTGTCTTTCTGGGTCTGGGTTACCTCACTCAGGATGGTTTTTTCTAGTTCCTTCCATTTGCGTGAAAATTTCATGATATCATTGTTTTTAACAGCTGAGTAGCACTCCATTGTGTATATGTACCACATTTTCTTTATTGATTCCTCGGCTGAGGGGCATCTAGGTTGTATTCAAGTTCTGGCTATAATAAAGCTGCTATGAACATAGTTGAGCAAGTGTCCTTGTGGTATGGTTGAGCTTCCTTTGGATATATAACCAAGAGTGGTATATCTGGGTCTTGTGGTAGATTGCAAATCCACCTTCTTACGGGGAGACTGCAGCCAGCTGAAGGCAGACAGGTGCTTCTTAAAAATGTCTCTTTCCACCTTTTACCTATTACTACCAGCCAATGAGCAGGCACACCAGTACCAGTTTCTGTTTGGTATTGCTTCCCAGTCACCTCATCTCTACCAAGTACCCCAGAACAGTAGCTATGAACTGGACCTGGCTCGGCCTACCCACCAGGTGGAGCACTCCTGCTCTTCCTTAACCTGCAGAGGTCATCCTGCAGGAGAGATGACACTTTACAACTTAATGTGGCAAGTCTCAGCAAGATAGAGACCTTCAGGAAAGAACGCAGGAGACCTGGAGTAAGCACGGTAGGACTCAGAGTGATGTCTGGGCAAAGGAAAATGACGTGACCTACTGCCTTATTCAATGCAACAGAACTTTCTGGATGCCTTCCCTGGACTCTCCCAGCCCCAGGTCAGCATTTATGATCTCCCTGGAACACCTCCTCATAACATTTGCCGTATTCAATTTACATCATCTCCTTGCCTGTATCTCTTACAACTGGGATCACATGCGCTTCCTCTTGGAAACACTGGTGCCTACACGAAATCTGGCCCTGCGAAAGGATTAAAGTTCTTTGTTGAATGAATGAAACTTGCTCTATAGACAAATTTAAAACAGATTTATTTGGGTACCAATGCCCTGGAGAGGAAATCCTGGACCACTTAGACCCTTATCCTCAGCCATGGAAATTGCATAGGAGATTGAGAGATGCAGCTCAATGTTCCCTAATGTGAGCCATGGAAGGAGAGACCAGCATCAAATTCACATCCAACTCTGCCCCAAGGATGCTCATGTTGCCTTTATCATACAGAGTAACCAGACAGGGAAGATGATGTTTCTAGACTCAGTTGAGCCTGGAACCTCTTGAAGAAACACATGGTCTCTAATCTGTGTTTTGTTTCATTCCCGTCTCCAATAAGGGAGAAGGGCATGAGTTTTAGGATCCACCTGTTGGGATAAGCAGGTTCAATCTTTATTTGGGCCCCTCTTGTGCTTCCTGGACCTCCACCTTCCCCACTGGAACCCTGGCAAGGAGGAAACGCAGCCACACTGTACAGAGGGGCCCAACCTCCTTATAATCCAGCCTGGTCGAAGCCAGCCCAGGAACAAGCCACGGGCCCTCTTGAAGGAAGTGATTCAGAAACCATGATGGCCTGGCGGCCACTGTAATTCACAACACATCAAGAGAGGAATTACGTGCAGGGTTGAGATTACCAAAACTCATTTCTCTTTCCTTTCTTTTTAAAATTTTTTTTCCTCTCTCTCTTTGGCCACATAGAGTAATTCCATGGCAGCCCAGAAACACGTGCTTCTCATCAGTGGCTTGGGCATCATCTTGGAAGAGAAAACAAGACAGAGGAGGCCCAGGACATAATGGGACCCACAGAAGGTATGTGATGGTGTGTGTGTGTGTGTGTGTGTGTGTGTGTGTGTGTGTGTGTGTGTACCTTTTATCACATCTTTCTTGTCCATGTCAACATCCCCAGAAGATCTGGAATGGTCAAGGAGAAAGTTTGAGTATGCCACTTCAAATACCTCTGTCTACCAATGGGCAGAGTGAGGCCCTAAGAGGGGACGGGAGTGTCTTGTCACAGGTCCCAGTCACTTGTGCCTTGCGTCTGGCTGCAGAGACTGTCATTTTATACTTCAAATCTAAAATTTTGGACAAAGCATGATTTCTTTCCCTGTGAGTTGTAAAAAGCAGACTTTATGTCGAGTGTGACACCCATTGACTGTCCTTGCTCTCTTACTTGCAAGGGGAGGGAGACAATTCTGTATGGAGCCACGGGTGGAGGCGTGTGAGCAGTCTAAATGCTTTTCACAGTTCTCATCTGATTGGCTGTCCCTGTAGAGTGTGACACGGGTGGCCTTTAGCTCTGACTATGTTGCTCTATTTTCCCTTTCTACTTCTCCATCTTCTCATTTCTTGCATCTCTATCTCCTACGTGGGGCTCTGCCCTGGGTCCCCTTCTCTTCAAACTCCTGAGTTCCTGGGTTCAGTGGTTACCAGTTAGTTCAAGGTTTCTAAATCTCTTCGGCAGCCTGCTCACATGAACACACACCTGCACAGGCTGCACTTGGGTACCCCAAATGAAATTTGACAATTGCCCCCCAAAGCTTGTTGGCTGCTTGAGTTTGTTGATAAGCAGCCGTGTGTCCAGTATGGTGAGTGTGTGAACACCATAGACTTTCTGGAATCTTGAGGATCTGGAAGGGCCTGAGGCCCAGAGATGACACAGTGCCCTGACTAACTTACTTACCTCTCTGGTTTCTTCATCTGCAAACGGGGATAGTAAAAAAATACCTTAATTAAGAGGAAATAGGTAAAAGTAGGAGAGAGAGGAGGGAGTCTATGAGCAAGTGCATCATGATCATGATGGGGAACCAAACTAGTGGGAACTCAGGACAGTTGAATCAATGGCTATGGAGCGTGCACAGGACTGGACGAGGCCCTCTCCATGGTGAGACAGTTGTGTAGCTTGATCTGCTTGGGGGGCCCCCTGGCGGTAGGATCAGAATCCATCCCTGGTGCATGAGGGGGCTTTTTGGATCCTACTATCTATGATGGGACACCTCATGCAGCCTTGAGGCAGGGGGAAGGGCTTGGACTTGCCTCTACTGGATGTGCCTCCCCTGGGGGGCCTTGCCTTCTTGTTGGGGAGAGTGGGGGTGGGTTGGAGGGGAGGCTGGGGCGGGGAGGAAGGAGGAGGGGGATCTCTGATTGGTGTGTAAAATGAATGAAAAAATTTCTTAATTAAAAGAAATTATTAAGGGGAAAAAAGAGGAACTAAGTAGATACCGCACCATAAGCAGAGAGCCGGGCACACAGCAGAGAGCCGGGCACACAGCACAGGCTCAGGCGATGCTGAGCCGTTGTTTTCACTATGCATCTTGGTACACCGCCCACCTGAGCCACACTTTCTCACCATTTCCCAAAGACAACAGTCATTTGGCTTCAGGCCACTGTCCTGGTCTAGGATGCTCTCCACACACATCTAGGAGCAAACTCCCACGAAGTGCTCAGATGGAGGCCAGCTACAGTTTCCCTTAGAAGGCACTAGCAGCTCCCTTTCTGGTTCTTAGGGAGTGTTATGTTACTGCCAGGGAGCTGATAGTACTGAACCCCAGCCACCCACATCTCCAGTTTCAGTATCATACTCCACCCCACCCACACACACCTGCTGAGAAGGCGATGCTGGCTCAGATCATGGTACTCTTTCATAGCTGCTCACTCTTACTGGGAGAGCAGGTATCTATGTACCTATATATCCATCTATGTATCTATATATGCATCTATACATGTATGTATGTATGTATGTATGTATTTATCTATCTACCTACCTACTTACCTACCCACCTACCTATCCCACCCCCCTCTCTGTCGGTGTGTAGGAACATACACATGCACGTGTGTGCATATGGCCAGAAGACAATCTTCGTTATCACTCTTCAGGTACTTTCCATCTTTTGTTTGAGAAGGGTCTCTCACTGGCCCTGCCTTCTTCAAGTAGGCCAGGCTAGCTGACTAGCAAGCTTCTAGGGATCCACCGGTCTCTACGTTCCCATCTCACCATCACTGGAATCACAAATTCGTACTGTGGCCCTTGGATTTGTACATGTGTTCTAGGGATTGAACTCTAATCTTCATACTTGCGAGGCAAGCACTTTACCAACTGAGGCTTCTTTCTAGCCTGGGAGGCCTTTCTTTTTCAGGCACATTACCCTCTGAGAACTTTTCTGCGAATCCTTCCTGGGAGTCCAAAGCTGGGTTAGTTGTACCTTCCTAGTATCTCCAAAATGTCTTCCATGAGATTCTGAAGCACTCCATCTTCAGTGTTCCATTAGCTGTTGTCTCCGTGGGACTCTAGTTTTTCAACACAGACATTCATTCACCAAGCCTGTTTTAGCAGGCACTGAGCTTAGAACCCAATAAATAAGTGGACAAGAGAACTTTATGTTCCAGGGGCTATCTCTCCACAGACTGTGAGCTTCTTGGGGACTCACTGGAGATGCAGAATGGATGCATCAAATGAAAGGGGCAGAAACTGCCATGGGCTAAATATGGGGCAATGACTTGGCTTTATAGTGATATTCATTCTACAGTGTTTCGTGAGCACCATGTCCCGTTGCAGGTACTGGTGCAATAACTGAGCAAGATGAGACTTCCGTCCAAGCATGGAAAACAAAAGCAACCCTGGGTGGGGACTAGTGTGCTGAGTGCTGTGATTGTGTCTACAGAGGGAAATTGAGAGCAGGGCTAGGGAGTGACCCTGCCACCATGCAGGGTCTCTGTGCTCTGATGGCCCCAGGTGTGACCAAATGCTCTGCTGCTGCCATCTTAAAATTCCTAGTACATTTTCCTTTGAACTCGTGTTTTGTGAGGACCGATGGGACAGTGGATTACGTGTGCAAGCAGAGGGGACAGAAGCAAGACACGTGTCTGAGTCTTCAGCATCGAATTCTAGTGGACTGGTGCTGTGCTGTGTGGGAGGCTAGGCGAACTTCTACAACCCCAAGGCAAGTGGGCTAGACCACAGCTGAGGAAGTAGGAGCACCGACAGCAGGGAGAGCCATGCTGTCTGCTAGAGCAAACTAGCTTCAGATGCAAGAAGGGCACCCCAAGAAAAACCAAACGACCCCTAAACCCACTCATCCTTCTTACTAGCTAATATACTGTGGTGAAAAGGACAACACAGAAAGAGAAGGAAGGAGGGAGGGAGTGAGGGAGGGAGAGGGAGAAACAGCCCAGGGTTCCTTTTCAGTTCAGCCCTTCTTTGCTGAGTGAGCATAAAGCAGAGAGTGTTCATTGTGGGATATTTGTACACTGTGAAGATGTGTCTTTGCCAAGCTGCCTTCTGATTGGCTTGATAAAGAGCTAAATGGCCAATAGCTAGGCAGGAGGTAGAGGTGGGACTTCAAGGCACAGAGAGGACTCTGGAAAAAAGAGAGGCAGAGAAGCCAGCCAGACATGGAAAGAGTCAGATACACAGAATGGGATAGAGGTAAAAGCCATGTGGTTAGAATGTAGATTAATAAAAATATGGGTTAATATAAGTTATAAGAGCTAGTTAGGAATATGCCTAGGCTATTGGCTGATCTTTCAGAAATAATAACAAGTCTCCATGACATTCTTTGGGAGCTGGCTGGTGGGATAGAGAAAGAATTGCTACAAGTGTTGGTAAGCTGGATGGGCCAAAAGAAGTGAAATGGAGACAGTTTTGTGTGGTATTTCTGCTGTTCTGGCATTTGAACTAGGAAATACAAATTACATAATTTCATTGATTCTGTTTATGAGTTCAAAGTTCTTATATCTGCATTTAATAGAGTTTGGCATAGAAAAATATAAAAGTGGCAAAATTTACTTATTTATGCTATTTCAAAAAACACTAAACTGCAAAACAAACAAACAAACAAACAAACGAACAAACAAACAAACAAACTACCATGACAGGTTAAAACAGACTGTTTGAGAAAGCAGAAAGCATTATATCCCAACAACATTAAGGGAATTTCTCCTTTGTACTTTAAGGATACAAGGAAGGGAGAGAGAGAGGGAGGGAGGGAAAGAAGGGAGAGGGGAGAGCGGAGTTGTGGGGATATATGGTGGGCTATTCTAAGATTTCACTGTAAAGCAAAAAAAAAAGATGCACAAGATGAAAATTATCCTTGAAAATGTCTCATGAAAGCTGAGAAAACCCTTCAATGTGAGTGACAACCCCTCAGTGTGAGTGACAACCCCTCAATGTGAGTGACAACCCCTCAATGTGAGTGACAACCCCTCAGTGTGAGTGACAACCCTTCAATGTGAGTGACAACCCCTCAGTGTGAGTGACAACCCCTCAGTGTGAGTGACAACCCTTCAATGTGAGTGACAACCCCTCAGTGTGAGTGACAGCCCCTCAGTGTGAGTGACAACCCCTCAATGTGAGTGACAACCCCTCAATGTGAGTGACAACCCCTCAGTGTGAGTGACAACCCTTCAATGTGAGTGACAACCCCTCAGTGTGAGTGACAGCCCCTCAGTGTGAGTGACAACCCTTCAATGTGAGTGACAACCCCTCAGTGTGAGTGACAGCCCCTCAGTGTGAGTGACAGCCCCTCAGTGTGAGTGACAACCCCTCAGTGTGAGTGACAGCCCCTCAGTGTGAGTGACAGCCCCTCAGTGTGAGTGACAGCCCCTCAGTGTGAGTGACAACCCCTCAGTGTGAGTGACAGCCCCTCAGTGTGAGTGACAACCCCTCAGTGTGAGTGACATCCCCTCAGTGTGAGTGACAACCCCTCAGTGTGAGTGACAACCCCTCAGTGTGAGTGACAGCACCTCAGTGTGAGTGACAACCGTTCAATGTGAGTGACAACACCTCAGTGTGAGTGACAGCCCCTCAGTGTGAGTGACAACCCCTCAGTGTGAGTGACAACCCCTCAGTGTGAGTGACAGCCCCTCAGTGTGAGTGACAACCCTTCAATGTGAGTGACAACCCCTCAGTGTGAGTGACAACCCCTCAGTGTGAGTGACAACCGTTCAATGTGAGTGACAACCCCTCAGTGTGAGTGACAGCCCCTCAGTGTGAGTGACAACCCCTCAGTGTGAGTGACAACCCCTCAGTGTGAGTGACAACCCCTCAGTGTGAGTGACAGCATGGAGCTCCACTCCTCAGTGTGAGTGACAGCATGGAGTTCCACTCCTTGGTGTGAGTGACAGCTTCTCAGTGTGAGTGACAGCATGGAGCCACACTCCATGCTGTCTTCCTTCACTAGTGGGAGATATCTTCAATGTTTGCCTCGAGTACTGGAGAAAGGGATGGTGAGACTCTGCTTTGTGGCCAAGCTGCATGAACATGCCCTGTGTCACGACCACTGGCATGCCCTTAGTTAGACTCTATTTCTCTTCTTGAGGTCTCCTCTGGAGCATGCCTTTGTTTGTTCATGGAGAAAAAGGACAGAGGGGCTTCTGGGCTGTTTTTATTTTTTATATTTTATTTTTTTTAGATAAGATCTCATGTACCCAGGTTAGTCTGAAACTACTTAAGCAGCTAGGAATGACCTTGAACTTATGATCCTCCTGCCTCTGTATCCGAAGTGCTGGGATTACAGGAATGTGCCACCACATTTGGTTTTATGTGATTCGGAGGAGTGAACTCAAGGCTTTCCGCATGCAAGGTAAGCATTTTACCAACTAAATCACATCTCCAGCCCTTCCTGTGCTTCTTAAACAGTGTGTCTCATGTCTCCTGTTCCAGTCCATTTCTCCTCTAAGCTCATGTGACTCCACAGCCTGTACCTCCTGAGTGTCAGGATTATAGGCTTGCCTCCCCAAGCCCAGCAATTTTCAGCTTCGCCATCTCTCTGTTTTTTCCCTAGCATCTCACCACTGGCCCCATGAGAGAATGTAACATTCAGAAGGTGTGGCGGGCACCCCTCCCATTGGATTCAGTGTAGGGCCAAGTTTGTAGGGTCATCTGAGTCTAAACCCCAGAGTCAAAGGCTCGCCCTGGTATTCACCATGTTCAATATAGTCATAGAGCAGAGACATTTCATGAAGTCAGCTGTCATATATGTCAATGAGCCAGAAGACACTGGAGTCCTGAGGGCTTCATGAAGCAGTATCATCATGCTGCCGCCAACTGCCTACTTTTGGACTTCAACACACAAGTCAAATGTTCCCATGTGTGAGGGGTACTGTCTTCACTCTCTGTTACTAATTAATAAACATCATCTTGGTTTCTCAGAAGAACTTGGTTTGTTTCTGCCTTTGCCTCTAACTTACATGATTCTTAATTCTTTTGTTCCTGGATAGGAGTTAGAACTAACTAGCGTTCCTTCATATTCCTTGCGTTCTATGGTAACACATGGAATATAAGGAGAAGAATAGAGAATTGGGGCCTCAAAAAGCACCAGGGACTTTTCATATGCTACCAAATAAAACCCTTAGTACTAGGAATGGGCTACATCTTTTTAACACATTCGCTAAAGGGATCCAGTAGATCCCCCCACACTGAACATTTCATGCTATTACACAACCTGATGGTCAGACCCTGTTGAAGACACTATATACTTATGTCATAGAACATGGAAAAATCTAGCTAATGCTCAACTGGAAGCCTCATCCCTCCTGGCTGGTGATCATAGTCTTAGAAGGTACTATGCATGCTACTGGAGGAAGAGAGTACTCAATCTCACCAGCGATGGATCCTACAATAACGGCCTGTCTGCAAGATATGCTCACCATGCAATAGTGCCATTAATATTACCAGAGTAACTAACCACTTTTGATTGGGTTTAAGAACCTCTCCAGGAGACTGAGCTCATACCTGACATTTTTAATGAGGCCAAGAACCTGATACTAGATAGATCATAGACCCCAGAGGAAAATACATTATTATTCTGCTAAGTGAACAGAGCAGCAAAATGAACTTCTAATAACAAATTATATGTATAGATCAGTGCACCACTTAACCATTATTAGAGAAACTTCTTCTTGCAGTAGAGGGTAATGAAAACAGAGACCTGTGAGAGATTTGGGAGTGCTCGGCCCTAAATGTGAAGCCTTTGTCACATCTCTCTCCTCAAGGCTCAGGGATCAATGCAAAAGACGGGCAGAACAGTAGTAGAGCCAGAGGTGGTGGAGGACTCCAGGGAAATAGACACGGCAGGGCCCATGCACATCTGAACTCAGCATGTAGGAGACTCACACCAACCTAAGCCAGACAAATCCCAGCACAAAGGAGGGGACATGGGCACAAAGCCCCACCCCAACTAAGAAGCTATTTGCAATTGATACATGCTACAAGAGGGAGAATCTAGTTGTTGTTGTTGTTTTTTCCCCCTTCGTGAAGCAACACTGTGCTTGTCTACACTGCAGGGCAACCCTTAGGTTAACACAAATCTGACTCTGTGGGTTTTGTTGTTGTTGCTGTTGTTTGTGTGTGTGTGTGTGTGTGTATGCCTGTGTGCTAGAGTTTTCTTCTGTTATTGTTATTTTAGTTTGGTGTAGTTTTTTAATGGTTATTCCAAGTATTTTCTATTTTTTTTAAGAGAGAGAACATGAAGTTGAGGCAGGTAGAGAGGTTGAGAAGAATTTGGGAGGAGTTGGGGGAGGGGAAACAACACTCTCAAAACATACTGTATGAAATTCTCAAGGAATAAATTAAACAATTTAGAAATAGGGACATTATTTAAAGGAGATGTTTGCAATAAAATAAGAATCCATTACAATAAAGTTCAAATTGTATGAAAAACAGTTCCAGGGACTATGGCCACTCTGGTGTACTCTAGCTTTGAATTGAAGGGTAGAAGAACCTTAATTCATGAACTAAAACATGAAAGAGAATTTATAATTTTTTTTTTCATAAAAAAAACCAGTATGAGTTAAATACTAAGGCAAGTCGAGAGGTGATGGTGGTCTCCAAGGAGCTGGAACGGGGTTCTAGAAGGGTCTGGTAACCCCGTGCCTCTGCATTTGTATTCAGTCACGGGTGTTACACACTGGCTTCTTCTACTTCAATATCATGCCTCCTGGCTTCAGCCACGGAGAAGGGCTGACTCTCCTTCCTGACTGTGTGGTCAGGATTCTTAGGGATGGACTCTAACTGGCTCACCTTAGATTAGATTCTCCCTGGAGACCAAGCATCTGTTGCCAGGAAACAGACACATGTTTAAAGAGCCGTGGTTACAGACTGTGAGCTTTATACAGCCTGTATTGAATGGACATGGGTCACTTTTATAAGGAGGGATGAGGTGAGTGTGTGGGGAGTGGCCAGCAGGGGTGCCTGGAGGGTGGGTGCACTTTCCAGAAGGGGTATGCTGATAGCCCACCTGCTAGGTGACCACGACGGGTTTCCAGGAATGGTGAGACAATTCTCTTGGCTACAGAGCAAAAAGTGGTGTGTGGGTGGAATCTGGAGGCTTCATTTCCAGCCCTGGCACTGTAAAGCTGTCTGGCGTGTCCTTGCCTCCAGTGGCTGCAGTTTCTACACTTGTCCAGAGAGGGAGGAGCTGGTGGGTCAGCCCTTTTCAAAGGAGCCTCCCTGTATAGGAGTTCTTGAGGCACCCGCTAGGATGCCAAGAATCCCATCAGGTCTCCACTCCCTGACAGACACACCTTCTCTCAGATACATTGACACACTCACATGCACATTTATGACTACTCTCACCCCACCTACGCTGGCTAATTTGATGTCCACTTGACACAAGCTAAAATCATCTGAGAGGAGAGGACCTCAATTGAGAAATTCCTACATAAGATTGGGCTATAGGCAAGCCTGTAAGGCATTTTCTTATCTAGTGATTGGTGGGAGTGGGCCCAGCCCATTGAGGGTGGTGTCATCTCTGGGCTGGTGGTCCTGGGTTCTTTAAGAAAGCAGGCTGAGCAATACCCTCCATGGCCTTTGCATCAGCTCCTGCCTTCAGGTTCCTGCCCTGTTTGAGTGCCTGTCCTGACTTCCCTTGATGATGAACAGTGATAAAGAAGAGTAAGCCAAACAAACCCTTCCCTCCCCAACTTGCTTTTTGGTCATGGTGTTTCATCACAGCAACAGAAACTCAAACTAAGACACCACCACTAAGGCCCCCAGCCTTCACATTCAGTAAAGAATGTGTGTGTGTACTTACATATATACACACCCCACTCACACTCAGACACATCAGTGAACACATGCATTCTTACACATATATACACTCCACTCTCACACTCCTGTCCCCACATCCAGTCAAGAATGTGCACACACTTATGTATACACTCTCACTCCCACTCATGATGCATCAGCACACTCATGTACTTATTCTCACATATGTATGCTCTCTCTCTCTCTCTAACACCCACACACACACACACACACACACACACACACACACACACACACAAACCCACACACCCAGTGCATTCATACACCCATTCACGTGCACTCATTCTCACACTCCACACTCACACATCTCACGGATTTTTTTCTTCTCAGTGTTTGAATGTCTTTAGGGTCCCTGAGCATCCCTCATCCTTTCTGGCCCCAGCCTTCATCTCATCTACGTATCACCTTTAAATATGTGAGGATTGGGGGTAACATTTAGCTGCAGCACGTCTGTGACTGGTCTGCCTTTCCTAGCAGTAGCCAAGTCAGAGAATCTGGGGTGTGTGGGACCAGAAAGAAGTGACAGCACTGGGGAGGGCCCTTCTGGGGTCAGTGAGGGGGGGCTGCCTAGGGAACTTCTCTCCTAGGGCAGGTGTATGCTTGAGACTCGCCTGACCCTTGGATCGTCCTTTGCTGTCCCTCCGATCTCTCTGGAGGACACTCTGCCCTGCTGCCTCATGAGAAGCAGATTCTCTCCACACAAAGCCTGACTGTCTGGAGCTGGCACCTTCCTGTGTGGGAACCCAGAGGCACTTTCAACAGTCCTTTCTTTCTCCCCGAGGCCTGGGAGCTGGGGAGGCGCCAGCTGAGTGGCTCCCTATTAAGAAACTGGGTGGGGTCGGGGGAGCTTCGGTCAAGAAGCCAGGCTGGTCCCCTCCCTAAGAATTTCATATAATGTAGAAATGTGAGAGAAAGAAAGCTTTGTGTGGCACTGCCTCGCTTCCCGTCAGGACACAGGCCAGCCAGCCAGGGACGCACGCTGCTGTGGGCAGAGAAGCCACCTAGTTTGGCTGGTGTCTAGGTTCTCTCCAGGGCCACATGTGGTATGTGAGTGGGGACACAGATTCCGTGGGGAGTCTGCTGTGGCTTCCTTTATGGATAACTCAAAATCCCTGACAAATTTTCCCACTTCCATTTTCAAGGACATAGGATTGGTTCATCAAAGCAAACAAGATCTCTTGGGGTGGGAATGGGAGTTGGGGTGTTTTTTGGCCAAAGGGCATGCTTTGAAATGGGGGTGCTGTTGCAGAGCTAGTAGGGGAGGGAGAAGAGGTCTTTCTTTACACATGGGGTGTTGTGTCAGTGATGGGACAAGGACCAGCTTCTCCTTCCACACTGCTACCTCCTGCAGGCAGGGACTCCACAGCACAGAGTTGCCCCTGTCACAGGCAAAACATGATACCACATTTCTCAACATAAAACACTAGCCACTGTGCCATTTCACATGGAGGAAAGGATCAGGTACAACCAACCAGAGGTTTCCCTCAACTACAAAAAGCTCACCCCAGCAGGGAAGGAGCCAAGCCACCAAGAAAATACAACCCAGCACCCAAGAGCGAGCTCAGGTTCCTGGCAAATGGGGATGGCTTTCTAGGAAACAGAGTCCCAGATGGAGTGGGATTAGATAGTCGTCAGCGAGAGAGGGATGGACCTGAGGAACTGTGTCTGCAGAGCTGAGCTGTGAGGACAGGTACGGAAGTTCTGGAAACTTGAGGTAGCTGAAGTTCCTACACACATGTGAAAGGGAGAGAGGATGATGCCAGAGAAGTGAGCCTGGTCCTGAACCTGTGGCATGGGGTTGAACCTGGTTCTGGTGAGGACTGAGTTCAGCAGTGGCGGAGCCAGGCATGAAGTGGCCTAAGGTGAGACCAGAGGTGAAGATACCATTGCTGAGGCCCAGGAGAGAGATGAGAAGATGTGAGCGTGGATAGTGACAGGCGACAAGTGCTATGTATTAAGGGAAGGTAGAACCCAGAGGGTCAGATGGGTGTCAGGCATCTGGCCCAGCAGCTGTGACTTGGATCCTCCTAGCCTGGATGAAGCCAGTTCTGCAGCCCATGTGTCCCCAAGGGAAGGCTCTCAAGTCAGGGGGAGGGAACGGGGGAAGTCTATTCTAGAAGGACGGTGGTCTCGAAGAACTGGACTGTGGATTCCACATTTGTCACCTCTGTTTCCACAGTGGTGCTCATTCTGTTGAACAGGGATGTTACCTGAGGGGTTGCTATTGTACCCCAGCTGCTAATGTCTGCATTGAGTCACAGAAGACACACAATGAGCCTTTGCCATCAGTGAAGATGATGGAAGCTGCAGATGCAAAGGATGGGGATTCACCGTTCCTGTCAAAGAATGGAATGGCTGGATCCCTTTAAAGGCATAGAGTGTCACAAAATGGTCTAGCCTCATCACTTCTGTCTTAGCCAGCTATCTTGCTGTGATAAAATAGCTGAGATAAGCAACATTAAGGAGGAACCGTGTATTTTGTCTCAGGTTTCAGAGTATTAAGTCCAAGGCAGTTTGCCTCCAATGCCCGAGGTATGACAGAACATCATGGTGGTGGGAGTGTGTGGTGGAGGACTGTTTACCATTTAGGGAGCAGAGAGAGGGAGAGCCAGGGAGTGGACCCTTAAGCGTATCAAAGACATGGCCACAATGGTTCTTCTCTTCCAGCCAGGACCCACTTCTGAATAGCCCATCAGGTTTCGAACTCTCTCATCCATAGACTAATCCACGGACAAAGTCAGAGGCTTCATTGTCCATTGACCCCTTTATTGAAAAGTGACCAGGACACTGGATGGTAGAGGTGGGCAGGATGGAGGCATGTGGAAGCACCTATAAATCCCTGAAGAGAAGCCAGAAGCTGAATCAGTGCCCAAGTGTCATGAGGACCATGGGGGACTGTCCATAAAGAGAAAATACTTGTCTTCAATACTGAGCTCAGCTGTCATCGCATGGCCATTGTGTGATCATTTACCTCGCTAGGCTTCCACAGAGCTCTGGGCCTCCAGAATGGACTCTGCAGAGGGAGTTGATGGTGTGAAAATGAGGGATAAAACGGACCCCATTCTGACAGGAATCTCAATGTTACCCACCCAAGACCTCCTCAGGGAGCCCTCCCCAGCCCTGCCCTGTAGCACCCTATTAAAAGCCATACTGTTAAACAGTCCTTTATCAAGCCACCCTCCTTTGCAGGGCTGAGTGCTGGTTTGGAAAGGAGTTCCAGTGAGGTCCACAATGCTTGTCAAGCAAGGTGTGTCATGGGAAATGGAAGTCAGATTTTCCCATCAGCAAAGGCCTTGGGTATGTGGAAAGGGCTGGCAATAGGCAACAGGGCTCAGACATTTTGGCACCAGCAAGATGTATCTGGACATTTGTCAGAGAAGTGTCAACTTGTCCCAGGGAGGTTCCCTATCTGCAGAAGCCTGGAGGTACCTGCACAGGCTCCATGCCAACCTAAAGTCTCAGTCCAGTCTCTGTTTTTAGCCACACACCAGTCACAACAGCTTCTATTTTCTGATGCTCCCTGAGTTGGCGGCCCCTGTGCTTCAAGCTCTGTTTGGTTCCATTTTGGAGTCCAATACCCAACATGGGGTAGGGATTGTTGCCCCCACATTTAGAGGTGAGAAAACTACCCCAGAAGCTAGTATGTGACAGAGTCATAATGCCTCTAGTATAATTCAGTTTAATAAGTACATCTTAGCCACGTTTGTGTGACAAACACTGGTAGGCTCCTAGAGATGCATAACACTGGGCTAGCCCTCAATGACTCAGAAGGAATTTCAAAATACCCTGAATACGCTGAAGCATAGGGCCAAGTGTGTGGGCTCTGAGGCCCCGCAGAGGAAGGGCGCTACGGTTTCCTAAGGGCTCGAGTGCTGGAAGCCTGGTTTCCAGTGTGGCAGTGCTGAGGGTGGACGTTTCAAAGGAACAGCCTCATGGGAGCTGATTGTGCTGTGACCGCTCTTGTAAAGGGACTAATGATGGTCTGTGGGTTAAACTTCCTACTAAAGGAAGTAGGAGGTTATTGTAGAGCAGAGGCTTTATCCTTCCCTGCCTTTTGCTTCCTCGTGTACACATATATCCCTTCTGAAGGTGTTAAGCTCCATTCTAATTTTCCACCAGGTTGTGACCAGTCAGGGAATCTTCACAAAACATGGTTGCCATGCTGTTTGGATTTTCCACACACTAGAATCGTGAGCCAGCTTTCATCTGTGATTTATAAAATACTACGTCTCGGGGATTTTGTTATAGCAACAGAAAATTAAGTAAGACAGAGGCTCCCACTCTTCCTGAGTAATCAGTGGTGTTTTTTTTTTTTTTTCAAAAGAAGGTACCTCAATTAACTTCCTGTGTGCCCAGGAAGAGTCTTACAAGTGCATTAATGTATGAGGAGGGATGATACTTATACTAAGGTGTTTACTTCATGAACAATGGTTCAAGAAGACCGGGGGACTTTGCACATCACATCAAATGTCCAAATGATCATTAGTTGGGGGAATGGCTAAATAAATCCAATTATACCAAGAAATGCTTAGAAATCGCCAAAAGGAGTGCATTATAGTTACATCAAAATGATAAGAAATGTGTTGAGTGAAAACAAGTTGAGGAAGTAAGTGTGTGTGTGTGTGTTGTACATACAGAGGATTAGCTATACACATGTTATACAGATTCAGAGCTATGGATGTCCCGACACGATCAATGGTAAAGAGATGTGGGTGTTTGAGGAACTATCAAAGGGCCCCAAGCAGGGCGAGGCCTCAGAAGGAGGCAGGATGTTTCCAGGAACTTCAAGGCGGGCGGGAGGGGTCAAGTAAGCTTGGCTTGGTCATTGGACAGTTATCTCTGGAGTCTCCAGGGGAGACTGAAGGCTGAGCTTGGACTAGGACTTCACATTATGATGGGCAAAGTTATAAACATAAAACTGGACTTAAATTGGGTATAGACTGGGAATCGAGTGTGGTCAAAGGGGGGAAATGTTGGTCAGGAAAATGCCGGCATCTGCTACCCAGCCTGGTGTAGGTGGAGCTCACTGTGGGTGCCCAGAAGTCTCGTCTCCTCTAGACCTTTCCTCCCAGTTCTCGACTGTTTTAAGAGCAGGGGGTCAGATCCCAAATACTACCCCCATGCTTTGCCACACATAGGCCTTTGACAATTAGGAATATTGAGAAAATAAACCCTAACCACTGTTCCCAATGCTCTAGAAATGTCCTTGCTAATGCCACCCACACCACCAGCCTCCTTATTCTTATTTTTCTCCTCAGAAGTATTTGACTAGGGTCACGCCCTTTTTTGCACCTCTCTTCTTCACAAGTGCACCCCTTTTTCCCTTTTATTCACTTATTTTCTTTCTGCCTACTCCTTCTACTCTTAAAAACAGCAGCTACCTTAGTGGGTCCAAGGTGCCACCACAGTGGGACGTGCATGAATCACCACGCCTGCTTTTGCACATGGGATTTGAGAGATAAGACTCGTGTTTGCAAGGCAAGCACTTTTTTGACTGGCCCATCCCCCTGGCCCGAGTTCATCAGGTTTCCTCCAAGTGACATCCCAGACCTGAGTAGTTAATGACAGGGTTTGTTGTCCTGCAGCACTGGAGGATGGAGGTCGAAAGCCATGAAATCAGTCAGGCCACGGTCAGAAGCCAGGAGGAGCACCCTTGTCGGAGCTTCTGTTGGGTTGCTGGTCACCTGTGGCATTCTTTGGCTTGTAGCAGCCTCACCCTAGTCTCTTGAATTCACTGTCTCATGCCGTTACTGTCACGTGACTTTCTTCTGAGAATACCAGCCATATGGGGTTAGAGGCCACTCTATTCTAGCCCAACCTTAATCGGCCATGACCCTATTTCATGGGATGACAGTCTGACGGTAGGCACTTCAACACATGCACATCTTTGGAGATGGAAAACATCATTCTATCTAAAACAATACCTTTCTCCATTTTTCCCTCATGGTTTTTAAGTACACATGTAAGGCAAGGTAGCTCCTTAGTCTCTGGAGAATGAATTTCTGGGCCCTCTTGTTTTGGGGTCTTACAGTGAATATGCTGGTGAGAGTTTTTTTTAATTGGTTTTCTGATTTAGTGGTCTTTGATCAGTTTTCACTGATTTCTAAGGTTACACCCTTCCCCCTACCTATGAGACCCCAAGAGAACATCATATATGGTGCTCTCACCCCATAAAGGTAGTGGTCAATTAGAATGCTGCCTACTTCTGGGTAGAGTGACTTTCTTGGATCCCCATGACCCAAGGAAGTCAGTCAGAGTTCTATAAAATATTAAGATGTGGCATCAGGAGAGTGAGGTCCCTGTGTTTTGAACACAATTCAGCCTGGCAACATCCTTTTCATCTGTCCCATAAAATGAGCTTTTCTAAAAACTGATGCTCACGAACCATCAGAGCAGAAAGCACGGGGAACAAAAACATGTCAGTGACATCATTTTAGCCTTTGGATACAGCCTTGACTAAAGCCATTGCTCTGATACCTCTGAGATGCAGGAACCAACAAATTTCTTTTTTTCACACCACTACTTGTCATTGGGGTTTCGGTTGCTTTCAGTTGCAAGGATTTATAATTCAGCTGCCTTCCACCATCACAAAGCTCTTTGCTGAAGGAGCAATCATATCCCCAACAAATATCACACTTCAGATGAACTCTTTGCAATTCAAGGCCCTTTACAAAGCACTTTCCTGCTGTCTGAGGGACTGGGTCATGATTCCTCCTTTGTGAACTCTGTACCCTCAAGTGGATTACACATTGGGTCAAGTGGCTTGGATTCATTTGACTCCTCTGACTATACTATAAGAACAGAGTTATTATGCTCTAAACTGGAAGTCAGCTACCCATGCCAGCAGTTCCATTTATTAGCTGTGTGCCTAGAGACATGGAACTTGGATTCTCTAGGCCTCAGTTTCCCTCTCTAACAGGCATATTAATTCCTGCCTTACCTACATCTCAAGATTGCGGAGAGGATGCAATGAGGCAGAGTGGAAGTCAACAATCTATGAGTCAGGGGCCAGATAAACATTTTTTTTTTTTAAATAGAGAACAAGCCTGGTCTCGCTGAAGCATGGCCACACTCCACTGTTGACAGACTGTCCCCAGCTGCTTTTGCACAGTAACCAGGGTGGAGTTTCATCAAGGACTTTACGATCTGCAAGCAGAAACTACTATCAAGGGCCTGTTCAACTCTGTTTACTATCCAGTTTCCAGTTGGTAACTCCTCTCTCAATGAGGACTCTGTAAAAACAAGCATGGCTTCTATGATCATCAGGAGTTTCTTGTTGGTCCCATTGTTCCCATCCAGAAAACTTCCCAAAGTGGTCACATCTGGTCTCGGCCACACGTGACGGTTGATGTGTGGTGAAGATGGGAACTTTCTGGAAAGCAATTTGACAGTAATTGTGGAAAGCCGACACACACCATCCCCTGACCCCATCATCTCACTTTCACAAAGTTGTCTGAAGAAATAATCAGAGTTGAGATGTGTCTAGAAATGACGGTGGAGTATTACAGAAATTATTCTGCAAATGATACCGCCATTTCAAACCCTGTTTCAAAGAATCCATAATCGCCTGGCAAGGTACTCCTGTCCTAAAACTAGCACTGTAAAGGAACATTGTATTTAATTTGACCAATTATCAAGCAAGGCTGGCAGAAAGCATACCCAGTTCCATGGTGATTTTCTCTGGGTGGCAGAATTATAAAATACCTTAAGATGCTATTTTCATGTTCATTTTCTTTTTAATCAGAGAAAGAATAATTTAGTAAATAATTCTTGGCTGAAGAATATCAAGAGATAGTTGAGGATGGGCCAAGCAGGCATATGTGTGAACTGAAGGGGATGTGTGGGTACCCAGGGGAGGGGAGTCTGCTTCCTACAAAGTTCCAGCTGTGGCTCGATTCTGCTCACCCTCACCTTGTGGGCATTTGATTCACTTGATCTGCATGGAGAGCCCTCCTAGTCACCCATTTGAATACCTGCCCTATGAGTGTTTCAGGAACTATGGAGCTTAGGAGCTGAATGGGCAGCAGCCGATGGCGCCTGTCCAACCGCTTTCCCTGATCTTTGTGTGGAGAAAGGGCATCTCCTGTGTACCACCAGCTAAACACCAGCAACACAGGCGTGAGAAGGGGCTAATTTCTCAGTCATGCATCCCCCCCCCCATAACTCTGGCTCTCTCTAGCTTTCCTAATCTCAGGGAATAGGCACTGGAATTCCTCTACATGCCCAAGCCAGAGGATGGGTGTGATCCTTGTTATCCATCAAATATGAAGATTCATGAAATTTGCTCACTGTGGATCATCTCCATCCTGTTTCTTTACCTTGTTTTCACCTCAGTCCAGGCTCTCATTGTCCTCAATTGGCTCCCTGCAATACCTTCCTGACCTCTCTCTGATGGTGTGACTCTGCTTAAACCTTTCCTGCCTTCCAAGACTTAGGATACTTAACCCCATCTTCTCCCTCCTGACTTAATGGTCCATCTCTCTGCCTTGTGTTTCTGACCATTCATTTCCTCTAACCTGCTGTTCCCTGTCCTCTGAAGGACTTTGTCCATGAGATCCTACGTGGCTGGAAACCTCTTTCCACATCTCTCATAGTTAATTCCAGCAAATCCTTAGAGTCAAAACAGTGCTGGCCCCTCCCAAGTGCTCTGTAGTAGCCAATCATTGCCATGCCTGTATGTATATTATATGCATGCATACAGAAGGCAGAGGTCAACCTCAGGTGTCATTCCTAAGAAGCAATACACCCTGTCTTTTTTAGATAGGGCCTCTGCCTGGGCCTGAGGTTCACGGATTAGACTAGACTGGTTGGCCAGTGATTCCCCAGGTCTTCATCTCCCAAGAGCTGAGAATACAAGTGTGTACTACCATGCCTAAGTTTTCACACAGGTGCTGGGCATTGAACTCAGCTCTTTAGGCGTGCACAAGTTCTTTACTGACTTAACTGTCTCCCCAGGCCCCAGCCACTGTGGCTCTCATGGTCCTCGTCCCAGCCCATGCCAGCTTCTGGAGGAATCCTTGTAGCAGGCCACCCTGAGCTCTCCTCCATAACAACTAGAGCAGTCAGAGCTCAACAATGAATTGTTCTTACTTGCCTCCTCCCTACTGCCTCTGGGAGACTTTGGTCAGAATGCAGACCACAGCATGCAATCAGCATTCACGGAATGGTCCAATGCTTGCATCTATAACTGTGTATTGCCATACGATCTGTGGCACCTTCGTCCCTGCTGTCATGTTGGGCATGTCACAGGTGAGGAAGCAGAGGGTCCTAGGAGTCAATAAGCAATTCTATGAATTGTGACACTGAGGAGCAGAACCCCAAGTCTTTAGCATGGCTCTGCTAAAGACTTTTTGCTCTGCTGGTTGGGTGGATGTTTTCTTGCTTTGGAATGGGTAAACATAAGTATTTTTCAGTATGAGTCTTGCCCCAGGGAAAAGTTGCTTGGTTAACCTCTTGGGAAAGAGAAATACTTTTGCCTTCGTTGGCTGGCTCTGGGCAGCTGAGAGCTCTTTATCTCCACTGTCTGCTGCTCAGGACATAATGACCTGCCTCCAATCCTTTTCAATTATGGGATTTCTGATAGGAATTTGGAAAACAACTTCTAAATCCTGAGGCTTGGATGCTAGCTTGTGGTTCAGTTCCAAAGTTCATACCAAGTGTTTCCAGAGACTTTTCTCACCTGCCCCTCTGGGGGAGCACCCCAACCTGCTCTCCTTCCTCCTGAGTCCCCCCCCTGGGGGTGCATAGCCATGCTTGGACCGTGGTCTCCTTGCTAGATAAAGGGTCCTTCTCCCCTACAGGGCTGCATCTCAGAGGTGGTAGCTGTACTGAAGCAGCTCTCAGCACGGGAAATACCTGGGCTGGTGTCCAGGGACAGGCAGCCATGGGCAGGGCCCAAGAGTGAGCCAGGCCAGTTGGCTTGATCTTCCTGTATTAGTGGGGCCTTTGGCAACCAACCTAAGATCCTTAAGCCTCAATTTCCTTAACCATTAAATGGGAGTAGTAGTGTTCACCTTTGGAATTTCTGTGGTGGAAACACCCAGAAAACTATTAATAGACAGATTTTCCAGGCATTGGAGCACAACCTATAATCCTAGAACTTGAGATATAGAGGCAGGAAGATCAAAAGTTCAATGTAATCTTTGCTATATGGAGAGTTCAAGACCAGCCTAGGCTCTATACAAGGCCCGGTGTCCAAAAAGATCAAAACCTAACCCAACCTAAAATTGACCAACAAACAAAACAAACGAACAATTATTTTCTTCTCTCCTCTACTGTTTTTTGGCCAGATTGGTATAGCCCTCTCCCAGCTTCCACAGGCAACTTCCCTGCCCCCCCCATAACATATAAAGTTTGAAAAAGGGGAGGGCAGAAGTTAGACCATTTGAAGTCCAGCAGAGGGCCGGGCTGAGCCCTTGTTGTATGGCTACATAAGTACATGTGAGGAAAGGAAGGGGAATGGCTTTGCACATTAGAGCCACACAGACATGCTTCCAACACCAGATCCTTGCTAACCGGAAGACAGGAACAGTGGCTCCCATTCTCAGGATCTTGGAGGATTTGAGCTAAAACATGGGAAGCCCTTCCCTCTGCCCGTCAACTTCTGCTCTGCAATCTCCCATGATGAAGGGCCAAGGAGGGCCCTACCCTGGTTCTGAGTATATTCCCAGGAGTCTCAGTGAAGCTCAAGGAGGAACTAGAGTTCAAGAATCTGTTCTCTGTTTCTTTTCACCTTCCTAATAGAGACCCTTTAATACAGTTCCTCATGTTGTGATGACTCCCAACCATAAAATTACTTTGATTGTTACTTCATAACTCTAATTTTGCTAATTATGAATCATAATGTAACTATCATGTTTTCTGATGGTCTTAGGCAACCCTGTGAAAGGGTCATTCAACCTCCCAAAGGGGTCTCAACCTACAGGTTGAGAACCACTTCTTTATAAAAAAAAGTGCACAGTGGTTCTGAATATCTATCTATCTATCTATCTATCTATCTATCTATCTATCTATCATCTATCTATCTATCTATCTATCTATCTATCTATCTATCTATCTATCTAATCTGTCTATCTGTCTGGTAGGGGAGGAGAGGACCAAATATGTGTGGGGGCTGCAGCAGATAGAGAGAGAGACATGGAAGACATGGGACACCTAGGATCCAATGTTAAGATGGGAACACACACACACAGACAGAGACAGAGACAGACAGACAGAGACAGAGACAGAGAGAGATGAAAAAAATATTTTTTTAAAAAAGATGGCAACGATAGAAGGCACCTTGAAGTGAGAATGGCAGTCTCCAAAAGCTACCCCCACTGCTTATACGATGCCTCTACGAGCAGGTCAAGCTTTTTTTCCCTGGACTGCAGACCCCTTCCTATAGCCAAGATGACCAGCACAAGACTCTCGTGATGGCCAGGCTGTCTCTACAGGAATTTACAGCAAAACCAGAAGAAACCCAGTGGGTGTGTCCCTGCCAAGGGAATTGATAGTTAATGTGAATTCTTTTTTCTATAACATAGAGAGGTGAAGAGGATGACAGAGGTGCTGAGCAAAGGGAGTCTTCAGGGAACAAGAGGAGGCATGGAACCCAGAGGTGACTGACCTTTGATTCAGAAGGTGCTGCAGACACCTCTGCCTGCTCCTGAGGTAGGTAGGTCCCAGGGATGGGAAGCCAGGCTGAGCAGCATGTCTGTGAGACCCCAGAATCCACCTTGCACCTTCCTGTAAGCTGGAGCTAGGGGGCAGCTGGAATAAAAGCCTCTGGTCCTTCACACAGAAGCATCTTATTCATTCAGGGCCTCTCAGCACACACTTAGGTCCTTTTGAGGAGCACTAAGTCTGCAACTCACCCTGCCATATCCCTTGTATGTACATGTGCTCAAACCGTCCTGCAGTAGTCCATCACTGTTGAACACGCCCCTCACCTTTCTGCCTTTTGCGGTGAGGTCAGCTTGATCTGCACCTCAGACGGAGACAGGCCTTCTGTAAGGCCCCCATCATGTGTTACCCACCCTCTAAAGCTCTTTCTAGATCTCTCCAACCTAATTAGTCCTTCACCCCAGAACCTCTCAAAGCCCTCTGTTCTTCTTTCCACTGTCATATTTTTTAGATTATGCTAGACTTATTTGATATTTAGAGTTACATTTTCAAATCCATGGGTAATGGGACTTCCTACATTATACCGTTAACTGAAGAATAAAATCCTCCCCTGCAGTTTTCCTAGTACCATTCCTCAAACCTAATCATGATTATTGATTTATTTTGCAGGCTTCCAGAAATTTCTCTAAGCAAATGGAAATCAGAATGTTTACACTGATAGTTATTTGACCCAAATGGGGTTACATTGAATTACTTTTCTGCAAATTGTAGTTTCTAGTTTATTTTCACAGAAAAAGCATACTCATTACATGAAGGCTCTGTTGAATGTTTGCTCTAAAATTGCAATTTTATTCTCTTTTGAAAACATAAATTGTTTACTTTGCTTTTTATTTTTTGCCGTTTGCTTCCCTCGGTTCCCTTTGGCTTGTGAGGCTTCCTTTGTCCTGCTTGTCCCTTCTCGGGGTTGGAAGGTTTACAGTCTGTCTGAGTCATCTACTCTTGTGTTTCAAACAGTGAACTCACCCGTCTATTTCTTGATTTGCCTATTGTATTCCCTACCCGAAGAGCTCCACAAAGGCAGATGTAGAAACTCTAGCATGTGTCTCTCTCCCCACCCGTCCCTTTTTATACCATCGTGGTTTGGGACATTTGCATTCTGTTCTGTTACCATAATCCCCACAGATGTTCAGCCTTACTTTTATATTTACACGAATACAATGTTTGCCATCCACTCTTAGATTTCAGAAATTTACTGAGATTCCTAATTTGATCCCATTGATATATCTCTTGGGGGGACTGTATTTCACTGTCAATTCTTTGCTCCTTCACCTCCATCCTCACATGAACTCTGGAGTGCTGTGTTTTGTTTCTCTGAGCCCGGATTGGTAAAGGTTAGGATTTGGAGAAGTGTTTCTCAAAGGCTATTAGTAAGGAGTGGAATCTCTAGGAGATGGGACTAGGTGAGAGGTGCTCAAGTCATTGGGAGCGTCTTCTTGAAAGGGGCTGAGGCTTCCTGGCCTTGATCTTCCTAGCCTGTCTCTCTTGCTCCCTGGCTTGCAATGTGAGCAGTTTGCTCTGGTACTCTCCAGAACTGCCACACGGTGCCTCCAACCAAGGCCCAAAATAATGGATCTTCTCAATCTCATACGAGAACCTTGAGCTAAATAAGCCTTACAGTTTTTGTAAAATTAATTATCTCAGGCATTTTGATGTAGTAATACAAAAGAGACCAACACAGTGAATGTCTTTCAACTATTTCCATACTTGAAGACTAGGAGGCTGCCAATCAGTTCTCAAGATGTACTTATTACCATCTATGCATCACTGCTATCATGTCTTTTAACAGAACAAAGAATGGTCAGAGATCAGCTTGGTTTTTCCCTTAGGATATCTCCCAACTTTATGTTCTAATTATTCTTCATCGAAGTTCTACAGTATATTAAGGTTATTTTCAATTCGGCCAATTCAGAAAAATTTTCTTCTATAGTATCTTTGAATATGTTTGCACCCTCTTGCTCTATGGTTTTCTTCAGGAGTGACTGGTGTGCATATGTGAACTCATATTTGTTTGCTGGTTACTTTCATTCTCTTTATTGTCTCTCCCTTTCTTTCATTTTAAAAATCTCTTTATTCCATCTTACTGGTGTTATGTTCCCCCTATAATGGCTTTTATTGTTATTTCCAGTTGCTTTGCTTCCATGTTGGCTGCTTGCTCTCAGCTTTACTTTGGGAATATTTTCTTCTTGTTTGTTACTTTCTGAGATATGTAACAGGAGTGAGCTGGGGCCATTTCCCATTGAGTCTGTCATCTTAGAATTTGTTACCAAGTATGCTCTGCCCCTAGAATTTGTTATCAAATATGTATCTCCTTGAGGGTACATGCATTACCAAGTGTGAAATCAACGTGAGTCACAAAGATGGTCCCTGGATTGAAGGTCTTCTGGTTACACTCAGTGGTTTACATATCTAGTTTAGTGATAAGTGCAAGGCTGACCTTATTCTCCTTTCTCTTACACGTCACTTCCAAGACCTGTAAGTAATGAGGATCTGGGCTGAAATAACAATACTGGCTATCCACACAATCTGACCTTCGTTCTTGCCTCTCTAATTCTCCTACTGTATGGAAATGGTTGAGACGGGAGCACCTCATTTTTTCAAGGTCTACCTCCGTCTCTGTTCCTTCTCCAATACATCAGTGTGTATTCATCTTTATAGTGCTATTTTTTCTATCAAGAGAATCTAGCAATTTACTTAACTTCTATTATCTTCCAAAGGTCTGATGTATAACAGATATGAATTCTACCCTGATATACTTAGTGTAACATCAAATTCTGTAACAACCCCATCTCCAAATGTCGATGGTTTTACTTATATAAACTCATCTATTGCTTTTGTAAAAGCCCATTGCAGATGTTTCTGACCTTCAGGTAACTTGTCCTATGCTGAGTAAGAGGTCTGTGTTCTCTCTCTCTCTCTCTCTCTCTCTCTCTCTCTCTCTCTCTCTCTCTCTCTCTCTCTCTCTTTCTCTCTCTTTCTCTCTCTCTCTCTCTCTCTCTCTCGTTTTTTTTTTAATGTACGTGTCTTAGAGTACCTTGGATCCATCTAAAGAGAGAGGGAAAGAGGGGAGGAAAGAGATGTGGGTAGGATGGGAAGAGAGAGGAGAAGAGGCAAGAAAAGGAGAAAAAACAGGGGAGTGTAGAGGAGAGGAGAGGCCCAGAGTGCCACATATCATATCTGTTCCCATCTGCCTGTGGGAACCAATCACAAGCCTCACCTAAATGTGCTGTGGGATGGTCTTTATGTCAAATTACTCTGATTGGTCAATAAATAAGACACTGATTGACCAGTGGCTAGGCAGGAAGTATAGGCGGGACTAACAGAGAGGAGCAAAGAAAGAACAGGAAGGCAGAAGGAGTCACTGCTAGCCGCTGCCATAACAAGCAGCATGTGAAGACGCTGGTAAGCCACGAGCCACATGGCATGGTATAGATTTATGGAAATGGATTAATTTAAGCTATAAGAACAGTTAGCAAGAAGCTTGCCACAGCCATACAGTTTGTAAGCAATATAAGTCTCTGTGTTTACTTGGTTGGGTCTGAGCGGCTGTGGGACTGGCGGGTGACAAAGATTTGTCCTGACTGTGGGCAAGGCAGGAAAACTCTAGCTACATAAATGCAAATGGGAGGCCTGGAAATGTGTCCCTGACTGCACAGTTGTTCCCTCTCCATTGCTCTATTATGAAAAGATTCAAATGATCACTAGTAAGGACTTCAGCATCCCAGCCTCATAGCCATCACCCACCTTCACTGGAGATGGAATAGTCTTCATGATTTTCACCCTTTTGTTGTTTTGAGTGGATTTAGGAGTAAACTTTTTTTTTTTTTTTTTTTTTTTTTTTTTTTTTTTTTTTTCGAGACAGGGTTTCTCTGTGTAGCTTTGCACCTTTTTCCTGGAACTCACTTGGTAGTCCAGGCTGGCCTCGAACTCACAGAGGAGTAAACATCTTTTAACTCATGTTTCTCAATCATCTTTGATTTTCTCTAAACCAGAAATGCTATATTGGTATTTTTCAGCACCCAGCATGATGGCTCAACCAAGATTTCTTGGATGAAGGCATGAGTAGGTGAAAGCTGATTTTCCTATGTTCCTCATTCTCTGCTTAGTCTTTTTAATCCCTTTTTCTTTAGCTCAGGAGAGACAGGAGGAGAGGTCAGGGCTGCCTCCTTCTCTTCTCCTCTTGCCCTCCCCATCGTTCTCTGACACAAGCCTTTCATCCTGTCTCATTGCACTGATGGACTCCACCCTTGAATGAAATCTGTGGAGCCTGGCTCGCAGCTCAGCAGGGTTCCTGTTGCCAAATAAACTGAACAGTGTGCCTCCCTGCAACTTGGCTGTAAGATCTGATACAGAGAGAAAAAGAAAAAACTCGGGTCTGTCTGGGTAAACAGTTGACTGGTGAGAGCCAGGTGCTCTGCCACTCATGCTGGTGCCAAATGTCCCAAGTGTTACCCAGGGCTGGGGTGGGGATCAAGTATGCAGAGAAGAGTCTGCTTTGTCCTGATTCAGTGGGCCACCATATAAAAATCCCCTTTCTGGGGCCAGTTGTTTTTGAAGAGTGGACAATGCTCAGGAAAGAACATTCGTAGAATCAGAGCAGCACAGAATAGTTAGGAGCCTGACCACTGGAGTCAGGTGGACTGTGTTTATTATATCTTGTACTGCCATTTACCAGCTCTATGACCTTTGGAAAATTGAGCAATTTGAGTTTCAGTTTCTTCATCTATAATAATATTGAAATAACTCTCCAACCTGTCTGGGTTTTAGCAAGTGGAATAAAAAAACTTGGTGCAAAATAGATGTTTGATTTTTTGTAACATAAATGCATCTAAACACCAAGTAGACATGAAGCTTTCAGCCCTGAACTTAGTACATTCTGGGTGATCAGTGTAGGCTTGCTTATGTCAGTAATGGTAGGATAGCTTTGCTAGGTTGTTTGAGTAAGAAAACTCCCCAAATCTTTTATCAGGAGACAAAAAAGGTTTGTTTCTCAGTAATACTCCCTGTTCATAAAAGGACAGCTGGGGACTCTATTCTAAGCCATCCTCGGGCTATTAGGACAGACACCATCTAGAATCTGTCAGTCAGCATCCATTGCAAGGCAAAGTATATTCTTCCACTCTGTGAACCTGGGTTTGGTCACATGATTTCCTCTGTCCAGGGGGCTGCTAACAGACTTAAAGCAAGTAGAGACCTGAACGTACATTTGCATGTTTCTACTAGGGCTCTTCTAACTCTACATCAACTTGAGAACATGCCTGAGCAAGCCTGCTGAAGGGAAAGAGATACATGGCACAGAGCTGAGATTCTCCAACTGCCCAGTCATGGCCATCTCAAATCAGCGAGCACCTGGCTGGCCCCAGACACCTGAGCAAGACAAGTCAAGACCAGAAGAGCCTCCCAGCTGACACCAACCAACTCTGGATTCATGAACAACAAACACAGATATAGTAGGGGTTGTGTATTGTTATACACAATAGATAATAAATACACTGTGCTTCAAGCTCTACGGTATGTGGGTATCTGCACCTCTTCTTATTTCTCAGGAGAAAATATACATGGTAGATTTTATTGAAGACCTCAAGAATAGGCCTGGAGGGGGTTGACATCACAGAAATTCACAAATCTCCATTTATCTTGGCTTCTTGTCTTTGTTTCTTTGGCCAGTAGGCTCTCCACAGCTTCCCCTTCTCTTTTACCTTACACAGGCATGATTCTGCCAGGTGACATCCATCATTCATCTTGAAAGTCTCTCACCCTTTCTTTTATAAAATAACTCACTTGTCCCAGATATTCAGGATCTACAGACTTGGAAAGCCCTTCAATTGTAGGATCTACACTCAAGAGTAAATATTTATCTTCCGTGTACTTGAGGAAGATCTGGAACATTGGACTTCTGCAAATACTCAGTGAGATGACATGAGAAAGTGGATAATGTGCTTCAGGATGGCAAGGTGACAAGTTGTCTCCATTTTACTTACACAAGGGCCTGCGGCCTGGACAGGTCATCAAGGCCCAAGGTCGGAAAGCTTATGAGAGGTCAACTGTCACAAGCATCTGGAAGTCTTAATCTTCACTGGATCAGACATCCAGCCTTGGCACTAGATACTCCGAAACTTGGCCTGGGTTTATACAAAGCTTGGCCCAGCATCTCCAGTGGCTTCACTTAGCTTGGCGGGACACACTGACAGAGCTGGGCCAGGCAGGCTGCAAGACAACGCCCATAACTGTTCCAAAGGTAGTGGTGCCCTGACCACAGACCACTTGTCTTAGGTGCTTTACCTGATGGAGATCAGGGTGTGGGCTTGTTCCAGAGGCATGCAGACTGAAGTTGGTTCTGACAACCCAGGGCTCCACACGGGCTGTTAGACATCCTTGAGCCAATGCTTGCTGGGCTCTATTCAGAGGAACTGTAATTGCCAATGGGCAGGGAAGTTTAGTATTCCACCCTTGCCCTTTGAATTCCCTCTGCATAGGATGTTTTATAGCAGGGAGAGCAGAGCTTCAGAGAGAGGCGGTGGTACCGAGGGGAGAGGGTGGTGGAGAGACAGCTCTGACTTTGATAGAGTTAGGGTCATTGGTGTGTGCATGTGCACATGCATGTGCTTCTGTGTGTTGAGGAGTTATAGGTCAAGTTCCATGTGGACCCACTGTGTGATCTTGACTATGTCACATCCTCTCTTGGGACCCTATTTCTTCGTCTTCAAAAGGTTTACAGAGGAATATATATATATATATATATATATATATATATATATATATATATATATCCCATTTGAAGGAAGTAAGATTTCTGACTTGGAGGGATAGCAAAGGGCCAGACTACCCTTCAATTCAGTTCTAAGATTTTAGGCACTTCGAGGAAAGGTCAAGACCACATTGCCCAGCATAGAATTCTTCTCATTCTAATAAATGGCAGAGACCTTCAAGATCATTTTCAGTGTCATCCTCTCAGTTTCAGAAAGGGACCAGAGAAGAGAAAGTACTTCTCAATCTCATAGAGTGAATTTCAACCAAGAACTCAGGTTCTCTGATCTACAGAACAAAGCTCTTTACACCAAAAATGACATTTTCTACCTAAAAAATCAATATGATTTTTAAACTCTGAGGCTTTCAGATGTTTTACCTTTTACAATAGGCTTAGTCCTTTTCTTCTTTAAGCAACTTTTTGGAAAGCCTGGAGATTTCTTACACCCCAAGCTTTGGACCAACATTATCCCTACTGTAATGGAGATGGCCTCCTACATACTTGGTACCAATTTCAACTCCAGGATGGAACCTCTGAGTTGACATGATCCACCCCATTGTGAAAAGGGAGAGTTATGATCCTCCCTACTGATGACTAACACACTAATGAGAAAAGTCTGCTTGGAACCCCAAAACTCAACAAGAACAATGAAACTTGAGGCAATTCTTCAAACAGCCAGAAGGCAAATGGGAAACTCAGAGTATGGAATAAGGAGTTGGAATGGAACAATGGAAACAGCCATTGTCTCATTCATAGACACTTGGTGAGCACCTACCAGGTGTCCACCCATGTGCCAGGTGCTTGTGGACTACAGGGAGGAAAACATGGCAACCCAACCCTCTGAGAGCTCATAATTTCAAGAGATTAGACAAGTACCCCTGTGGCTAATACTCTGGGACAATAAATGAAAAGGATCCCCACATCATGTTACTGGGCAGCCCTGCCTAGATCTCATTTGAGCTCCAATCCAGCATCAACTATGTCTATGTCTCACAGACATGCGAACATCTTCAAAATGGAACTCATGGGCCTCTAGCCCAAATTTCTATGACTCTGTAATTTTACCTGACACCACCATTTACTCAACTGCTCATTCCAGCAGTCACACAGACTCATCCTCGATAAGCATCTGGCAGCCAGCCACTGAATCTTGTAAAATTTAAATTCATTTCACACATGTCTCATTCTGTTCCTCTTCATTACTGCTTCCCTAAACAAGTCAACATCCTCTGTTGCTTCAGTAGATTCAGGTTTGGTCGTGATTATTGCTTTCAATCCATTCTCTATAGAGTAATAAGACTGTATTTTTTTTTAATGACATCTGATTCAACCATAATTCTTCTTAAACATGTCCGCTAGAATTTGATTCTACTGCAATCACTAACTGTTGTGGGACATCCTGCACCCCATACTTTACAGTATCATACAAGTGGGAAACAAAGAAAACCACATTTTTAGATAGTAGACAACTGGTAGCACAGGACTGTGATTTCTGTACTTGATCTTAGCAAAAGGGCAGAGAAATGATGGAACTGCGCTTTCTGAAAGTAAGAAAACAAAGACCTACGATTGTGTCAGTGCATTACTTGGAGCTAGCTTCCAGGCTGCAGCACACAGAACGGAGGAAACAAGGGCAAGGGAACAAGGCAGCTAGGCAGCCTTTGGACTAAGGTGATAAAGACTTAAGCTGGGTTATTATGCGAGCTAGAATTTGTGAGCGCAGTACTGGAGAGGATCAGGCCCTCTGGATGAGTGAGACAGTTGATTAGCTTGAACTGTTAGGAGGCACCCAGGCAGTGGGACCGGGACCTGTCCTTAGTGCATGAGCTGGCTGTTTGGAACCTGGGGCCTATGCAGGGACACTTCGTTGAGCCTGGGGGGAGGGGACTGGACCTGCCACCAGGTTGAGCTGAATCCCCAGGGGAGTTCCTGCCCTGAAGGAGATGGGAATGGGGGATGGGCTGGGGAAGGGTGGGGCGGGGGGAGGAGGGAGGACAGGGGAATCGTGGCTGATATGTAAAATTAAATCAAATTATAAAATTTAAAACAAAAAAGAAGGCAAAAACTGGATAAAGAGAAGGGAAGAGAGAGGGAGAGAGAAGGAAAGACACTTCCAATATTTTTAGAGATGTCCCCTTACTCTAAAAACAGACTTGAGTATGCACAAAATGAAATCCCATGACTCCAGGGGAGGAGATAATCCTTTGGGAAGAAACAGGTCAAAACAATGTCTAGGGTCAATACAAGAATAAGAATAATTTTGAGTCCAGTAGCCAGAGTGGAGAAACCTTATAATTTATAGGCTTTGGGAAGCATCTTCAAAGATGATACTTTAGTAATGACACTATATTAGTTCTAAAATAAAGTCTACTTTAGACATGTCATAACAAAGTTTAAAAGAAGTCTTATAAAAGATAAAAGCAACCCAAAATTGTATAATTTATCATCAGAATAAAATTCAGTGCTCTTAAGTAAAACAAAATCTATTATTCATCAACATAAAAGTAATAATATCCAGTATGCAACCATCTGTGGTGGTTTGAATAAGTATGATCCCTAAAGATTCATAGATTTGAATGCTTGGTCACCAGGGAGTGACGCTATTTGAAAGGAGTAGGAGGTGTGGCCTTGTTGGAGAATTATGTCACTGGAAGTGGGCCTTGAGATTTCAAGGGCCCAAGCCAGGCCTGGAGGCTCTCGATCTTTCTCCTGCCTATGGGTCCAGATGTAGAGCTCTCAGCTCCTTCTCCGTGCTCTATTTAGTTTTTTTTTATTATTATTATTATTATTTTTAACATTGGCCCCTATTACTTCCATCATTGTAATGATAATATGATGTTTTTAATATAAATAAAAACCTATAATGGGCAATGATTACATGAACAAATACATGCCTTCCTGGATGCCACCATGTTCCCTGCCACGATGAGAATAAACCCCTAAAACTATAAGTCAGCCCCAGTCAAATGCTTTCCTTTATAAGAGTTGCTGTGGTCATGGTGTCTCTTCACAGCAATAGAATACTAAGACACCATCTATGTAAAAAGGAAGGAAAACATGACTCATAATGAGAGGAAAACTTAATCAAAAGAAACATTAGGCCGGGCAGTGGTGGTGCACGCCTTTAATCCCAGCCTTTGGGAGGCAGTGGCAGGTGGATCTCTGAGTTTGCGGCCAGACTGGTCTACAGAGGGAGTTCCAGGACAGCCAGGGCTATGCAGAGAAACTCTGTAAAAAATTTGGTAACATTAGCAGATATAGATTATTGGTTAGGAGTCTACTATGAATCTTACAAGTATGATACAAAAGAAAAATGAGTGTGAGAAGAAAGAAATTGAAAATGTACACAGGTGTATGGGGCAGGGGCTGAAGTTGACACTGGTTGAAGGACAATATCTGTAATGAAAATTCCAGAACAAAAGGTTATTGAACTTGAAATTATAGCTTGGGAATCTAACATCAAGTAATAGGAAAATGAAATGAAACTGCTGCCCTGATATGTGGTGATGGACCAGCCTGACTCCATCTTAAGATTAGAAACCATCTTGTTAGAAGGTCAAAATAAGTTCATTCTTGTTTTCTGTAAAATTTGGGTTTGATCATGTCTTGACCCATTTTCTGGAATTTGACATGTTCCACAACCTATACCCTGACCTCCACCTTGATAAGATGTTCTGCCAAATAATTTTGAGATGTTCCTATGTAACCAAAACTCCTCTGGAAATCCTCCCACCCTTGAAAAACCCCTCTTCTTGCAGTTCTTGAGCTATGGAAATCTCCCTCTCTCCTGTGTGTGATGCTGTTCTTTCAAACCCTGCCTTAGGGAGACAGCCCTGTCTGGCAGAAAATAAAGCTTGCTTAATTCAACTAAAAGAATTTGGGTAACGGCCCTTACTCTCGTTTGTCAGAATTACCAATGGGACAAGAGGAAGTGGTCTAATATATGTGAAACTGGAGTCCCAGGAGAAGAGAAGACTGGACAGAAAAGTTGTTGAAAAAAATTAATTGACTTTCTCCCCTAAAACGAGATAGAAAACTGAAGTCCCCAAAATTCAATGGATATAAAATACAAAAACAATGAAAATCAATATAAAATAAAGGAAATAATACTAAGAAACTTATTGTCAATGTCTCAGGAAGAAAAAAAATGACAAAAAGGAAAATTTAAAAGCAGCCAGTGGAAACCAATGTGCCTTGAGCAGAGAGGGACAAAACAGGAAAACAGCAGATTTTTGGCTAGAAATCATGCAGGCCAGCACATAATGAACACTGGATTTCCAGAGCTGAAGCTGAGAACGGTTGAGCACAGAATCAGAATTTTGTGTTCAACACAAATATCTGTTAAAAAAAAAAAAGTTAAGGAAAAAGGGAGACTCACTCATCCTTAAAAACAGATAACTCATTGTCACCATGTATGTATTGGATGTTAGTGGGCATCTTCAGGACGAGTGGGCTGACATAAGGAGAGACCGAAGAGAAGAGCTGGCCAGTGGGAAGTGACAGAGGGCCTGTGAAGGGAGACCCAGAAGGAATTAAAAGCAGCAAATCTGTTTTTAATCAAGCGGCTTGGAGCCTTGAACCCGGGCCCTTTGGGGACCTTAGCTGGCCCCTCCCCCTTGTACTTCACTGTTCTACTTTGCTTCTGTTCCAGCAGGGTTCTACAGGGTTCTACATCTGGTGCCAGACCCGAGCCCCTTCTGCCTGCTTCCAAGTCTCTCACTTCATCTCTGCTGGTGTTTCCCCTTCTTCACCAACCACCATCCTTCCCAAGAAGGCTGGGTATCTCTTATTCACTTGGTGCTTTACGTCTTCTAGTGGACTGTCTTTCCTCCACTGTGCCCTGCTCCATGGCAACTACACACAATGGAGGCTAGCTCACCTTTAAGATGATCTCACTCTGTGATCTAGTGCTTTTTATGCTCTATTTAGTTAGGTTTTTTTTTTATTTTAACATGGGCACCTATTACTTCCATCATTGTAATGATAATTATGATGTTTTTGATATCAATAAAAACCGATGATGGGTAATGACTGCATGAACAAATACATAAGTATTCCCAGTGTATTTCAAATGGCACAAGTTTTGATTATCTGTGAGAATATATGGGCATGTTCCTGGTCTCCCTGGAAGCAGCTGACCAGGGACTCATGTTCATGTAAGTTGGGAAAACCCTGGACATATGTGAGAAGCCTTAGTCATCCCATTCACCCAAGACCTCAACTAGGAACCACCACTAATTCTGAGAAGCGTGGGCTTCAGCATTTCTTTTCCCAAATACTCTTTCTCAGAAGCTCGGAAGCGTTCCTCAACCCTCATCAACCACGCTGCCAATCCTCACCCTCACTCAGGACCACTGTGGCATGAGAGGTCCAGTCAGAGGGCTCTGGGGTTTACTTTTCAGCTATCCCCTTACTGACCCATGTCCACAGAGTAAGCAAACTTTGTCTTTCTGGGATCTAGTATCACTTGCTGTGAAGTCTGCTGCTTGGGGCTTCTGAGAGGCTCAACAAGATAATGAGGGGAAACCTAGCATGAAGTGGTCACATGTCCCCTTCTCTGCTGTTCCAGTGACCTCAGTGTCAGTAGATCTGTTATCTCCTGATGATCTTGGGGAAAGTGTCTCCCCCCACCTACATGTGTACGTGTCTGCATGTGAGTGGGCTCACTTGTGTGAGTGGGTGCACATTCGAATATGTGAACATGTGGTGCATGCATGTGTAGAGGCCTGAAGGTGACATCAAGTGTCTTCCTCAATCACATCCTATTTAGTTTATTGAGGCAGGGTCTCTTGCTGAACATGGAGCTCACCAATTCCAGCTAGCCAGCTTGCTCTGGGGATCCCAGATCTGCCTCCCAAATACAGGAATTACAGGTGGCTGCCCCATTCCCGTGGCTTTTCTGTAAGGTTTTAGAAATCCAAACTCTGGTTCTCATATTTGTGGGATACGTGTTTTATCCCCTGAGCCATCTCCCCAGCCCAAAGGACTGGGCACTGCAGGCTGGTGGAGAATGCTCACAGAAATGACGCCTCAGTTCTGCCAATGCCCCTGGGTTGGTTCCTTTACCTTTCCAAGCCTCTGTGTCCTTATGTTTTAAATGAGCACAGTTGCACCTATTTCTTAGCACCAGTGTGAGAATCAAGAGCAAATACAGAAAAATATTTTGTAACCTGTTCATGATCTGGGGAAAGGAGAAACTCAGGCTTAAAGTCACCTTATGATGTCCTGCATCTCCCTATCTAGGGTAGTGCAGCTAGTATTCACATCTGTAAACTGGATTATGACTGCATTATATAATTGTTAATGTGCCTAGTAACAAAAGGATGCTGGCTATCATCTATGAAGTGTATAATCTGCAGCAGGCAATGCTGGACCCAGCATGAGGCTGGGTGGAGTGGTTGATATGGATGACAAAGAATATTTCTCACTGGTGTTGTTGGGAAATGTTGGTGTGTGTGCGGTTAATAAAAAGCAGCCTGGATAGCAGTCAACTGTATAATGATCTTAAATGATTTACAGACAACGCTGTTCTTCTTTCCATGGGTACCTCAAGCAGCCCTCCCCCACCCCCCGCCCCCAGTTCTGGTAGAAGGCGCTTGGTTTGAGGGTGGGACAATTCTCCACTGCTTGTGTATAAATGGGGATAATGAGGTACATGTGATGGGATGATCCAAGAAGGAAACAGTTCCAAAACTTCCTCTTTACCTGGAGGTCTCTGGTAAGGCACTGAGGAGTAGGAATCTGCCTGGGACCTTTGACAACTGTGACTGGTGGGTTGGAAAAAGAGCTGTCCTGGCATTTTCAATGGTAGTAACTTGTCTGAGCCAGGAACTCTAGGTCTGCTGTGGCTTCCTCATGTTTGCCTCCCTCTTCTCATCCTCACTTCTTCCAAAAGAACACCTAAAGTCGGGTGTGGTGGTGAATGCTGTGATCCCAGCACTCAGGACACTGAGGCAGGAAGATTACCCTGAGTTCAAGACCAACCTGGGCTACGTAGTAAAACCTTGTTTCAAAAACAAACAACCACCCCCAATAAATAATAATATATAAAGAAAGGCATCAGGTCCTCTCTATAGCCTAGGGCATACCTCAGAAACAAGAGGTGTGTGCTGTGCTGGTGGGGATCTCTGGTGCCTGCCACCCACAAGGCCTTTGAGCCAGTCACTTCCGGGTGTGGACTATTGCCAAGGGTGACTCCATGATGAAGGAATTTTACTGTGTGCTGTTTGGCCTGGATCAGACTGCTTGGGAGATGGTGCATGAGCATTACGTGAGGAGGAAAGTGCCCGGGCTCAGTCAGGCAATGACAGGACATGGAGCCAGCTCCTGTTTAGTGGCAACAAGCTGAGGTTGAGGGCATAGAAGAGCTGACGCCCTGCAGCAGTACAGCTCTGGCCTTCTGGAAATGTCCCAGCTGTGGCTTCAAGCTGCAGCCTAGAAAGAGGCCTCTTGTAGGTCCTTCCAAGATGAGATACATGGCATTTTCTGGATAATTAGGGCTCTCATTCTCTTCCTGGGCCTTCATTCTAATTATTCAGGGTTACTGTGGGAATTTCACAGAATGGTTTGAGCTGCACTGAACAGTGAGAGGAGAATGAGAAGTAACCATTTGCATCTGGAACCAAGCCTCAACATTAATTTTCCATAAATGCAATTTAAAGGAACCAGTCATCTTTTTTTTTTGCTTTGTTTTTTTAAAAAAATAAAAACAAAACCAAAAACCACAACCCTAGTGGATCAGCTGGAGCCAGAATCCAAACCTCTACATGTTCTGAAGTTAATGAACCAGAACAGAATTAGAAAACAGAAACCCTTTTTGAATGAAAACACTATTTTATCTGGCTTGTTGGACCAGGATTTGTTTTCTGTCTCCTTAAAAAATGACAAACCACCCAGATTGGAAAATATCACTCAATACACAAAGCACTAGAAAAAAAAATGTAAGTTTAAAGATGGATGTCACCTGTGGCTCCTTCAGTGGGATATTTTCATAACTTTTCTATACATAATAATAGTTTCATTTTTGTTTTATATAAGTATTCTATGGGACTATTTAATTACCTGTTTTTTTTTTCTTTTTAGGACTATCTCATGGAAAAATTCCATGCCAATATTCAGAAAGCTATTTTAATCTTTTTAATGAGTCTTTGTAAGGATCAGTATTCTATTGGTTCATGATAGTTTATTTTGATAATTATCTATTGATGATTATTTAGGTTTCTTCTATAATTTTACTTTGACAGATGATGCTTCCATGAATATTTGAACTGGAATGTTCGTTTTAGACTTCAAGTGTTTCTGAAACAAAGATGATACTTCTGTATCCCCTCTTCCATGGGAATGTTATAATTTTAATTCTTGTCATTGGTGATGAAAATACCATCTGTCCACACCCTGGTGTGCTGTCTTGTCAAAACTATAACAAAAGTTCTGACACAGGCTATCATAAAGACAAAGAGGGTTATTCAGCTCACAGTTCTGGAGTTTTGGGGCATCGCGGTGGCCCTGACTGAGTTCTGGTGAGGACCTGTGACAAATGGTGAGTGGGAACAGAAGGACTAGGAGTTAGAGCATGTGGCCATGACTCTCCGGAGCCTGGAATTAGTGAGGAAGGAAGGCCCAGACTTGCCCTCTTCAGAGCAACTCTGTCCCAAAACTACCAAGAGGTGTCAGGAGAACCATCCGCTATTCCAGGAGCACATTGGCAATGATGACAGCCTCCCACTAGACTCTGCCTCTAAGGGATTCTCATCCCCTGCCCATATTCCTACCCTGGAGACTCAGTCTGCCATCCCCAAACCTTTGAGTGGGCACAGACCTCAGCATCTGGCTAAAGTAACCTGTTGGAGTCTGTCACTCTAATGGTCCTTCCACATCTCCACAGGGAATGGCCCCACCCACAGCACACAGGGGGCCAACTCTCCCAATTTGCTAAGTTTGGAAAATGGTTCTCAGACATGAAAGCTTTAGTTATAAAACTAGGAAACTCCTGAGCAGGTGGACAAATTGGCCACCATGTACAGAGCATGATGGCCATGTCCACAGGATCTCTGCACAGGCTCCATGCTGTGTTTCCTCTGATACCTGGCCTGAGGTGGCTGGATTGGAGCTCCTTAGATTCCTTCTCTTGACAATCTGCTTTGAGAACAAAGAAACTGTTTCTCAGCAGCAGGAACTAGATTTGAAGTTTCAGTAACCGTAGGGTGACCGAGAAGATTTAGTTAGCCAAGCACCGGCTAAAGAGAAGTGGAGGAGAAAGGAAGAGCAGGCAAGAGGAGCTGGTTGTGAGGGGAGCAGGCGCTTGGAGTGACTGTCTTCTCCACACAGAAGCCAGATTCTTCATCATCCCTATTCATCCTTCCCGTGGCCTCTCCGCCTTTCCACAATCTCTCCTCTTCCCTTGCTCGTGTGTGCGCAGGTGCCCAGAGGCCCAAGGTCAACATTAGATATGCACAAAGGGGTGTACGGATCGAAGCACTGTGTCAAACTGAAGCTCCCATGATGAGATTTGTAATTTTTTTCCTTTTTAAAATTTTCCTTTTTATCTCTTAAATTTTGTCTTATTGGGGGGGGGCAGTGGCAGGGGTGGTGGGCGGATTTGAAGGGACGGGGAGGTGAATGGAATCAAGATACATGATATAAAAAGTCATACAAAACCAAAAATAAAGTCTCCTTAAACAAATTCTTATTCATTTAGGCAGCCTCTAAACTGAACCCAGAACTCTCTTAGTCTAGCTAGCAATTTTTCTCTTGGGATCCTACATTTCCTCCTCCTGAGTGCTGGACATACAGGTGGGGTGCCACACTCACCCAAGATTTATGTCAGATTCAAACTCTGGCTCTTGCTTGTTGACAAGCTCGTTAACCACTGCATTAGCGCGGCATCCCTCTTGTTTTTTCTTTTTTGAGACATGAGGCTACTATGTAGCCCAGGCTTGCCTCAAGTCTCCTGCTTCTGGCCTTCATAGTGCTGGGATTAGAGGTATGAGGCCACACCCAGACCTACAGGCCTTTCCTGCTCTCTTTCTCTGGATTTCTGTGTGGCTGACCACAATAACTACTAATACTTCTCTCTTTCTCTCTCTCTCTCTCTCTCTCTCTCTCTCTCTCTCTCTCTCTCTCTCTCTCTCTCTCTCTCTCTCTCTCTTTGCTGTCATTTAAAGGGAGCACAGTCCTTAGCCAGCCAGTTCCATCCTCCAGGGTATCATGCCAGGCACTGCCATCTTTGCCAATGGATCAGTCCACAGATCACAGCTCTCATGACCTGGCTAGCCTGACTGGCCCAGACGGGTTTCCTGTCTGATTTTGTTGGTGGTTGCGTGTATTTGAACACTGCCAAGCTGAACACTACCTTGGAGTCTCTGGCTTCCAGGAGTCTATCCCAGGCCAGGAGTAGCTGAAGGATGGATCCTCTCATGGAGTTTCTAATGCACTCTCTGCCAGCACTAGCTCTAACCCCCTGACCTGGCTGCTGTCATCCTGGTCCCTCCTCTACTTCCTGGCCCTTCTGGCTTTTTAAGGCTAGTCTGATAACCTCACCCAGATGTCTTGAGTGGGTAGGATTTCACCTCCATGCCTCAGTCCAGGCACTGGGCCAGGCTCTTTCCTCTACCATGGCAGCAGTGTAGAGAGATTTACCTTGATTGTCTTTGCTAACACAGCCTCCACCTCTCCCTACCTCCTGTTCACCTTTGTTCCTGGCCTCCAACTGATTTATCTCCACTCTAGACTTATTGTTATTTAAATGTAAAATGCTACCACACCTCACGTGCTCGAACACTTCATCTGCTGCGGGTGGTGCTGTGTTTGGAGACTGTAGAACCTTTTGGACTTGGGTCCTAGCTGGTAGATGATGTAGGGCGGTAGGGTCTAAAATAGAGGGTTATACCTGGTCCCTCCAACCCCAGGTCCCTGTGTCTTGAGCCACTGAGATGCAGCAGGTTACATAGCAAGTTCCTGCCACCATGGCTGGTGTCCCCGCTGCCGTCACTCCTTCTCCATCACACATGGTTGAGCCAGCAAACCATTCTCCTTTGCTTCTTCTCTGGTATTTAGCCGCCATGACAAGAAAAACAGGGCAGGCTTGACCTTATCCGTTTCACACCATATAACTGATTCCGAGTGCTACTCTGTCCTGCTAGACTTTGGTGTGTCAGGGACAATGTCTCTCAGCTGAGTTCCTCAAGTCTGGGCTGTTGTTTGCATCTGAGATTTCTCTTGGAGGCTCAGCTGCCAGCTGATGGGCTCCTTGAGAAGTGACCCTTAGAGCTCATTTGGTTGACACACTGACGGAGTCACCGTCGATGGATTAATCCTCTCCTATGGAGTAATAATCCGATGTCATGTTTGTGATTGTAGAAATGTAAGGTGGTGGGGCTTAGTTGGAGGAACATGATTTTGGGGATTACATTTTGTCATGGGTTGTCTTCCCCATCTGTCTCTACTTCCTGGAGCTCCTAAGGTGAGCAGCTTTGTTCTATGACTGCCTGCGTCTCAAGCCCAACGCAATGGGGGCCAGGCAACCTGAAGCCTCTGAAGTTGTGAGCCAAAACCAAAGCTTTCATTCCACAACAGTGAGAACTGGACCAATAAACTAGTGATAGGAGAGACCTCTGCTGCGGCGTAGGGGCGTCGAGCCTTCCTATGGCTTGCCTGGGCTTGCTACTGCGCTCTGTAGCTTACAAGATCACGTGCTGATTTGTGGGACAGCTGTGCCCAGAAATCTGACTTCCCGCAGGGCTTGACCTCTGCTGATCTTTCCAGTGCTCCTTTTGCTCCTTTCTAACTCCACCCCACCAGGCTTCTCAGCATCCCCGAGTTAAGCCATCTCTGGGCCTTCATTCATGCCGGCCCCTGTATCCCTAACGCACCTCCTTTGGTTTTGTCCTCAGTCAAGTGAAATCTGTGATGTGATTTTAAAGTTCCTCCCAGGCTGGACTTCTATCATTCCCACCTGCTCCTCCTTCAACACACGTCTCCCAAGTGGCTCCTTATTCATTTGCTTATGTCGTGACTTCTCCACACTCATGAAATCATTTAATTCTCACTGTCTTTAAAGATAACATCTTGGTCTATCTCTATACCCAGAAATTCAGAACACTCATTGAATGAATGAATGAACAACTAGTGAATGAGATACCTTAAATATTAAAGTCAGTCACTTCAACAGACCGCCCCAACACTTAATTCATTTAACAGACCTTATCTGTACATCAAATTAACTCACTCACTCACTAGAGAATTTCACAGTCAAATCATCAAGGGTAGGTTGGAAGATTATATGATCAAGAATAAAGATTTATATTTATATAATATATGCATATATTTATATGAATGCTTTATACAAAGTATTTTACAGGCTTTAAAGATGACCTAAATTAAATAATTTCCTGCTTAAAGTATAGTCCATCATCAGTGCACATTTGTCCCTGAGTTACTTTTCTTTTCTCGTGTGTGTGTTTGCACGTGCACACACAGCCTGTACACGTGGAAGCCAGAGGCCATATCAGATGTCTTCTTTGATGACTCTCTATCTTGTTTTTTGAGAGAGGGTCTTTCTCTGAGCCTGGTGCTCACCTATCTGGCTACACTGGCTGGCCAGCAAGACCATGGCTCCTCTTCTGTTTGCCAAGCTGTGGGATTGCAGGTGCACACCTTGGTGTGTGAGCACTGGGGACTGAGCTTGGGTCTTCAGGCTCATGTAGTAATTTAGCTTCTGAGCGCTCCCCTGTCCCCTCCAACGCCAGGTTACATCTAAGTATCGCCTGGGCTCTGCTACTCTTTTCACCTAGGTTACTTTGACCCTCATTGGCCAGGTGGCTTGGGTCTCTATTCAGAATTTCTATATGTTCCAGAAGGCATATTCTAGGCAGCACCAAAATAGGCACCAACACCAGAGGAAACCATACCAGAGGAAACCATACTAGATGCTGCTAGACGATCCCTGTGGTGGTGATGTTCCTAGGCCCCAGCTGCTGGTCATTGGAGCAGAGGCACCTCAAAGATAAGCACAAGGGACACAGAGAACCATGTGGCCCAGTTCCACACATGGCTCAGGACAATGTTCTTCCAATACAGAACACCTTTCCTGGAAGGCTGTGAGCTGCTAAGTTTGTCCTCAGTGAAAAGCAGCCCTGGTTCTCCAGAAAGGGTTTGGATTTCACTTGAAATCACCTCCTTAAGGCAATGAGGTCTGTAAATCTCTGTGTTGATTAAACATAGCACTGTGCAACAGCCAGGGTCTCTGAAGAGATCACATCACTCTGTGGATCTCAGTCTCTCTACCAGTAGACTGAGAATTTGTCTGGATGATCTCTAAGGGCTCTTTCATGTGTCAGTGGTTCTTAATTTTGGCTGGGGTTAGAACTGCCTTGCAGAAATGAAGTGGGGGAGGTCGGAGATTGACCTTTTGAAAGGTGTTCAAAAATATGGTCTATCCATATTTTTGACTCTGAGTATATGGAAAAATATACATACATATATATTTTTGAGAGAGAGAGAGAGAAAGAGAGAGACAGAGACAGAGAGAGACAGAGAGACAGAAAGACAGAGAGAGAAGACAGGATTATAGACTAACTGGGACTTTCAGTTCCTGTTCTTCTACTTTCTAGAAGTACCTGTGGCAACTCTAGATGTCTGGACTGTAAGAATAGCTCATGACCTATCTGCTAATTGTTTGGCAAACCCTTCTGAAAGTGTTACTTAAATCTTAATGCCAAACCCACCACAAGACATTGTAATCTCTGGTGGAAGGAGGCTTCCTGTTGGCTGCAGTGGGGATATTTCTTTCATCTCTTTCCCCCCTCGTCTGTAAAGTGAGGTCACACCTGTGCCTCTTCTGGTACCAGGAGAATGACACACAGCAGAAAACATAAGGTGCCCAACATCATGCGTGGGCATGACAAATGCCCAGTCGCTGCTTGTCCCTGACACTCACTTCCCACGGCATTTATTAAAGTATCCTTGCAGAGAACAACATTCCCCAAGTATCTTCTAACAAACATGACTTCCTGCCCAAGATGTTTCCCACAAGATGTGATTTAAAGGGGTTTTATGGTTGACCATTAGGAAAATTTTGAGTCTCCACTCTCTTCTTGAGCTAGTGTTCAGTGACATGTGGGTAAACCAGCTCTCGGAAAACACAAAAGTAGAACTGCAGATCTGTATGTAGCATGTGCTGCTTTCTGCGATATAAATACTCCTGCCACAGCCAAGTTCAAATTACCAAAGTTACATCACTGAGCTGTCCCAGCTGACTGGTACAGTAACTGTCGTGTGTCATCGTCTCCATGTGCCCTGTCATATAGCCTGCTTGGCTTTATTTAGCTCAGTTCTCAAAAGTCTGAGACCACAGAACTCCCTCACCTCCGAATCATCCCCCCTTATCCCACAGGATTAGTGTGTCCTGGGAAATCACTTTAGGAAGTGTTGATCTGAAGTATCTCACTTTTTCTTCTAGAAATGTTGATTTTCATTAAAACCGTGAAAATGTTTTTGCACGATTAGGGGCAGTGAGCAAGGAAAGGAATGCAAAGAAGAGAAGACACAGCTCCCACCTTTCGGGGTGACTGACACATGAAGGGAGGATGGAATGACAGGCTAGATCTAGAGATGGGGAGACTTTGATTTTCATGCTGGAACTGGGCCTCTGAAGAGCTGGAGATGTAGATAGAGCCCTTCCCAGAAAGTGGCTGTTGGCTAAGCCTTGGAGCAGGGGAGGGCACTTGAGTTTTGGAGAGAATCAGAGGGCAGAAAAAGCTACTGTACATGGGTAGAGCTTGAGCAAAGACCTGCACAATGCATGAGCACCTTCATTTCCTTCAGCTTTTTCTTGGGGCAGATGGAGCATGATCTCCACAGAGCAAAGCTCCCTGCTAAGTTGCCCCACCTCTTCATGCCTGCCCCTCAGGCCTATGTCTCTGAAGCTGGGCACATACCCATGTGTTTACCTGTGTGACATTCCAATGGCTTCAACCACACAACTGTATTCATGGGTGGTACCTCTTGAGGACTTCAGAATTTAACTCTTTTGGGTGAAAGCGGTTGCTAGAGTGCAACATTGAACAAGCACTGTACTGTTCCTCCCCCTATCCAGCAACCTTTAACCTTTACCCTTTAACCTAGAACCCTGTGAACAGTTAAGGTACCTCATTGAGAAGCAATAAGGGATGCTCCTTTTTTAATGGTGGTGATATGTATATAGCCTAAAATGCACTACTTTAACCATTTTTAAGTGGACAGTTACACCCCACTGTTACACACCCATCATTACCATGCATTTCTTATCTCTCCAAATGAAAACTCTAGTCCTATCAAATACTCGCTCCCATCTACTTTTTTTTTTTGCTATTATTTATTGATCACTGTTTATATCGGTATTAGTTACTTTTCTTGTCACTTTAACCAAACACCTGCCAAAAACCCATGAAGAAAGGAGGGATTTATTTTGGCTCACAGTTCAAAGGGATACAGTCCATCATATCAGGGAAGGCATGGCATGGGGGACAGAAGGCAGGCAGTTGATCACATTGAATCCCCAATCAGGAAACAGAGAGATGAAGGTTGATACTTAATTGGCTTTCTCTCTTTCTTTTTTTCTTTTCATTTAATCTGGGACTCCAAACCCTGGGGTGGCACTGCTTACATTCAGGGTGGGTCTTCTCAGTTACACCTTTCTGGAGAAGCTTTCATAGATAACCATCAAAGGTGTTCCTCATTAGTCCTCTTCGTTTTCTCCACCCAGTCAAGTTTAAGTTAACCATCATACGTTCACCCTTCTCCACTTGACATCAAAACACATCATTTCCATTGGTGTCCAACCTTTTGGCTTCCCTGGTATACACTGTCATTTACAAAATTCATGCTTGATCATGGCACAATTGCAGTACCAAAAATAGCCAAACAGATCTCCTAGTGTTTTAAGTAAATTTTTGGTTTCATGTTGGGCCTCGTTCACAGCTGTCTTGGGGTGCTTGTGGCACAGAGGCTCTGGGTTGCAGAACCCTACAAATTTAAGCCATAAGATTATGAGCACTAGGGACTGGAGAGATGGCTCAGAAGTTAAAAGCACTGGCTGCTCTTCCAGAGGTCCTGAGTTCAATTCCCAGCAACCACCTGGTGGCTCACAACCATCTATAGTGAAATCTGGTGCCCTCTTCTGACCTGCATGCAAGCAGAATACTATATACATAATAAATCAATAAGTCTTAAAAAAAGATTATGAGCACTGTTCTAAGAAACTGATATGTATCAATTCATCTACTAGTGATATAAGCTTATGTGATAACTGTCTCTACTTGGAAAAACACTGAAATGAGATGTTTAATACTGTTGAGCTAGACCAGAAAGTAGACCATCCAATAGACCTAACTCTAGCCTCATAATAGTCTACTCCTGTCTACTTTGGGGCCAAGACAAGTCTCAACAAGAGAGAACCCCAGGGAACCTCCACGAGGTTCCTGGCAGATGAAGCCTGGAAACCTTTAGCTCTAGAGCTTAACATCTCCTATGTCTCCCATTATGGTTGGAATATGAAATGTCCCTCAAAGGCTCATGTGTCTGAATACTTGATCCACACTGGTAGGGTTTTGTGGAGGTGAGGCCTGGTTAGTGCAAATAGGTTGGCCCCACATCACCGATGTATGCCTTCCCTCAGCTTTTCGCTTTCTCGCTCCATGAGAGATGAGGAATCTGAATCTTTCTCCCACCACAATGAACTCCACCTTGCTTCCTCTGCCTCCAGGAAGTGTACCCTCTTAAATCCCAGACTGAAAAGAAACCTGTTCTCCTCTAAGTTGCTTCAGTTGGGTGTTCTATCACAATGAGAACTGTACTCCCCAGCAGAGTGCTCAGGATTAGCAGACACTGTGTGATGAGGCCTGTGATGAGGACTACGCACGTGCAGGGGCTGGGGGTGGGGTTTCAATGTCTAAAACATTAGCTGGACATACTAGGAAGGGGTGGGACCAGACCTGGCAGTCACAGCCTCTGTAGGGGTGCTTTATCCTGGAGGGAGTTGAAGGCGCACTGAGGATGGTGTCCGACCTGGACAAGCTGGGGTCTAGGACACAGGATACAGCTGGCAAGACAAAGTCTTGGCAGCGAGAGCTTGTTCTACTTAAAACATCTACCTTGGAGCCATCTGAAAATCACAAGTATAGTCACACTGGAGAGTGGGGACAGAGGTGAAGGATTCTTGGCAATAAAGACAGACATTTGGAATCTGACTGACAAGGCCTGTTGAACACCCTCCATGGGAGAACTGAGTTGAAATCAGAGTTTTTGTCTTCATGTCTGTGTGGAGGCCCCCAGTGGCCTCATCATCGACTTTCCTGTTTGTGCACACAGGTGTGGATCCAGGAGCACTCACATTTACTAATGTTGCACACTGTAGCTGTTCCAGATCCACTCACTTCAAGCTCAGACAGAGATCTGCAGCAACTCATTTCTGCTGTTTCCTCGGCCCTCCTGGACTGAGACTCATGGGGTTCATTTGTGTAGCCTGGATATCTTTTCCAGCTGCAGCGGGGCAGAATAGAAGGGATTGGGCTGCCAGATGCCCTGTCTGGTTGTAGGCAATCACCACAGGGGTGTCCACACCCTTGTCCCCGCCCACTTCTGCTCCTTGTTACTGTCCTATTGCTATCAGAACCAGCCCAGGTTCTTCCCCACCAATAGGACCACCAGTCTCATGTGCCCTCCACGCTCTGCCCTCCACGCTCTCAGAAGGATCAGTGCTCTGCCCTCCACGCTCTCAGAAGGATCAGTGCTCTGCCCTCCATGCTCTGCCCTCCACGCTCTGCCAAGGAAAAGACTGTAAAGTCTTTCTGTGGGCTGAGGATGACTACTGATGGGCCATGAGGCAGGCACCTGGCCTAAAATAGCCAAACATATCTGAGATAAAACCAAAAGGCTGAAACAAAGCAGGAAAGGTGTGCAATATAAAATATAGTCAAGGAAATAAAAGGGAAATTTTACAGCTAGAAAAATGAAAACCGGCTGGAAATTCTAAATCTGAAAGATGCAGTAATACATTTTTAGCTTTAATATTAGTTTAGACGCAGCTGAAGAAAGGGTCAGTGAACAGGAAGTTAAGTGAATAAAATGTGCACATGATTAGCTGCATCCTAGGATCCAATACTCATGAGTCCCCATTCATTACTTTCCAGCATACAGAGTTTATCGAACACGCTTCATCTATCTCATGCCTTCATCTTTGTGCTGTTACTACACAGGACTGACTATTCTGTGATCTCACGGGCTCTCCATAACCCTGCATCTCCTTGCTCTTCTTCCCAAGAAGTTTTCCATCTCTATCTGCTGAGAGAATTCTTACCATCCAAGGACCATGTCACATGGCACCTCCTCTACTGCCTTTCCTCAGACTTTATCCTGTTTGAGGTTCAGAGGTTGTGTGTGTGTGTGTGTGTGTGTGTGTGTGTGTGTGTGTGTGTGTGTGTGTGTGTAGGGATGCTTTAAAAATAGTTCTTAGAACCAGGCATACACATATTTAATTCATTATTTCTTCTTCTAGAGTGGAGCTTGACCCAAGTTACTTATCATTTTAATCCCAATTCTTAGCATAATGTCCAGCAAAGGGTTAGCATTGGATACATGATGAACAATGCAAGATCCAAGTTCCTGTAAGGCTCACTTATTTGTAATAAGATACTTATGAGTCTTATATGATAAAATTGTATGATAAGATAACCCACATGACTCTGTCCTTGCTGTTTACTAGTTCACTTGCTTTTTGCTCCCCGCCCAGTTCACTATTCCATCAGAATACAAGTTCCATAAAGACAAGGACTTACCATGCTGTTCTGTTTCCTGCTGAATCCTGAATGCCCACACACATTAAGGGTTAAAACAAAAAAACAAAACAAGCCTGCTTATCAAGTGAGGAAAATACTGCCCTAATATCCTTGATGGGAAGGAAAGTAATGGGGGTCAGCTGGACCCTTTGGGTCCAGTGAGAACTGGGCTCCTGAAGGCATGCAGACCCCCCGCAATAGAGGCAGGAAGCTCTGAAGAGCAGTTTGGTGACTTGGAAAATTTGGGACCTAATCTTGGTTTCAGTTTTGGTCTTGTCCCTTTAAGGACAACAGTGGTACCTGCCTGGGGTGCTTTCCCCAAATATACCCCCTTCTTCATCCTCCTCTTTCCTGCCTTCACCCCCTCCTCTTTCCTCCCTTCTTCATCCTCCTCTTTCCTGCCTTCACCCCCCCTTTCCTCCCTTCATCATCCTCCTCTTTCCTCCCTTCTTCATCCTCCTCTTTCCTCCCTTCATCATCCTCCTCTTTCCTCCCTTCATCATCCTCCTCTTTCCTCCCTTCATCACCCTCCTCTTTCCTCCCTTTACCCCCTCCTCTTTCCTCCCTTCATCACCCTCCTCTTTCCTGCCCTCCCTCACCATCCACTCATCCATCCTGATGCAAACTCATGGGGCAGTTCAGGAAATGTCAGAACCAGGGAAGTTCTGGAACACAGCCTTGAATGAGCCTGGCTCATTCTTTCCCATTGTGCTAATGAAGAAATGGAAGTCTGGAGGGTTAACTTGTTCCAGGTCATGTTTCAAGTTCATGGCTTTGTTGAACAAATATTTATCAGGTTCTTTTTTAAATGTGTGGAACTCCTCTACCCTCATCCTCACAGGGGAGATACTATGAATATAGACACAAAAACATGTGTCTCATGACTCTTGTCATTCTAGTCATTAAGCATGACAATGTCAGGTGATGGCAAATTCACGAGGCACCAGGTGAGCTGAGTGACGGGTGAGCAGAGAATGAATTATGACAGGGAGGCTAAGAAGTGTCTCTGAGGACTTCTAAGAGTTGCTGCTCCAGGTAGGGCACAACTAATGCAAAGGTCCCATGGTGTGAAATGTTTGGCTTGAGAAACAGAGAGCAAGAGGAAATTGGAATAAGATGAGCTCATCTGGTCCCATCCATCCCATAGGGCCTAAAAACCATGTAAGGAGTGTATTATAAATATTGGCCCAGTCAAAAGCCATAGAGGCTTTAAGCTGGGTGCTGACATTAAGTGTTTTCTATAAAAAGCCTTCTGGCTAGGTCAAGAGTATATCTAACGGAGTCAGGGGGCAGTGCACAGAGCAAGGCTGGCTAGAGACTCTGAGTAAAGGAACTGAAAGATACTGTTAGCCACCTCCATCTGTCTCCTGGCCATGACATTGGTAGCAAGGTGAACAGAGAGGGCAGGGTCAGGGATTGTTTGGAACACAGGGAAGGCCAACTATATTCTACATGTGACCTATTTCTGGGCTGTGAATAGGAAAGAGGGACGGACAGTTACAGCCTGAGTGGCCTGGGTCTCCCCTTGCCACTTGTTAGAGGAGGAAAGCCAGGGAAGAACAGAGTGGCTGCTGCAGAGAAACCCAAGGGGCTGTCTGGAGCTCCCCTAGAGAGGCCCTCTAGATACTCAGGGAGCTGCAGGCAGAGTTCTGAGAGTGGCCAGGGCACGTTTCTCGAGGGTGTCGCCAGACTTGGCATCTGCATACAAACCACAGGGTGTGAGTGTGTGCTACCTCTCCTAGGACAAGGTCCTCCTGACAACCTAATTCAGGGCTGCTGGGATGGGTCTTTCTTGACCACTACCCCACCTCCAGGCCAGATAGGAGGCTCCAGAACTCTATGATTCCAGCTAGGCCTGCCTTCTTGGACCCTCTCTTAAGCAGACACAGAACTCACCCAGGGTTATGGGGTGGTGGTGGGTAGATGGAGAGTGAACACTGAGCTTCTTAAGGAATAGAAAGTCAGAACTCTTTGGAAGCAGAAAAAAATTATCTCCCTTACTCTTACCCTAGGATAGATAATGTTGTGGGATTGGTACTCAAAGGGGATATGGATTCCATATCCATGTTGTACTTAAAGTGTGTTGTGACAACAAGATGTAGCATTTGTTGTCACATTGCCATACCTGGGTGGTCATGGTGTATGACACAGGACACCCCCATGGCTCCACCTCTCCTGCCACATGTGTTTGGATCAATGCCCACTTTCGGATATGAAGACTTAGGTTTTACAGGGGAGGCTCCAGGGGAGCACCTATTCGGAAAAAATATAAGATGGAAGAGGACAGGATGTCATCTTTGAGTGGCATCCTCAAAGGACAGGAGGCATTGGACTATTTTAGGGTGATTGTAAGACCCTGGTACTAGCTGAACCAGCCTCTCCCAAGTCCCCTACTCTTACACAGCCATTCTTTGCAAAGTTCCCAGAGGACCTCCTAAAAAAAGGTCCCCCAAAGGCTTTTTCTAAACCTAAAATGATGCTTAATTGCCATTCTCTCTGGCTTCATCTCTCACCACTCTCCTCTGCTTTCTGGACCCCAGGGAGGGAGCCACCAGCTCTGGCTCTCTCTGTGTCCCTTTACACCTAGACTCATTCTGCCTGCACTGATCACAGGCTGGGGAGCACCCCTCCGGGCTTTGCAGCTACAACTTCACATGATTTGGCTTTAGGCAGAAGTCTTACTTGCTCAGCTAGGCTGACCATTACCATTTAGCTCAGCTCGTTTTCTCTTTACCCAGACATCCACAAAGAGAAAAAATATGGGTGGCTTATTTTTAAGATGGTCTCAGGAAATGTGGCATCACAGCAAAAGAAGTGTGCTAACAGGGAAGTGCAGCTGAGTCTCACTAGGGGCCACTGTGGTGGCTAGAACAGGTGTCAGAGTTGGCCCACAGAGATGGACATTAGAGTGGCTATACACCAGCTCTCATTCTCCTTGGTTGGAGGTCACACAGGTGAATACACACACACACACACACACACACACACACACACACACACACACACACACACATACATATCTGTGTGTATTGCAGAAACATTCACTTGGCATAGAAAGAGCTCTCCAAAGGAGGGAGAAGAATACAGGGGATGGAGGCCTTGGATCTGACTACAGAGGGCACCAGTGAACCCCAAAAAGGATAGAAGAGATGTGGGGTGGGGCTCCCCGTCTTAGCCAGTGCTTTTCCATCCAGGCAATCTCCATTGTTCCTATAAAGTTCCTGTCTGTATCTGAAGTCTTCTTACTAATTTATTCAGCAACCTATTTGTTAACTTCATGTTCCCTATGTCCCTCTGTAGAACATCAGCCACAGAAGAGCAGGGATTGCGCTCCCTTATCTCTTCAGGCCCCAGTACAGAATAGATCTTCAATAAATATTAGTAGGATGAATTAGTGGATGGATAGATGAATGAATGAATGAATGAATGAATGAATGAATGAATGGATAGATGGATGAATAAGTGGATGAATGAATAAATAGATGGATGGATGAATGAATGGATGGATGGATGAATGAGTGGATGGATGGATGAATGAATGAGTCAGTGAATGAGTGCAGTATGTCATGGACTGGTAACAGAAGACTGAGTGCAATTAGGTAGGACACTGACCTCAGACAGCTAGGTGGATGATGGACATGAACAAGTAGAAGAACAAGAAGACTGTGGGGAGGAAGAAGTGACACACAGCCAGGAATAATTACAACTGATACTTTGCTGTCCTCATTTAATTTCTGTTGTTGTGATAAAAATACCCTGACAAAAGACAACTTCGGGAAGAAAGAGATGATTTTAGCTCACAATTCCAGATTATAGTCCACCATAATGGGAAAGCAAGGTGGTAGGACCTTAAAACAGTTAGTCCTATCACATGCATAGTCAAGAGTATGGAAAAATAAATGCATGCATGCTTCTGCTCAGTTCACCTTCTTTACTCTTACACAGTCTAGGACCCAGGCTTAGGGGATGGTGCCACCCACAGCGGGCTTGCTCTTCCCATATCAATTAACATAATCAAGATAGTTTGCACAGGGTCTAACCTGATCTAGACAATTTCTCATTGAGACTCTCAGGTGATTCAAAGCTGACAATTAAAATTAACCATCATAGCTACTTTGTAGGGGCATTTGGGGGGACCTTTCAGAACAACTAAGAAATATATGGGGAGTGCAGAATGAGATCCTACTTCCAAATTTGGGAACTTTAAAGCCAATAGTTATTGCATTATTAAGAACACTAGCTGAGCATGGTGGCTTACACCTGTAGTCTTAGAATTTGGGTAGTTAAGGTGTGTCACCATAAGTTCAAGGCCAGCCTGGGCTACAATGTGAGATCCTGACTCAATAAAAGAAAAAGAAAGAGGAAAGGAAGGAGGGAGAGAGGGAGGGAGAGATGGAGAGAGAGAAAGAATATACTTAGGTACTGATGTTTGTACAAACACTTCCTCTTTTAATGAATGAGAGTGGGTTCAAGGTCACCCTGACGACATCACTGTTGCTGAATAATAATCCAATCTATTTTCCTGAGAGGAAGAGATGAGACTGAATTTATAGCCTGCACATATTCAGCAGGTGTGTGAAGCATGACCGACTTTAACTGTGTTGCAGTGGAACAATGTGTTGAATGACACTGGAACCCCTGCTTCTCCATTCTCTTGAAGAGTGACCTTGGGCAACTTATATTATACTATATTTTGAGCCTTTGTCTCTTCTTTCTACAAAATATGGGTGATAAGACCACCCTGTAATATTACTATGGGCCTTAGCAGAGTTTAATAGTGTGTCTGCCTTAGGCAGTATTCCGTAGATGACTACTTTTTATTATAATAGCACGAGCAATCCCAGCATGGATGATAACTGTAGAGGCTTAGACCATGCATGATGGTAATGCACCAGGCTCCATCTGACTAGGTAATAACTGCCATTGTAATCATAATCATAGCACATTGATATTATGCATGCCATCTTGTCTAATACTCTTACAATGGCATTACCTCAGACAGAACATCCATAATGATAGCTTCTATTACTGAGTGCATATCTTGAATACATTTCCTCTCATTGGCCCAGCTGAACCTACTGTGAGCTGGCTGTATTATGTGGGTCTAGTCTGGTCCCATCAGACATTGCCTTTGATTGATTCCTATCATTTTGATGCTTACTAAGTGGCCACCTCAGTGTACTGTGTCTTCCTTTGTATTTCAGAGGAAGGAAGGGTCACACATACAGAGTTGAGGATTCTCCAACTTTAGCTGATTTTTTTTGTTAATTAACAGATTGGTATTCATTTAATCTTGATTCATTGTCCTCCTTCTTTGTGTGTGTGTGTGTGTGTGTGTGTGTGTGTGTGTGTGTGTGTGTGTGTAAGTTCGGGCATTTGTGTGAATGCAGTACATATGTGAACATGAGTTCACAAGCGTGTGAGTGCACATAGAGGCCAAAGGACAACCTTGAGTTCCTTAGGTACCATCCACTTTGTTTTTTGAGACAGGGTCTCTCTCTGGCATGGAACCCACCAAGTAGGTGAGCCCTAGGGTGCCCCTGTCTCTAATTATAAACACACGACCCTACAGAGATACTTTTCACATGAGTTCTGGGGACCACTTAACTAACTGAGCTCCCTTCCCAGACTGTAACCCTCCTGTTGATTGGAGATGAGGAACTGAAAATGTCTCAAGAATATTCTGGTCAAAGTGTTCATTGTGGATCCGATGTCATCTTTAAACAATGATGTGAGTTTGGCTCATACACATTTGCCCTTAAATGGTGGGTTTGCTGATCAATTCAGGTTTGGGAACCTGCAGCCCCTCAGAGATGTGGTGTGACCCATGGGTGTTTTCATATGCAGTCATTCTCAACTGTAATGTGGACTAGAAACCCAACACAGACCAATGCAGTTTCTTGGCCATCTTCTCTCTTCATGACCCACCAGCTCCCCGAACGCCACTCTCCTTTTGCTGTGTGTGGTTTCTTCCCCTCTGAGTGTCCAGGCAGGGTGTAAACTGACTTTCCATCACTGTGAAAACACACTTGAGGTGACCAACATGAAGCAGGATGGCTATTCTGCCTTCATTCCAGAGGTCTCAATGCTTGGTTAGCTGGCCCAGGGCATTTGGTCCTGGGGTGAGACAGCTCATCACACTAAGAAACATACAAGGATGTGAAAGAGAGGAAGGGGAACTCTATGTCCTTCAAGGGCGTGGCCTTAGTGACATCACTTCCTTCTAGGTCTCTGTTCCACAAGGTTCTGCTACCTCCCAGTCATGCCAGACTTGACCAATGTACAGCCTCTATGGGACACTTAAACCATAACAGGCAGTGTCTCCACCTGGAGCAAGGCTCCTGGACTTCTCTCAGGAGACCCCCTTTACCTTCTGGAACAGCCTTTTCTGACCCCTCCCCTATGGCCTCAGAGCTCTTTGCTTTTTTTCTCTTTCTCTCACTCAGCATGGTTCACCTGCCTGTCTCCCCTACTCATCTGTGGTCTCCAAAATAGTGGAGACCACATCTGCTTCATCTATTTTGCTCTTCCTAGTGCCTAGGCCAGGCTCTGGCATGAAGAGAGTTATCAATAAATTGAGTTCAGTGAGGGCTGGGGAGATAGATCTGTTGTTAAACTCCTAGGATGTTAGTTCAATCCCCAGAACTCACATAAAAAAGTTGGGCATAGCAGTACACATGTGACCCCAGCAATGGAGAGAGGAGACAGACAGATGCCAGGAGCTCGCTGGGCAGCCAGCCTAGCTTACTTGAGGAGTTCTAGGCTAGTGAGAAACTCTGTCTCAAGAAAACAAGGTGCACAGTCCCTGAGGAACAAAAGCCAAGGTTGTCCCATCCTCCATAGTCACATGCACACACAAGAATGCATACTGGTGCGCAGGTATGGGTCTGTTCAGTGGTGACACATGCAGTTCCATACAAGGTAGCAAGTTATGGAAAAGGCTGTGAACAAACGCCTCTCATCTGCCCTGTGCCACTAATCCTTTTGTGACTTACAGCTCTGTCTATTAAAGGCTTCAGATGACATCTTGGGGTTGGAATTCAGGAAATATGGGAGCATCACTACACATAAAACTTCACTGGATGACCTTGAAAGAGTCGTTTCCTGTTTCTGGCCATTTCCAGCCCCACAATCTATAGATCTGGGATGAGGCTGCCAGCCAGTGTTCTGGGGACATTGGCAGAGGACAAGTGAGGTAATGCCCACTTGAGGTTCTCAGAAAGAAAGCTTCATAAAAGCCTGTGGCTGGACTTTCAGATTCAGGACACAGCCCAGGCTGTAGGCTTGGCCAACAGTGACGCAAAGCCTAGTGGTGAGGTAGCTTCCAAGGCAGGGGCTGGGGGTGGGGTGGAGGAAGCTTGCCAGCAAATGTCATGGCACTCTGGCTTTACATCTAAAGTAGATGCAGATTCGAGACAAAGGATGAAGCTTTGTGGGCTAAACCCTCCACTGTCAATGATAAAGCCCCTGACAAGGTTTCCAGGTGTTTCTAAATATAGTTCTGAGATACAAGAAACCAGACAGTGATCAGAGGTAGCCTTTGTGGGTAGCCGGACTGGAAGGACAGTACTTAGCTTCTAGTGCTCAGCTCTATTAATTAACAGCCTCTCTGGGTCTCAGTTTTCTCATGTGGAAAATGGGTCCAGTTTACAACCTGCATGGGGTAAAACAGTCCATACAAGTCAAATGTCATTACTATAACTACCACTGTGTTGTCTGGCTTGTATTAAGTCTCTATATATCTGCAAGCCTTTCCATTTGGGATGAACTTCCAAAGAGATCCTAGTCTCTCCTCTCATAGGCGGTAAGATAGGCAGTCACTTGACACCAGACCCAAGCCTTGCTCAAGGGCTCACCTGTAGCCCTTAGGGCAGTACCCAGCCCACTGCAGCCTTTGGATGGCACTTGCTAACTAGCTCTGCACAGCAGCTCTGGAGTTGGGGGTGTGTATGCTATCAATGCCATTCTGCAGATGAGGAAACAAAAGGACGTGTTCACGGTCACCATCTCTGCAAAGTGCGAGTCCAACCTGCCTGGTCTGAATCCAGCCCTCACCCCAACACGTGGTTCCTGGCGATTCCCCATTCTAACTGTTCAGTAAGATCTGCAGGCAGAAGACTAGAGAGACCCTGTGGCCCCAGTGGAATCTAAGCAGCACCCCTCCATTTCCAGGTTCTGGGTCTGGGACAGAGCCACTAGTCATCCTGTGATTCCAATCCTTCCTATAAAGTGGGGGTCACAGTGATGGCCTATCCTTTGGGATTGATCTTTCTGGGATGAGGCTGTTTCACGGAGGTGAGACTAATCACTCATGGTTGTAAGTTTCCTGAGGATGGGGACTCTGTCCATCTATTTTACTTCGCCAACTTGTTTGCGACATAGAAATGGGAGCCATATTTATGGATCATCTGTTAAGGGCCAGGCATGTACCCATTGCTCTCCCACTGCCCTCCCCCATACCCGTTCCCCAGATGATTCCATTCTCCCCTCTCCAATCAGTCCCCCCACCTGCATGTATTTCATTATCCAATTTCTCATCTTAAAGATTTTTCCACCCCTTTCACAACCCCATTTATAGTTTCTTGACCCCCATATATACACATATAATTTTAAATCTAGGTTCTACACATAAGAAAAAGTAAGGTATTTGTCTCTCCAAGTCTGGCCTACTTCATTTAACATAGTGATTTCCAGTTGCATCTATTTTCCTGCAAATGCCATGATTTCATTTTTCTTTATGGCTGTACAAAATTCCATTTTGTATATGCACCACATTTTCTTTGTCCATCCATCTTGGTGGACATCTGGCTGGTTTGGTTTTCTGGTCAATGTGAATAGTTCCACAATAAACATGGATATGCAGATATTTCTGCTGAGTCCAAAGTTATAAAGTCATTTCCTTACATCTTAAATCATTCGCTGAACACAGTCAAGACAAAGCAAAAAACTCCCAAAGTTCAGAGAGGTCACACAAATTACCCTGCTTTCACTGCTAGTAACTGGCTCAGACTCCCTATTTCCACTGCTCAACTCACTGTTATTAACAGCCTCTGTGGGGCTCAGTTGAACATGGAAGATTGTCTCCTCCTGCTACCATAATGCCCTCCAGGAGAATCTGCACCCCAACATGTGCGGAGATGGTGGATCCTTGGATATAGTGCTTGGGGGAAGCGTAAGGGGATCAGGACCCTGGACACAAATAAGCCCCAATTTTTTCAAACTCAAAGACAACTGAAGGAAGCTTGATGGATAATGGTAGCAGCAGCAATGCAACTTAATCTTGCCTGACCAGGATCTGTCATGGGGGTGGGATCGGAAGAGGACAGCCATATTACACAATTATGATGACGCACAGGCCTTTCTTGGGCCTAAAATGCTTCCCAAGTCCTGAGGGGAGTCACATGAATGCCTCATTGTGCCCACAGAGGAGGAAGTAACAAAGACTTCTTATCTTGCAGCTCGCCATGCCAGGACAGTCTGGGCTGTTGTGTATTCTCCTTTGGCAGGCTGGCTTCTGGTAGATGCTCTTGGTTCCTACTGAATGACTAACATAGGAAATCCAACTGCAGCTAAACCTTTGCCATGTCTGTGGCTTTCTCCAGGCGACAGTCTCACGTCTGTAGGTCTCTGTGTCCCGGCACCTGGTGTACATCTTGGTATGGAGCCTAAACTCACAGCTTGGTATGGAGCCTAAACTCACAGCTTTGAACCAAAGCCCAAAAGTTTGGCCACATACAAAAGGAATGGCCAGAGCCATGGGATGCTGCTGAAGTTATCAACATGCTCACATCCTATTGGTCCTGCCAGGGTGATGGTCAGTGGGACTCGGAGACTGGGCTTAAAGGCACTGGGCAGTGGATTGCCTGAGGAAACTCTGCATGAGAGGGAGGCAGTATCCGGTCACAGGACTCAGCTCAGTCCAAGCCTAGTTAAGAGAACCAAGGATGACAATGAGTCAAAAGAGCCAGAAGCCAGGATGGAGCTGAGCAAATTGCCAAAATGCTGAAGAGATGTGATCGAAGTGAGAAAAGGTCCAGAAATAAATGAAGACTGTGTAGGGCCATTGCCGCCACGGTTGGTAGGTGTGGAGAGGGGCTGGGTGAACAGATGCAATCCCCCATCTGAAGTCTGAGTGACAACAGCTCGGGGATGTCTCTGCATGTGGGAGCAATTTGAAAAATTCCTGAGCCCAGATTAAGCTAGTTCACAATATGCATGGATATATATGTATGTGGGATCTGTCAAGGGAAGGGTTTTCAGTCTTTGGGCCAACAACCCCTTCCCAAATTATCTTAGCCACCTAGACTCATCTCTAATGCAGGGGATAGGTGGCAAAGCAGGGTGGTACCTCCCTTTTATTCTTCACACACATGGTGGGCAGGAAAGGGCTGTTGGCCCAACACCAGCTATTCTCTTGGAACTTGGGATTGGTGGGAAGAAAGAGAAAGAGTCAGACAGACAGAATGACAGGCATTCAGGCATTCTGAGCAGCTGGCTCCGCAATGGCAGCCATGCTTCTGGCTGCCTGGATCTGAGAAGCTGAGGAACCCTATCAGTAGGGAAATAGAAGCATGGAGCATATGTACAGAAAAGGATGGAAATCAGAGATGTAAGAAAGTGCCAGCAGTACTTCCTGGTTCCAGGCTATTTCTGGATTGACTGGTGCCCCTGGATTCCACAAGACCCTTCTCATATGTCTTGGGAGAAATCCTCTTTTAAAGATGCCTCTACTGGTCTCAACTAGTTAGTTATCCAGAATCCTAAGACCCTTCCCTTCAGTGGCCTTTGGTTCCTCCCAGCCTAGCACTGCTTCCCCAGGTGGACAGGGTCTCCTCTAAGCATTCTCCTCCACTTCTATGGTGCCTAGTTCCCTGAAAGGACTAGGAAAAGCTAAAAGACTTCCTCAGAGCTGGGATTGTCGGTGTGATTTACATTTCCTTGAGACAAAAGTGAGAGAAAGGCCACTCCAGCTGCCTCCACTCCTGCTGCTGGGCTCTGTGGAAAAGTCTCCAGAGCTACTTGCTTCTGGCTGCTCACTCTGTGTGTACGGGGCAGGCAAAGGTATGAGGCATCTGCTTTCCGTGGGGTCATGCCAGATGGACAGGGTTCAAATCCTAGCTCTGTCACTTCTAGTTTAGAGACTTTGGGCAAGTGTCTTAACTTCAGCAGAGAGAGGGGTGTTTATTCTCATCAAGTGAGTTTACAGTAAGGGATAAGAGGACTAGACCCTGGTGCATCATCAGCATCAGCTGACAGTCCCACCACCTCCCACACTAATTCATGAATCATAGTCACCAGGCCCTCGAAGACAGAGAGGCCATCAATCCCTGAAGCTTAGAGTGTGCATGCCAACATTTGCATTCCACTATGAGGTAATATGTGGGGCTCCCATTTGTGTCTCGAATCTTGCACCCCTCCTGCCCACCCATCCCTGGGTTTACTGACAAAGCAGAGAGGCAAAGTCGACTGGCCCAATGGCAGGAAACAGGGACCAGGATGTGCACAGTTGTAGCAGATGCCCAGAGGAAAGGGACCAGAGCAAAGGGCTCTTGTACAGGATGTGCTATTGATAGGCAGAGCAGGGGCATCTCTGGCAGGTTTCCAGAATCAGAGTTACAACTTTCCTGGTCCAACCTACTCATTTTCTTATTTTTGTTCTTTGTTTTTGACTATTTGTTAATTAAGTGTACTTTACTCAGTTATAATTTACACGAAATAGAAGTATTGGTTGACTGTGTGTGTGCATGCACACATGTGTGGTCCATGTGTGTGCAGGTCCATGTGAGCTTCTCTACATGTGCAAGTGGAGGCCAGAGGAGCTTCAGATGTCATTGCTCAGGAATGCTGCCCATTGTATTCTGAGACAGTCTCTCATTGGCTTGCAGTTCACCAAGTAGACTAGGCTGGCTAGCTAGCAAGCCCCAGGAATCTGTTGTCTCCATCTCTCCAGTCCTTGAATTACAAATGTGTGCCACCACACTCAGATTTTTTAATGTAGGTTCTGGTGATAAAAACCCATGCTTACCAGGCAAACACTGTGCAGACTGAGCCATCTCCCCAGCCCCGAAGCATTGATGTTAAGTACTTAGGTCCATGACAGTTAATGAGCAGGTGATTCCTTATCATTGTCATCATAGCAATCAAACCATGGAATATTTCTGTCACACATCCCCTTGTAATTCTTCTATGCCCCAGATAACCCAAGCTTCAGGAAGCCACTAATCTGCTTCTGGTTACTATAAATTGTGTTATATTTTCTAGATTTCATCTAAGTGGGATTATTTGCATCTGGCATCTTTTTCTTATGACAGAATTTTTAAGATTCATCTAAGTTGCTGTTTGGTTCTTTCCCTTTTGCTGTTGACCATTATTCCATAGCATAAGATAATCCCTCCCATTTTAATGCTATTACCTAGCATTTTTGGATTAATGTCAGATAAATGTATTGCTAGTACTTTGAATAGCTTCTAAGTTCCCACAACAATTTACATGATGGGTGACATCAGCACCCCCTTCTACCCTTTCACAGATGAGAAAACTGAGTTTTAGGAGGGATAATGTAGGGGCTGGAGAGAGCACTCAATGGGTAAGAACGCTTATCTGAATTTGGATTCTGATATTCACCTTAAAAACCTAGCTGTGACCCTAACTGGCCTGTAACTCCAGTGCTGTGTGGGGCAGAGACAGGGAGATCACAGCGGCTTGCTGGCCTGACAGGCCTAGATCGAGGTTCACTGAGGGACCTTACTCAAAAGAACAAGTGACAGAGAGGACATCGGGCATCTTCCGCTGGCCTCCACTAGTGAACAGGCACATGTGTGTGCATGCACATGCACACACATACACACAGGGGGTGGGGGGGAAGAGAGGGAAGGAGGGAGGTGTGTGTGTGTGTGTGTGTGTATGTGTGTGTGTGTGTGTGTGTGTGAGAGAGAGAGAGAGAGAGAGAGAGAGAGAGAGAGAGAGAGAGAGAGAGAGAGAGAGAGAGAGAGAGAGAGATCTGATGGCCTGGCTATAAGAAGATTCAAATACAAGAACTGAAAAGAGCCATGCTGGTTCAATGCTCACTGGCAGTAATGACCCAAGGCCTAGGTAAATGACTCCAGACCAATCTCATGATTTAGAGCAGGTAATAGGCCAGCCAGACCCTCTGCACCACAATCCCATTTATCATGCAAACCTCCAAGCAACTCCACGGGGCCAGATACTCTTGAGAAGGAACTGAAGATTTATGAAGCCAAGTAGCTTCATTGAGGCGTTCTTGTGAATCTTTTTTCTAGGTGTCTCATTGTTCCCAAACCTGCAATAATTATGGCAGAGATGGTATTAATCACCAGCTCTTCCAGGGTTACCACATATTCTCCATGCTCCCAAGAATCAGGTTGAGTCTTTTGATCAATGTGGGCCAATGAGAGAAGTGAGGTCACAACCTCCCTTCCAGACAGAGGCAGTTAGGAGCTGACACTGCTCCTTTGTCTACTCCGCATCCCTATTCAGGTGACCATGGAGGCTACACGTACGAGACAGACAGACGGAGGAGGACTTCCTGGCCTTTATCAGACGTCTCATGAGCTAAGTCCACTGCCGTGTCAGGGGTCCCCAAGCTGCAGCAGTGAGCTGTTAATTGGTCTAATAATATAGTAATAATTACCACAGCCCCTACATGTTATTTCAGGCTGACTCTGTACCATGCTGAGTGAAACTGTGCTAGCTTCATCTGTCAAGTCCTAGGATTTGGGCAGCTTATCTACAGACTTAAGTGGTAAATTGTCTCAAGTGGGTACCGGATTTGCTAACAGCAGAGGATGGACAGGCCCCTCTCCGGGAAGCAAGCTCTAGGAATTCTGTTACCAAAGATAGTGCTTGGAGTGGTGCATGGTTAACACATGCCTGCCCTCATGGGCGTGGACACTAAATAGAATCCACACTTATTTCAAGAAGCAGCAACACAGGGCTCCGAGAGGAAGCAGGCATTGAAAAGGATGCATAAAAGCTCCTCGGAGGCAGAGTACCTTTGCCTGGCTCCTGTTGGCACACACAGAGGGCTAAGTAGAAGCTCTGGCTGTCCAGACTTCCCATGGAGGTGAACCCCATCAGGTTTAGCCTGCTGGCTTCCTGTGGCTCCAGGATTCAGCATGAAACCCAGGTCCCAAATTTAAGTTCACAGGCACAGCTAAGCTTTTAAGGAGGAGATGTGTGAGGCAAATATTAATATATGAGGATTAGTTGTCCAGAGAAAAGAAGATAGGATATTCCAGAACAAAAGAGCGGCAGGCAAAGGCATGGGGTGATCAGAAGACAGGGCATGGTTAAAAATGGCCACAGAACACAGTGTAGTTGGAACAGTCAGCAAGTAATGAGATGACTAATGAGACAAGGCTGGAGACTTAGATGGGGACCACACTGTGGGGGTGTGGGTCTCCTGATCCAAGTGAAGTTTATAACCTTTGTGTGGGGATCTAATCTGGGTCGTCAAGGAGACGGTAGCTTGCAGGTATGAGGCCGACCTCCTATCGAAGTGTCCTCGGGTACTGAAGGAGACCCTCCTGACACTGCAGCTCACTCATATTCCTTACTTCTTAATTGCTTATCATTTTGTCAGGCAAGAGGGATATTACTTATTGTGTCCTTTCAATGTCCCCAACAGCAGGTACTACTTTCAACTCTACTATCAAGATGAGGAGATCAATGTATAAGAACTGGAAGCCTTGACCCTGGCCATATCTAGGATGGATACCTACCCAGTCCACAGAGGGACAGCTTCCCAGCCATCCAGATATCTATGAGTTTCTATACTGCTGGCCAGTTTGCTAGTGCTCTGACTTCCCACCTGCCCTCTTACCCTGCGATCCCTAACCACAGGTGATAATACCAAGTTCAGTAGGGGCTTCTGAACCCTTCCTGTGATCTGTAGTTGTTGGTCAGTTCCTGGACCATGCCAGTTGCTCAGTAATTTAAGCATCACCATAAGTTATTTAGATGACAGGTAATGGAATTAGTTTGAACCTATGTTAAACAGAGTCTGGGATTAGTCTTCTTCCTATGGCATGAACCATTTCACAGCTAGAACATGTGGGGAGCATTCCTGCGTAAGGCAAACCATGTGAGCATCTTGTGATTCGTTTCATATGACATAGTTTGAGGGAGACAATAAATACTTTGCATTTATGTAGAGAAGAGTGACAGGGACAAGGAGGACTCAAGACTAAACCATACAAGGAAAGACTGGTAGAACTGGGACATCAGGCAGAGGCTGCATTTCAGAGGCAGTGTGCTTGTCTAGCATAAGCAAGACCTGGTGGCTTCCATCCCTAGGGAACCCCTCCCCCAAATAAAATGAATTATGGATGTCAACTTGGAAAAGGGAGCATGCAGGGGACAGAAGAATTGTCCAAGTGAAAAGGGCTAGACCCAGGAATGGAACCAGCACCAGCGGGAGGGATTACCTGTCAATGTGGCCATTGTGTGTTTGCCCACTCTTTGGGGAAATGCCTCCTGGCCACCTCACTTGTGCAGGTGGTAAGCTGAGCCTGGGAGGAGCAGTGGGGAACAGGAATAAGGAGCTGTCACTCACGTGGGAGACAGACACAAAAACAGATGATCACAATGAAAATCAGAGAGAGGTGTTGATGGATGGAGCTTTGGCATCCTCTGGGGGAGCTTGTCAGTCTCCTTGAGCACAGGGCTTTGACTGGAGGCCTGGAGAATGTATGGGAGGCTGTCAGAGAAGAGAAATGGGGGGCGAGCACAGGCAACGGAACCAAGTTATAAAATGGCCTGGCATTGAAAAGCAGGTGAGACCCATGAAAGAACGGTAGCTGGCAGTGCTGGAGGGACTCCGGGCTTGAGGGATCTTGAGAGCCTGGATATGAGCCTGGAGCAAGCAGAAACAGTGAGGACTAGTGAGCAGAGATGGTCTGTTAGGAGCTCCCTTTGCAGCAGTGGTTTGGAGCACAGTTAAGGGAGAAATTTGTTTGAATTAGAGACATTCAGAGGTGAGGTGGAGTGACCAGGATGTGTGTAAGACTCTGTTACCAGAGGCATTTGAGGGGTACAGGGAGGGTAGCCTTGGAGGTATCTCTGTGTCCAAAGTAATAAGATGAGATGAACTTCATGTTCTGTCCTAATCTGAACTTCTCTGAGAGTTAAAGCTCACAGTTCTATGAGCAGCAGGCAAAGGGAACCAATGAAAATTTAGGGCACAGTAGTGCAGGCACTATAGATAAATACTCCAATTTGGTCCTTGGCTAATTTTATTCCTGGGAGCAAAGGTGATACCGTCTTTCTATCCTGGACATGATGAAAAGCTCCAAATGTCTTCTTCTAAAGCCCTGGAGTAAAAGTGGGGGCATGGAGAAATGGATGAGATCTACAGGAGCAAACTGGGGGTGAGGGGAGGGTAATGGAGGGCAAGGGTTGGGGGAAAGAGAGCTTAGGGGAGCAGGAGGTCCTAGCTGAATCAAGAACAGAGTGGAAGAACAAGGAAAGAGATACCATGATAAATGAAAACACCATGGGAATAGGGAGAAGCAGAGTGCTAGGGAGGTCCCCAAGAATCCACAAAGATGACTCCACCATAGACTACTGGCACCCGAGAGGGTGCCTGAGCTGACCTACTCTGGTGATCGGATGGCTGAATACCCTAACTGTCATGATAGAAACCTCATCCAGTGACTGACGGAAGCAGATGCAGAGATCCACAGCCAGGTCCTAGGCAGAGCTCCAGGAGTCCAATCGGCAAGAGAGAGGAGGGATTCTATGAGCAAGAGATATTGAGACCATGATTGGAAAAAGTACATAGACAACTAGCCAAACTAGTTGAAACACATGAACTGTGGACCAATAGCTGAGGAGCCCCCATGGTACCAGAGTAGACCCTCTGGATAAGTGCGACAGTTGTTTAGCTTGAACTGTTTAGGGGGTCCCCAGGCAGTGGGACTGGGACCTGTCCCTAATACATGAGCCAGCTTTTTGGATCCTAGTGCCTATGGTGAGACACTTTGCTCAGCCTTGGTGCAGGGAGGAGGGGCTTGGACCTTCCTCAACTGAATGTACCAGGCTCTGCTGACTCCCCATGGGAGACCTTGCCTTGGAGGAGGTGGGAATGGGGGATGGCTTGGGGGTGGGAGAGGGGAGGACAGGGAATCTGTGGTTGATATGTAAAATGAATAGAAAAATCTCTTAATTAAAAAAAGAGTGGGGACAGAGTTTATAACAGGCAGGCACCTCTGGACACAGGAACTGTCCTAAGCATTTCATCTTGGTGAGTCCACTTGGCTCTCATCCAGCCATGTACGGTATTGAATATTTGTTAGTCCCATTTTTACAGATGGGGGAAATGAGACACAGAGGTTAGCAGACTGCCCAAAATGTCAGAGCTAGAATTCAATCCTGAGCAGTCTGCCTGTAAATCCTGGTGTTTAATCATTCTATTACACTAGGGTGCCCCCCTTACTTCATGAGGCAGGTTGTAAAAACCCATAAAGCACAATGCTTAGCATTAGTATGGATCTCTTTGCCAACAGTTAAATTAGCACAAGACAGTTGTCACTTTGTGGGTGGATTTTTCACAATGAAGCCAGAGCTTCCCAAGGCTCTGTTATAGATCATATATAGTGAAATGCTCCAAGCCAAAGGTTTCAAACTTCTGCCCCATAGCCAATAACTAAACTCCTACCAAGAACTAAGAGGAAAAAAATATGAAATCAGCCTTTAAAAATACTCAGTTGTCTACTTTTCTAAGTAGAAAATTTCCATTTAACAAGATAGGAAGTTAAAGCAGCAGATTCCTGGTCTCCTGGTCCAGAATGGCTCCTGGACCTCAGCTGGAACTCTCACAGACCTTCATGAAAACCCCTGGAAGAGCATAGGGCAGAAGGGAAAAGATCTGTTTCAAACCAGAGCTTTGATGTTCATTAGCTCAATAGTCAGGAAGGGATGGAAAGAGAGAGGACGTCCATCACCATGGTAACCATGGGAGTGCCTACTCTGTGATGATGCAGATGTCTTCCTTCATAGAGGATGAAACAGGATTGAAGAAGAAGAGCTATTCACTCAAGGTCGCCCAGAGAAGAAGCACAGGAGGTGGATTTGTACCTAGGTCAACCTGAGTTTGAGCCTGTGTCCCTCCCGTCCACTACATGTCTTCCTGTTTCACATCTGTGGCCTGTTCTCTCATGTGCAGTGTAAAAAAATAGACTTCACATTACCCCCAGGGTATGCTGTATTTAAAAATACTCCATATTCCATCCAATCACAACATTAACAACAACGGTAACAACAGCAGTAACAGTGAACAGGTGGCAGGTTCCAGGACCCCGCCTACACATTTGATGCATTAGACTATTGAATCACCACCAACATCCTGTGATGTACAACCTCCATTGATAAAAGAGGAGTCAACGAAACCAGTCATTCACCCAAAGCAACATGTTAATCATCTGTTAAACAATGAATAAGAATAAATCAATCCAACTCTTTGAATGACGCAAAAACCTCTATAGTTGCCTGTAAGTTGAACATTATGAAATGATCTACTTTTACATCAGCTATTTCAGACACACACACACACACACACACACACACACACACACACACACACACACACCACAGGAGCCTTGGATGACACCTGAACCATATCCAAATCATCACATCACATCAAGGAAGTGATGAGACAAGAGATACAGGAAGCAGTCTGAATGCAAACAAGAGGAAAGGCGGTAAGTAACAGGGTCTAGTGCCTGAAAGCAGCCAGCCTGGCAGGGCACTGACCAGGGCTATGAGGACCAGCAAAGAGCAGAGGGTGAGAGAGCTCTGGGAGCAAGGTCGATGCAGGAAGACTTTCTAGGACAGGGACTCATGTTCATTGAGTTCCCAGTACTTGCCAAGCTCTGTGCCAGGCATCCCAGGGATTCATCTAATAAAATATTGCTGTAGCTCTGTTATGGAAGAGATGTCACAGCTATCAGACAATGAAGGACTAGGGACCCAGTGTAGGAAATCCAAGGGTCAAGCCAAGAAGAGCTAGGATTTGAACTCAGCCTACAAAAATAAGGGACACATGGAACTCCTTTCCTTTCCCTCTGAACTCTGAGCTTCTGCTGCCTACCCTGAACAGATGGAGAGCCCGAGCTTGGCTTTTTGTTATCCCTGACTCTATTCACCCATGCACACCCTCCGTATCCTTTGCTTCAGTGAGCTGTGTGGTCCCTGTCCACCTCTCCTGAGGTGGCCTCCAGCCAGAGGGTGGGCTCCATTTCCTCACCTCAGATGCTCACAGAGAGCCTGGGAGTTGGGCTACTGCTGCACAGCATTTTCTGTTTATTCTCTAAAAATTCTCTTTCCTGTCTTGCCAAGGAGATATGCACCTCTGGAGCTTGTCAGAGTTTCTCTGTGGTGTTCTCCTATTGCTGCCTGTGAACTAGAGGCTGGGAGCCCAACGAGGCCTGCAAGAGGAACCCCATGTTAGTAGAGCAAAGCGCCCTGGCATCTCTGAATACCTTGGAGGGAAAGAGACACAGGAAGGACAAGAGACAGAGATGGACATACACACAGAAAGAGAGAGAGCAAGAGAGATGGGGGAGGGAGGAAGGGAGAGAGGGAGGGAGAGAACCATACATGTATAAGTGATAAAGAAAGATGGAAAGGAAATAGGGACAGGAAAAGCTGCCAAGTGTTGTGAGAGTTGGAGAGAGCGTAGATGGGGCAAAGACAGAAAAGAGACACCCTGCAGCCATATGGCCACCAGCAATCCCGGCATCTTCCAAGGAAATCTCAGAGAAGAAAAAGGCAGAGAGGGCCGGGAAGCAGCCTGCACAGCCTTAGCTCCCAAATGGACTTTGCAGTTAGTGGTCACATCAAGACGTTGATGCAGGGTGCTCTGACTTCTGGACTCAATTTCTAGTTTCACAGTCACACCCCAAGGAGTTTTGTCTGAACCTCAGTTTCCTTACCTATAAACCAGGCTAAGTGAATTTCTGAGAGTGGGATAGAACACCTGATGCAAACCGTCACGTGCTGAGCAACGCTCGTCGTGGCAGCCTAAGCAGCAGGTGAGAGGGCCATGAGGCTCCCCCTCTGCGCTCTGTTTTAAGAACAGTTGGCATCCTTTCTTGAAGGTCAGTCTGACTGGCAAATGAATGCCCCAGGAAAAACACTAATCCTCACATAAACGCTGCCCAGTCATGCCAGCAGGTCCAGCTGGGCATCTGTGAGAAAGTCACTTGAGCTTTCCGGCTCCTTTAAAGTGACAGATGTACTTCATATTTTAAGGACCCCGTTAGCTTGAAGAAGGGGTCTTCAAATCTATGTTCCCTGGGATGAGGAGACAGTATAGGGTGGCAAAGGATCCATCATGCAGTAAAGGCTTCATACTCAGACATGATTAAGTGAGGGTCAAGCTCTCCTCCCATATTGCCTCCTCCAGGAACACTTCTCTGTTCCTGTAGGCTAGGCACAGTGCCTTCTCTAGGCTCCCTGACACAAATATGCAGTTGTGGGTCTATGCGAGGTCCTAGTTTGCCATCTAGACTCATGGTTCCCGGGGACAGAGACCACTTTGCTTATTTCCAGGTACTCAATGCTCAGGGCCTGGCACTTGGCAGTGATTCAATGGGTGCTCCTACACTTGAATGGGACTGAATTTCAGCCCACATTCTTTCCCATTAGGCTAGACATTTTCAAGGAGGAAGGACTGGAGCCAGGCTCAGCTGCCGGAGGCTTTGGAAGCAACCTTTGGACAATCTGTGCTGTGCTGAAGCCTTTTGGGGAGCCAAGTGAGATTCCAAGGCAGATGAGGGCCAAAAAGGGTGCGAGGGGGGGGTCCCTGGCCAGAGAGAGCCTGGGTGGGGTCGGGGACAAGACCAGGGAATAATCCTAACACCACAACTCATATTTCTCAGGCATTTAGGATCCCTATGATATTTCCACACATTCTGTTTGTTTGACTCTCATAAGAAACCTACGGGCTAAGCAGGAGAGGTTCAAATCCACTGTTTTCTTTTTGGTGTGGGCAGGACAAGGCTGAGAGAGAAGTCACTCAGCTGGGTTTGAGGCCAGATCTTTGGATTTTTCAAGAGCAAGAAAAGGTGGGAAGCGCTGCCTGTGAGTCCCAGCTTCTTGCCTTTAGCTAGTGTAGTAGTTCTTTACCCCTACATTAAACAATGCACATCACTGGAGCTGATGCTCATTTTACCAGGCACCATATCCCAGTGATCTCTTCTCATCTGACCTGTGATACCATGAGCTGTTCAACTATTAACCCCATTTTACAGACAAGGAAAGTGAGGCTGAGAAGGGATGAAGCTTGGAAGATTATGCAATCAGCAAACAGACTAAGTTTAAACCTGAGGACTCAGAGTCCAGAGTCAGTGTATCCAGCTGCCCACCATTCTGCTTAGTTAGTCCTTGCAGGAGTCGTTCATTGGGTATCCTCCAGTGTCCAGTTATGATGAGTCCCTGCTCCACTGCCAGAGGAGATGCACGTTGCTTGCTGCATCCCTCCAGACTTGGAGATGCCCTGCCCTGGACCTTCCCTGCCCACTGGCTGCTGTGCTTCATCCCTGGGTTGGTCACAGGAAGGGTGTATTAAAGACCCTTGTGTACAAAGTGGGGGCAGACTGAAGCTAGATGATGCACGGCAGAAGACAGAACTTGCCCTCCTCATCTTGTGCCCATCATTAGGAGTAAGCCCCCAGGGCAGTGACTCCTTGTGTCTTGAGAGAAGTTGGCATTGGGTTCAAACAAAGCTAGGTTCTAATCCAGCACCAAAACTTAGCAGCACGATGACCTAGCTTAGGACTGGTGACCTCTGGAGAGGGGGAAGTGAACACAAAGTCTATCCTTTACCAAGAAGCTATTTGCCATCAGTACCTGCTGGGAAAAGGGAAAATCAGTTTCCTCCAATGGAATGACACAGGGTATATTAACCACACCCAGAACAGGACCCATGCCCAGGAGTAGCTGGCCAACACAAAATGGACTCCACATTTTGTGTGCTTTTTATTTTAGTTTGGTTTTCTTTTCTTCTTCTTCTTTTTTTTTTTGTCTTATTGGTTTTTCATGTTTTGATTTTCATATTGGTTTCGGGGTTTTATTTGAGAGAAAGTATATGAAGTTAGGTACATAGGGAAGTAGGGAGGATCTAGGAGAATTTGGGGGAGGGGAAAGAATATTATTAAAATATATGAAAAAATATTTTTTAAAGATTTTGTTTGAGACAAGGTCTCTCTACATAGCCTTGGCTGTCTTGGAACTTACTATGTAGCCCAGGCTGTCCTGTAACTAACAGAGATCTGCCTACCTCTGCCTCCAGAGTGCTGGGATTAAAGGCACACCCAGAAAAATTTTTAATAAAAATATTTATAAAGTACATAGCTACAAGGTTAAAAAAAAAAGATAGGTGGCCTCACTGAACCTTGGCTTCTCCATTTGTATCAAGGGGACAACATGAGTCTCCCAAGAGGATTAAATAGGACAATATGCTTGAGATGTTTCAATGTGGTAACCAGCACATGGCACTCAATAACCTTCCATCCAACAGAAGGTGGGACAGGAGAAGGGGCGTGGGAGGGACTCAGGGTCGGACAGAGCTGGTTTCCAGGTCTGGCTCTGCCAACTGTAAGCTGCAGGGCTGTGCAGACAGCAAGTTTCTGGGCTCCAGTTTTCATAGCAATGAAACAAGGCTGCTGACAGCTACCTCAGGGGATCTGCAAACCTGAGAACAAAGGGCTGAGATTGGACAAAAAGTGTCCGACATGGCAGTGGATGGGTCACTTTCCCTCCTCTCCTTGAAGAAGTGAATGAGACTGTCACTTGCCCAACACCTAAGACTGCTGTCTGGATTGTAGCAGTTGGTCACTGGAACCATCGTGATGAGACCCCAGGGCTCTCTGTCACTGAGGAGGAGACCAGCTGTCGTCGATAAATCATGGTGCAGTTTGGAAGATGCTCAGAGGGGGTTCTCTGCACAGTGGACTCACTAGCCTCAGAGTGGACTAGCTATAGCAGGTGGACTCGGGGCTTTTCTTGCACCAGGGTTGTGTAGCTATTGGGTGGCATGGGGTCGGCTTGCTTGGAACACCAACATCCCCTAGTCTCTGCAGCATATAATGTCTGTGGCTTCTGTCCTCCTCAGCCTTTTAGAGCCATCTTGTGTCATGCCTCTGGCTTAGGGAACAACTCGAACTCCATTCTAGGGGACATACTTGAGATTCCTTTCCTGGGCTTCCCTGAACTGTGGTTTGCTGAAACCTTTGTGACATTCTGTCCCTTCAGCCCACCTCTTCTCTGCATATCTGTCTAGACTCAGTTGTCTTGAACTATCACATGGTAAATGTCTTGTTTCAGGGTGCCACAAGATTATCATAGGGTCCATGGCTTATAAACAGAGGTGGTTTATTCCTCACAGTGCCAGAGGCTGGACAGAGTTAGATCACATTGCTTATAGACTGCCGAGAGCTTCTTTTTGGCTCATAGATGGCTGTCTCTTCCTGCACCCTCATGTGGCAGATCTCCGCAGGCTCTCTCTTGTAAGGGCATCAATATCATTCCTGGGGGTACTGGGTTAGCTAGTGAACAGTAACAGATATTCAATACAAATTGACAGGTGGTTTCATATACATTTGAGCCTTGGTTAGTCAATTGTGGTAGAGCTTGAAGATGCAGAGGGCCATCTTACTGAATGCAGGCAATGACAGAATTGGGACATGGAGTTAGCAGGTTACTACAGAGCAGGTGAGAGACAGCTGAATGCTGGGGAGGCTTTGTCAGGGTAGCTATAAAGCATAGTGGTGGGTTAGTTTGGGGGTGAGGAGGAGGGTGAGATAAGGAGCACTCAAGGAGGACTCCAGGGTTTGAGGTTGAGTGCACAGGTGCCTAAGTTAATACTGATGGAGAGGCTCTGGCTGAGGCAAGTGTAGGGGGAAAGACAACTGAGTTGTGGGTGTTTGCACTGGAATGCTGATGAGATGCCTCGAGGCAGACTGTGCACCCAGCTTCAGATACGGTTCTGGCTTTTCAAGCCTTGACATTGGTGATGGTGTGTCAGGGTAGAGAAAGTATGGTGAGCATTGAGCACTGACTGCAGGCTCCAGCCTGGTGAGGAAGTAAAGAAATCCATAGCCAGTGTACCGAGAATGAGACACTTTGGTCTCTTACTTTGCCCATTAGACTATTGAAGTAATGGACCCTCAAGACTGGAATTACCCCCAAGAATCGCATTCTGGGAGAAGTGAAAGTCAAAAGCCTGGGCCAGCCAGAGGAGAAGCTTTTCTTCTAAAGAGAGGGATTTGCAACCTGTCAGACTGTAGCTGGAAGTTTCTCTGGTCCTGCCTGGCCCCAAGGTCCGAACAAATCTTTCCCACCCATGATCCCGCAGCTACTTATAAAATAATCACTCAGAGGCTTAGTATTAATTACAAACTGTATGGGCTATGGCTCAGGCTTCTTGCTAGCTGTCTCTTTCATCTTAAATCAACCCATTTCTATTAATCTATGTGTTGCCATGTGGCCGTGGTGTTACCGGTCTGCTAGCATCTTCTTGTTCCTTGGGTTCTACTGGCTGGTGTCTCCTTTTCCTGCCTGTCTCTTTCCTGTCTCTCTGCTTGGATTTCCTGCCTGCCTCTAAGCTGCCTTGCCATAGGCCAAAGCAGCTTATTTATTAACCAATTGGAACAACATATATTCACAGCGTACAGAAAGACATCCCACAGCATCAGACCACCATTAGTTGACAGCCTCCTACAGCACACAATTCAACTTGAGGTGGTGCCAATGAGTTGAACATAGTCACCCATTCATTTTTGGGTGAGTGTATGGACACAAGTTCCCTAGGCAGTGGGCATGACGAATTCTTCCTAGATTAATTCTTACCAAGTGAACATCATAAGAAAGTAAACTTTTATTAAGCTGTATGATAAATTTCAGGCCTCAAATTGGGTTCATAATTCCTGGCTATGCTGGGGCTGCTGTCTCTTGACCGCCCCCTAAGTTTAGAACACACCCTTCCATTTCCTCTCCAATCCGCTTCCCTCCTTGCTCCCAGAATCTCACTGCTATGTGAGCTCACCTCTCCCATGGAGCCACAGCTGACAGAGCTTATAGGGCTCTGGGTCCAGCCTCCTAAAACTTCTCAGTGCACGCTTTCAGGTTTCCATCCCTTATCTACAGTCCCCTGTGCTTCTGTAGGTGTCCACAGTTCTCTGTCTCTAATGTGTCTCTTTACGTTGTGTCGACCACTAACCCTGCCGCCATTCCTACTTTCTGGGCCCTACCTTCTGACAGTACCCTGTTGTTCCTTCTAGCCAACTTCATCTAAAACCACACTGCCACCTTCTGCAGGGTGCCTTATCACTCTGATTATAAACCAGTGGCCCATACGTGTGCCCACCATTTGTCCTCCCCTGGACCCCTGGTTTCTTTGTCCGTGACTTCTATATCCAGGAGAGGCCCTGAGAAGAGGTGGCTGCAGGGCAAGGTTGAAGTGCCCACAAGAGGTGAGTGCCATGCCTTGCTGGGGGAGAGAACACATGAGAAGCACATGGGGGGCAGATGGGGGGGACATGTGAGGAGCTGGACTCTCTGGATGACAATGTGTGGGAAATAGAGAACTGGAGGGAGGGTGGGGGGAAGATCTGGGACCCATTAAGGAAGAAGCTGAGAACTCTGAAAAAAGCTCTGGCTTCCCTTGGAACCACTTAAGAACAGAAAGGGTCAGGTTAGCCTTGTACATCAACTTCCCTTGGGAGTGGGCCCTGCCTCCAGGGACCCAGGAGGCAGTTTGGCTGCATGAGACACCATGTGACAGGCCTTCCCACTTTGTCTCAGCCTGCATCTTCTCCAAGCAAGTTTAACACTAGGGCCTGTTGAGACCATGAGGTCGGGATGTGTGGGAGGAATGAAGGTCACCATTCTTTGGGGGTCTCCCGGATGTTGACCATGTGACTTGACATCAGGCAAGCAGGCTCTCCTTCTCAGTCTCAGAGAGCAACCCCAAGGGGTCACCATTTGGCTACCTCCAAGAATTCCTAATTCCTGACTCAGGCTGTCTCCAGAGACCACAGCTGCCTTGTGATGATGACACATGGGGAGTTGCCCCAGGAAGAGTTCCAGAAAAGGTTCTCTTACATATAGCCAGGTCCCCAGGCTAAAGGATTCCCAGACAAGGGGTTATGCTTGACAACCAGGGGCTTTGCAGGTCCACTGAGATTCACTGGCTCCCCGGTTCTCAGGAAGAGCCCTAGCTTCCAGCATCTAAGATCTCTAGCCCTCTTTTATTCTCATTAGTTGAATCATCTTTGAACCCCAAACACCAAAAACATCTTTATTCTTGAGCATTTACTTTTGCCAGACATATATAGTGAATAAGTTATCTTCTTCTTTCACTCATTCATTCAGCAAGGTAACTGAGGGGTCCCCAGGACCAGGTGCTGTCCCAGGCCTTCCCAATACAGGGGTGAGCGAGAGAGTGACCTGCCTTCTAGGAGCTTGCATTCCAGTGTGGGACTATATTCCATTTTCTGGATGAGAAGCTGGAGGCCCAAAGAACACTGTGGGTAGCCAAGCAGCGACTTGAGCTGAAGTGTGTGTCTAACTCCTTGAAAAGACCATCCTTTAACCCTTGCTCCTTCTTGCCACCTGTTGAAGGCCATGAGCCGAACCATACAGAACCTCTGCAGCTTTCTGCAAACTCTTTTCAGACCTGGAAGCCACCCTCCTCTTTCCTCTCAACTAGATTGAGGTTTTGTTTTAATTTTAAAAATTTCTTCTCTCAGTTTCAGTAAGTTTCAATGAGCAAAATATATATACATAAGGTATACAATGTGATGCTCTGATACATGGCATATTTTGGAATGATGACCATCTTCAAGCTAATTAAGAGATCCAATACCTCACACAAGTGGTAAAAATATTTAAGATCTTCTTTCTTGGTGCGATGGTCAACCTTTAATGTCACTTAACTGGATTTAGAATCACCTAGGAGACACACCTTTGGGTGTCTTTGAGGGTGTTCCCAAAGCAGTTTAAGCAAGGAGAAAGGACCCACTCTGAATGTGGGAAGCACCATCTTATGGGCTGTGCTGAGCTCCAGCATTAATGTCTCTTCACTTCCTGATGCAATGTGACCAGGTGCCTTACATACCTGCCACTGCGCTTTCCCTGCAATGATGGAGTGCGCCCTCAAGCCGCAAGCCAAAAGAAGGCCTCCTTCCTTACACTGCTTCTGTTGGGTGTGTGATCATAGTAGTGAAAACCAGAACCAGTACACTCAGCAGATACCAAGTTAGTGAGAGCACAGCCATTTACTAACTGGTCACCTGGATGGATGGCAGGAAACTACATTGTACTGGGTAACTGGCAGGCTTTTTTGTTAAGGTCGTTTCATGGTCCTCTCCTCTGAGAAGCCATGTCTGCTCTCTTCCTCCCAATGCACTCAGTTTCGCAGCCACTAACAGAGGTGCTTGAAGCCTTCTTTGACAACCATCTTCTCTAGAACATGGGTTCTTGTCTCTCAACTGTCGATGTGTGGACAGTTTGCTGCCCATGCTCAGGGACTGTTGGTTCAGCTTCTCCTTGCCCTAAGACAACTCCCTGAGGCTTACCTGGAGAGAATGGGCAAAAACAGTCTCCTGAAGGACAGTTTTGATTCCTGTTGACCTCAGTAGGAACGGGGTTCCTGGAGTGTCTTGGATAGGGAAGAGCTAGCAACTGAAGGCTCTGAAGCCAAGAAGGCCAGCAAGTGGGCACTTGGGAAAGGGGTCACCCCAAGACTAGGACCTAAATCTCCTCCTTTTCTCCTAGTTTGCCAGGCCTCAACTCCTGGACTACTGAAATTTCAAAGGCACGAATCACTCCTTCTGAGAACACAGTCCTCCACCCTTGGAAGTTTTGGCTCAGGAACAAGGTAAGCAAGGTGCTTTGGGATTCGCTCATGTGGCTTCCCACATTCCCTCACTTTGATCTACGTCACAAATCCCAGCACACTGTCCAAGGCAGACACTCAAACCATCTTTGCATCTTCTTTGTTGGCTGAAAGGGAAGTTGACGATATCCACGTGTTCTGAGCCAAGGCCTTGACCTGTGACAGTAGACTACGAGGCCACTTTCCTTGGCTTCCTAGCAGGGAGTGGCTTTGAATCAGGGCCAGAGAAGCCTCCAGAAATTCTCACTGTCATAGTCATTTTTATCTTCATGAATTCCACAGCTGGCCCAGTAAGAGAAGTGGAAACTCTCTTGAGTGGGCAGGAACTCCTAACCTCGGAGCAAGAACACTGAGCAAACAGTCTGATTCTATTTCCACCTCTCCCCAGCTCTCTCTGGGGCTGAAGACTGGAGAGCAGAGCAGAGCAGAGGCTGGGGGCCCGTCTGCAGAAGTCAGAGAAGGTGGGGGGAGGGGGGAGGAGGGAAACTAGCTTCTAGCATGTGCTGAGGACCACTGAGTTCTGGTACTTCTAGAAGTGATACTTGCTAAGTCTAAAACCCCAATGATGTAGGATGTTTGCAATTCTGATTTCACTATGGATAAATCTAAGGCTTAGAGGAATAAAGCAACCTTCCCAAGATGGCATCTCCCAGTCACACCAATGGACACTCACATCACTCTAATACCTAAGGCATCAACTGTTCCAGAAGGACTCTAAGGATCCGCCAAACCCAGAGCTATAGACACTATATACAGCTATATCACACTGTCATGTCCCTCCCCCAGGCTTCATCTGAGGGGATCCCTTTATAGCACATAAACAAAGGACAAGGAGATTTGTTTTGCTTTCAACATCAAGACATGGCAAGATTCGAACTCAGGTCTTTAGACTCCAGCTTCAGTGCTCTATCCATTCATTCATTTTCTTGAAAGACAAACCAGGAAGTCATTCCCTAGGTCTGCCTCAAATCCTTCAAGTACAGCTTCCACTCTTCTGCCCTCAACAGAACAACAAGGGAAAGCTTAGCCAGTCTATTATGATGCTTCTGCATGTACCACAGCAACCTGAGTCTCACCTCACACCCAGTGTCCTAGTATCTTGTGGGCTAGACATAGCGCTCAGTAGAACAGCACTTGGTTAGTGTGCCTGGGATTCCACATTCAGTACCTAGAGGAAAATTCTTCAAATCTCTTATGATGCTTCTTGAACTGTGGGAACTTCTCTTTATTGCAAGTAAATTCCACAGTTACCCGTATGTGCAATTTTTAATAAAAAATAGCATGCAGTGACGGTGACAGGAGAAATCAAATATGAAAAACATCACAATGTAAATAAAAATAACTTATAAAAAATAACATGCATTTCTATTTCTAAATACTTTCCCATAGTCCCACTGGACAACATAATGAAGTGGACTGATGCTTATACTTGTGGATGGAATAAATGGGCACCCGCATGGACAAATGTGGGCTGAGACAGTTCATTAGCAGTTCACATGCCAGAAGTGGGGTGACATTTTTAATTGATCAACCCTTTTGGGTAATTTTTTTTTTTTTTTTTTTTTTGGTTTTTTGAGACAGGGTTTCTCTGTGTAGCTTTGCGCCTTTTCCTGGAACTCACTTGGTAGCCCAGGCTGGCCTCGAACTCATAGAGATCTGCCTGCCTCTGCCTCCCGAGTGCTGGGATTAAAGGCGTGCGCCACCACCACCCGACGGGTAATTTTTTAAAAACAAACAAACAAACAAACAAACAAACAAACAAACAAAACGAACCAGACTGTGGCCTTCCCTTTATTCACATGGTGGCTGCACTGTGGGGAGGAGGTGAATACTGAAAGTGTTTTTCTTCTTTCCTTTCCTTTAAGATTTATTTATTTATTATGTATACAGTGTTCTGCCTTTATGTATGCCTACAAGCCAGAAGAGGGCACCAGATCTCTTTACAGATGGTTGTGAGCCACCATGTGGTTGCTGAGAATTGAACTCAAGACCTTTGGAAGAACAGCCAGTGCTCTTAACCTCTGAGCCATCTCTCCAGCCCAGTACTGAAAGTGTTTTGTGTTAAACTGAATACCATGTGAGGTTCTCAGCTCAGTTAAGGAGGTTTCTCCTCTGTAAAGTCTAGAGGCCCAGCCCATGGCTCTATGGGGATCAGGACAGGTCTTGGCTGTGCAGACTTTATTGTGTATGTTCTTGGTCCCTCCCTCTGAGTTTCCTGCATTACTCCATCATGTTGCTGTAACAAAATCACTGAAGCTGTAATAAACAGGTCTCGCTCCCCAGCTTACTCTGGGATCCTCCGTCTCTGCCTTCCAAGGCTGCAGTCCCAGGCTGGCCATCAAGCCTAGCTGGCACTGATGTGGGTTTCTGGGGATCCGAACTCTGGTCCTCTCAGTTGGGAGGCAAGCACTCTCATCACTTCGCTATGTCTCCAGCCCTTCTGTTTCAGATTTTGACTAATACTTTGACTTTATAGCTGTCATTACTAAGAATGTCACTTTTCACAAATATGTGGTACAAAATGGCAGAAGAATGTTTATGGCCATTTCAGAACTCATTAGAAATTCTGGCCTAACCCCAAGATAAAAATCCATTGAAATATTTTTTTAAATGAAACTCATGTCATTAATGCAAGCAGTAATTTTAAAAATCAGATGCTCTAACAGAATGAAATCCAAAGATATATTAATTTGACAATTGCATGCTAAGGAATGAAGGAAGGAAAGTATTAAGTCTTTGTCCTCTGAAATTAAATGATTATGTTTTTTCTATAAAAGAAAAAAAAAACTTTGTATGTGCAGCTCATAACATACAGCGGTCTCAACCCTGAGCCACGTGAGGCATTTCAGACTGTCTGTCAGCGCTGCATGGTGTGATGTCCACCGTGCGGAGCCCAGGCTGTGCGTTTGGAATCAAGACTGTAGCGAAGCCATGCCATGCAACACAGGTGGACGTGGCAGGCTGAGTAAGTGACTGGAATTACTTTTTGATCACTGCATGCTCAGAAACTTTTATGGCTGTCAATGTTTTTAAGTCTAGGCAGCTGGGGATCTAACCTAAACTCTCTCCTCATTCTGTAACTGCTGCCCTGCATCCCCCTGCCCTGGCAAGGGCTGCCAATCACTTTCCCTAAGCTATGCTATGAAGTGCTGTCCTCACAGTAGGGCGAGTTGTTAGGCAGATTCCCCATGGGGAGAAACAAGGAAACAGGATGCAGGCATGATCAGCAACTTAACTTTTCCCGGGTCTTAGGGAAGGACAGAGTGACAGAAAGTACATTCAGGTCACCCTATGGTGCTCCTAGGCTGGCCTTTGTCATGTCCACACCAGCTTCCATCTCCACTACTGAGCTTCACTAGGCTTCAGGAATGAGCCTCTCCTCAGTGGGTGAGAGGGGCAGTGTTCAGACAGACAGGGAGAGAAGATGGGGAATGCCTTAGAATGGCTCAAATGTCATGGATTCTGAGAATAGTTTGGACCTGAGGCAATGGGTGGATATTGTGCTGCAAAAGGTCTTGAGTGGACTCCTTTCAGGGGGTGACAATGAAAGTGATGGCCCAGGAGACCTCAAAACTGGCTGGGTAGCTGATACAAGGGCCAAAGAAACCTGGCATTACCAATGCTGATGGCTTTCTACAATGTTCCTTTCAGTCTCCTATTACATGTCTTGGCCCTTTCAGTCTAGCAGGGGTGGCCTCAAGGCGCATGGGATCCAGGAGCTCTGTCATGCAAGGGCAGCACCTGAAGGTCTGGAGGTGGGGTGTTGGGGTCTCAGTTCAACTGCTGGTCAGATACTTCAGGGAGCAATGAGTCTCTGACTCTAGTCTTAACTCTTCCCCAAAGCTTTCACGTGTTCCAGGGCTGGCCTCTGTGATTATTCCAGCTTCATTTTCCATATCTGCAAAATGAGGGCCTGGACTCAGGGAAGGGGTAAGCTCTCTGTCATGTTCTTTGGAGGAAGAGTCAAGCTAACTCTGACCCAGGAGAGAGAAACAAGAGGCAGTCCATGGAAACTACATGCTCGAGTCATAAGGAGTAGGTAAACCCAAGGAAAACTAAGCAAGTCACAAGATCTTGGGCCCATGGGCAGCTCACTTCTTGTTCTACTTGAGAGGGAGGAGGAGGAAGACATCAAGTTTGACCTACTCAGAAACTCTGGGATGTGGACAGCCTGTTCCTCAGCCCTTATCTAGAGAAAGGGGTAGGTTCTTCGGTGTGGGTGCCTCTGGAATGAAGGACAGTCCTGGAGAGGCTGTCAACTCCTCAGTGATGACAGCTGCTTTGTGTCAGAGGAGGAGGCAACATAATTCCTTTTGAGGAAGATTCCCTTCCTCCACTTATTTATTTACTTTTTCTGAGTGATTCAGTGATCCAACCTCAAAACCAGCCTCCAGAGGAAGGCAGGAAGAACCCAGCCCTCAAACACCAATGTCCCTGTGAGGTTTGCTCTGTGGAACTTTCCTTAAAAATATCCACATCAGGAGCCTGTCAGGGTGGAGGAACCCTCAAACCACCCTGTGGGGCTTATGCAGGGACTCGGCAGCCGGAACTGGGTCTCTCAGGAGCCTGGCTCGAGCGTGTTTTCTCCACAGAGAGAGTTTGGATGGAGGCCTTGAACACCAGACTCACAGTCTCAGATACCAAAGGCTATCAATGTCCCCAGAGAAAGAATAGACAGAGGGTTTGAACAGTGAAAGGGGATGTACCTGGAGCAAATGGTACCATGATTACCCTAGAGGCCTGAGAACTGGAACTCTTCGCCTTGCCCATGTTTCTCTAGGCTGTAATATACTGCAATCCTCAACACAATGATATTAGCTCCATTATTTCTGCATGAGCAGCAACCACCCAGCAATGGATCTCTTTGTTATAACATGTCTAGATTGGAAATAGGCCAACAAGACAAAAGGTTGTGATGAATGCAGAGCCAGACTGGAAATTACTTTAGCAGACCTGGGTTCTATTTCTGATGTGATGATGTGTTAAGCTTTATAGACCTTGAATGGGTCTCTTTTTTTTTTCCGAGACAGGGTTTCCCTGTGTAGCTTTGCGCCTTTCCTGGAACTCACTTTGTAGACCAGGCTGGCCTCGAACTCACAGAGATCCACCTGGCTCTGCCTCCTAAGTGCTGGGATTAAAGGTGTGTGCCACCACCGTCCAGCACAATGGGTCACTTTTCTAAGGTCATGAAGATTCCCAGTAAGGAAAGCCTGGTGCCTGTAACCATGAAGTGAGAAAGGACCAAAGGAAAGATGGGCAGAGCAAGGCTGGGTGCAGTCTTGTCACCACAGTCACAAGGATTGAGGGACATGTTTTGGTCCTCCACCTCTTGGCTGCATGATCGAGGATAAGTCAACTCTGTGTCTCTGAGCCTCAGTATGCTCATATGAAAGGCAAAGAAAATGTGACTTATCTCCAGGGGCTATTGAAAGAAAAAGTAGTCCTTGGTGAACTGGAAGGCCTGAGTCAAATGTGAGATACTCTCACTCTGGACACTTAGGAGCAATGGTACTAACCCCACAGTTACTGCACTGCTGTAGCTACAGTAGCAGCACCAAGCATCAGCACTGTTCTCAGTACTTTGAATGTATGAACTATATAAACTCAATCTTTATTTTAAAAGGCAAAACTGTAGTTAGTAAATCAATAAAGCAGTTAGTATTTTTGTATTTGTATATATCATGGGAACTCATCACCCTGTGATGGCTACTCTTGAATGTCAATCTGACAAACCTAGGAAAAGGACATCTCACCTGGAGAATCGCCTCCATCAAATAGGCTTCTTGGCATGTCTGTGGGGCATTTTCTTGATTGCTAATTGATGTAGGAGGGCCCAGGCCACTTTGGGTGGTACTATCTCTAGGCAGGTGAGCATGGGCTGAATAAAAAAGGTAGTTGAACGTAAACCTGGGAGTTAGAACCAGTAAACATCATTGCTTCCTTAGTTTCTGTTGAGAGATATTGGATTACACTGTGTAAAGATATGTTACTGTGATTGGTTTAACAAAAAGCTAAATGGCCAATAGCTAGGCAAGAGGTATATCAGGGACTTCTGGACAGAAAGAGCTCTGGGAAGAAGAAAGACAGAGTTGCCAACTGGATACAGAGGGAGCAAGACATGTAGGAAGAGAGGTAAAAGCTATGAGTCATGTGGCAGCACAGAGATAAATAGAAATGGGTTAATTTAAGTTATAAGAGATAGTTAGAAACAAGCCTAAGCTATAGGTCGAGCTTTCATAATTAATAATAAGTCTCTGTGTCATTTTTTTTGTGAGCTAGCAGCCCAAAGAAAAATCCATCTACAGGTTTCTGCTCCAGGTTTCTACTGTGAGTTCCTGCTTTGACTTCTTTCAATGATGTGCTGTAACCTGTAAGTTGAAATAAACCTTTTCCTCCCCTAAGTTGTTTGTTATGATGTCTTTCATAGTAACATAAAGCAAACTAGGCCAATCTCATTTACTAATGTGGAAACTGAGGCAGAGCTAGGACTCAAATCCAGATAGCCTGTCTGCATGTGTTGGGGACTCAGAACACTTAAGAGACCATTGGGAGTGATTTGAAGTCTAATAGATCCACAGGAAGCCAGTGGAAAGTTCTAGAATCTTTACTTCCTTGGTTAAAGAAAGCCCAGGATCTGAAAATGAAGACAAGAAAGTAGACATAGACGGCCAGGGAGATGGAGAAAAATAGCAGGGTATAAATAAGCATCTCTAAAAGTGGGGCAAATTCCCAAGAGGAGGGAAGTCTCCACTGGTGTCCAGGGAGGGGTTTTGATGCCTCTTAGAGGAAGGAGCTCCAGTTACTAGTCAGCTTTCCTGAAGAACTAGCAGAGTGGGGGATGGAGAGCAGGAAGGGAATTCTGGTTCTCTGCAACAGGTCCTCAGTGTGCAGCCAGGCAGGCACAATTACTCCATCAAGGACATCACTCCCTCCCCCCACTACGTCCTTTGCAAAGAACTAAAGGACTTCCGAGGAAGCCAGCGTGGGTAGGGCCAGAGGGCAGCACCTGACAGCCAAATGCTTCAGATGCTTCCAGGTCCTAGGAAATAGATGGGAACCGTGACTAAAGGAAGCCTAGTGGCCTGAAAGAAATCTGGTTGGAAGTCAGGAGGCTGAACTTGCATTCTGGCTTAGGATCTGAATTGATGACATCTCCAGGGATACCCCAAACAGGGACAGTCACCAAATATCTCTGAATCCTGGTGTTGCTCCTACAGAACTGCTGTCTACGTCTTCTATAAACTCAATTAGAGACCCATGAGGATCTGAACTGAGATGCTTGGATGCTGTACCAATGGTGGGATCAGAGAGCAACAGAAGACAGCTTTTTGCATGCCTTATTCTTACCTTTTCACCTCTCCTCCCTCATAGTCTTTCCCTTTCCTAAATGTTCCAGAAAGGCTGTGAGCTCACATCTGATGCTGTAAACATCATGCTCTTACTTGGGAAGCAGGAAGTTGTCGCCACCTCTCTCTTTTGTCCTTCAGGACCACCCTCCTCCCTGCTACTTAGCTTCCTGCTTCCTGAGTGGTGCAGGGACCTGGCCACTTGTCCTGAATTAGTTATTATTCTCTGTTCAAAGAGTCACAGGAGTTAGAGTGTGTATGTGAGTGTGGGTTGTGAGTGTGTGGGGGTTGTGTGAGCCACAGGGCAGGAATAAACACATGGAGCCAAGAGGAAAGGCAGGGGTAAGGGTCACTGAGAACAAGCCAATCCCAAAAAATTAAAATTAGCCCTGGGAACTAGAATGCTGGGGTCTCCAAGGAACAGCAGCTGTGAAAAGAAAGCACAAGAAAATACACCCCGCCCCACACCCACTGCAAACCTCGCTGGTCCACCACATCTGCCCTGGGGTCTCCCCCAGCTTTTGTGCTCCACCCCCACCAGGATATCTCCGGCCAAGTCTGTGAGGCTGAGCAGTGAGAATTTCCTTCACATGCTGTCATTTTCCTCTCTGGTAACCGCAGAACAATGTGGCCTAGGATTCCTGATAGGACAAAGTTTAATTGGAAACAGGAAAGCAGAGGACAAGTTTGGGTCTGGGATGGCGATGATAATGAGAAAATGACAGGCCTGTCCAGGCGAGGGGGTGACAGCGGAGGAGGGTCACATGGCGAGGATGGTGTATGCACACGCTGCAAGCTCCCCTGGGAGAGCTGGACACGTGAGAACTCAGGCCTGGCTCTCAAGGGGAAACTGCCTGGGTAAGCAGGAGGAGGGAGGAGGTTGGGGGACTGGATAGCTCTTGCACATACCCAGAGTGGGCAGCGTGGGAGCTGTTTCCATGGGGCTGGAACTCCCGCATCAGACTGGCAGTGGAAGATGAGGATAATGGGGGAGCCAAACAGACAGGGAACCCATGGAGAGCAATCCTTTACGCAGCAGGGCCGAGACTCCGGTCCTAGACACCTAACGGCTCTAAGTAATGGGCTTCCTCCTTCAGGTCCCCACTGAGATGAGACAGCTCAGTTTCTAAGGAGTTTGGGTAAAAAATAAGGTTGGTTATACCTCTATGATATGGAGATGGGTAGCAATACTCAAAGCCTTAGCTCTGCCAACCATCTGGGGTATGGTATGATACAAACACTTTGGAAAGTCACTTGGGGGAGGGATTAGGTGGGAGAGGCCACTGTCCCAGGACTGTGTGTACTTTTTATGCCCCCAACACTGGTCCCACAGCTTTGCTCCCTCTGCTACTTGTTGTCACCTAGTATAGAAGCTTTCAGAAAAAGAAATATGGAAGGTTTTATGTTTTCTTCATTGTTATCACAAAATACCCAAGGAAAGCAACTTGAAAGAGACAATATTCATTTTATCTCACTATTTCAGACGTTTCAGTCCATCATTGTAAAAGGCACGATAGAACAGAGCATCTAATCAAGGTGGCCAGGAAGAAATTTCTGCATCATTGGGGTCCTCCCTGTTCCTTCCTTGCTACAAGCAAAGCCCAAGCCAATGGGATGGTGCTGTGTTCAGTGTGCATCCTCTTTTCCTGGGTAATCTTCTCAGGAAAGGCCCTCACAGAGGTGAGCTTCACCGATCTGCTAGGTGATTCTCACTGGATTCATTGATAATAATCATGATAATCACCTTAGTTTTCTTTACCAAGAAGTCCCCAGCACTCAAACTATGCCTGGTACATGGTAGGTAGTCCTCACTGGCCTCTTGACTAAGTGTGATGTTCCTAACGTTTCTGTGATAGGGAACTTTGTGCTTGGAGAAGTGGATTCAGATTTCCAATGTGAAGAAAACCAAAACTGTGATCTCTGTTCTCTTCTCAAAAATTCAGACCTATTACTGTCAGCCCTGTCTCTAGGCAAGGCTAGCTCATCAAGTTCCCAAATGAGATGAGTTCCTGTGCTGATGCCTTTCTAAGATAGTCTGAGACTCAAATCATAGGCTTAGCTGATTTTTTAGCTGAAAATTAAAGAGAGAGACAGAGACAGAGACAGAGACAGAGACAGAGACAGAGAGACAGAGTGGCACAGAGAGACATAAACAGACACAGAGAGACAGAGACACAAAGAGAGACAGAGACACACACAGAGAGACAGAGACACACACCACACACCCAGAGAGACAGACACAGAGGAAAAAAACCCATTGTTTTCTACTCCTTTCACAGGTTTACTCCAGTTGTGTAGCAATGGGGATGGATCTCAGGCAATTGTGTATGTTTTTGACATACTCCTGAATTGCAGAATTAAACAGATAAATTCTAAAAACACACATACTATAGCTGGACATAGTGGCACATTCATAATTCTAGCATTCAAGAAGGCTGGAAGATTGCTGCTCTGGAGGCCAAGCTGATCTGCATAGCAAGTTCTAGGCAAGCCAGGGCTACATAGTGAGATCTTGTCTAAAAACAACCTCAAGCCAAAGCAAGCAACCAAACAGACAAGCAAAAATAAAACATGCATAGTATGAACTCAACTCAATAGATACTTAGATATGTCAGGCCATGTTTATTGCCTCTCCCTTATCATTCCCCTTCTTTATTGTATTCTTGTGATCATTCCTATAGCTCTCCTTTACTGCCAGATCAAAACCAGTCAAAGGCATTTTACACACACACACACACACACACACACACACACACACACACACACACACACACACCAAATACCATATCACTATCATATGGCCATTCCTAACACCTGTGCAAAGCCGATCTTGCCTTTTTCCTACAAACATCAATCTATTTCATTATATGTCATCCATCGATTGCAAAAGCCATTTAGATATACACACCTAAACTAGAGAAACATGAGCCTAGAGAAAAACTGCAGGCCTCAGGGCCATGCCACTGTCAGAGTGTTCTTGCTCAGCCCCTTCTATCTCCCAATCTTCTGAACATGACTTAGTCTGCATTTTTCTTATGCTGTTTGTTATCTTCTTCTAGGTTCTCAGTGATAAGACTTTGTTTCATTTCATTTCACTGAAGCATTCTGAGCAGTCACAAGAGAACTTCCAAAGCTCCCACCTCCACATCCATCCACTGTCCAGTATCTAGACCCCAAACACTCCTCTTCCTTTGTTGAATCTTATGTTCCTACTGTGGAGACCCCTAACTTACGTACCCTCTTTAACTGATTCTAGGATGTCAATCCACTGATTTCTCCCACTCTACTCTGACTATATCCACTTTCTTCTACCATAATCACCATCATTTCTCTACCATATCCACCATCATTTTTATACCATTACCACCATCATTCAAACACATTCCACTTGAAAATAAAAGGCTTTTCAGGACTCATCAATCCTCATCTATTTTTTATTGTATTTTATAGAAAAAAAGTGTGCATACCTGGGTATCTGGGCTCTGATTCTTCTCTTTCATTCCATTTGTTATCACCATTAATGTCTCTATGTTGTAAATTCAAATTACCAGTTTTAACTCTTATTTTATTTAACAAAGCCATTGCATTTGACATGATCAATCACTCCATACTGAAACACTTTCACTTGGCTTCTGGGACACTACTGTCTCTGTCTCTCTTCTGTCTGTCTGCTCTCTCCTGGTCTCAGCTACCACTGCAAACCTTTAAGTGCATCCTTTAAACATTGGAGCACCAGGATCCCCAGCTCTTCCCAACATTTCTCCCATGGTGTTCTCATTGAGTCTTATGACTTTAGACCTGTGTGTGTGTGTGTGTGTGTATGTGTGTGTGTGTGTGTGTGTGTGAGAGAGAGAGAGAGAGAGAGAGAGAGAGAGAGAGAGAGAGAGAGAGAGAGAGAGAGAGATTCCTAAATAAGAACAGACTCACCTACTCCTCAACATCTAGGATGCCCAGGGATGTTACTAGTGCCAGCTTCTCCACCTGCTCCACCTGAAAACTTTCCTGATGCTGTTTATTGTCCCCAAAGTCTGGAGTCACCCTAAATTTTTCTTTTTTTCTCCATCAGCAAATAATCTCAACTACACCTCTAAAATAGAATAGAACTGACCACAGTTACCATTTTTATTGCCAAACCACCACCATGTCTACCCTGTATTACGGTGATAGCTTCCATCTGTGGCCTGTGTTCTATTCTCTTCTCATAGCAGACAGTGATGCCTTCAGACAAAGCTAATTGCTACCCTCCTGCTCACAGTCTTTCCAATGATGTCCCGTCCCATAAGCCAAATTCCTTGTTATGGACCACTCACATGATACCTAAACATCTCTAATTCCGTCTCCTGTCCTCATTCCTTTGGCTCCACTTACTGGTCTTTGAACAAAGCAAGGACATTCCCATGTCTTTCTACTTGATATTCCCTTGCTTTAAAAATCACTTTTCTAATTACTCATTTAGCTCTTAACTTTACCTTTATTCATGTCCTTACTTCATCAGAGAGACCATCACTCACCTATGAGTTGTAATATAGAAAACACTTTGTTTGTGGGACTCACGTCCCTCCATTCATAGGCACATGACCCCCAGTTAGGCTCTGAAATGTTCTATCTCCTCTGCAAGGTAGCTGTGATCAGTATACCCTCCTTACAATGATGGCATGAGTGTTGAATAAGTTCGTCTGTAAACGGCATGTGAAATACAGCATGGCACACGAAAATTTCCACTTCAATATTGGTTAACATTATTATTCTTGAAGATGTCCACAAGTAGATATTAACATTTTGAAAAACTGAATGTTAGAGAGAAAACATTCCCTCACTGAGTGACAGAGGAAGTCATCAGAATCAGCCCTCGAACTTCAGGCCACTCACTGTATTGTGCATTCCCCTTGGCCTGTCACACAGCAGAATCCTCTCCAGTTGGTGGAGACTGCACTGGGTGGGGAAGAGACTCCATAGACAAGCCTGCTACCTGCTAGCTGTTGGACAGGCAGTTGTCTCACCTCCCTAAGCCTCAGTTCCATAAAAGGAAGACAATAACTGCCTGCTTCCATTTGGGGGGAGGGAGTGTGCTACACGACACTGATGCCTATGAATGCTGATGCTCATCACCCCTGCACATGACTGGCCATTTCACATACTCGTGAAAACATGATGTGCTTTTTATCCACATCATGAGGGTCAAGTAAAAAGATGTTCTCCTCACATGAAGATGGCTGAGAGCCTGTGTTTTCCATTCGTTCTTACAGTGAATGGTCATTCACCACATGTTTCTGCTAGCTTTACCAGTTAAGAAAGAAATCTGGAAACCAACTTGTATCTGAATTTCCACAGTAAAAGTTGGGAAGGAGTGGGGTGATGCTTTCTTGGGGGCACTTAGAAGAGCAGAGTTGTTTAGTTTGGGGAGGGTGGCTGGTTTTACAAGGCTGAAATAGGATGCAGAGAGCAGTTTGAGCCCAGAAAAAAATGGAGCACAACCCTCTTAGCACATCTGGAAAAGACATCAAGCCTGCAAAACAAGGTGAAGAAAGGATCCTACATGGAAAACAGACCATTTTGGCTTTAAAAAAAAGAAAAGAGAACTCTATCATTTTTTTTTCTGTTCCTGAGGATATCACTGGGCTGTGAGAGAGAGTAAAGCAAGATCAGAAAACCTAGCAATGTTGCAGATGGTGTTGTTTTATTCCCTCTGTGCAGGAGGATGGGGCAGGGATGAGGGGGGCAGAGTCAGTCCTAGGAAATGGTTAACACAATGAGGAACACTGGTGTGGTCCAGATAGAAAATGAGCCCTGGGGCTTCCAGAAGGGCTGGTATATGTCATTCTAACACAGGGTGGGTAAAACCTTTCCTCTGCAAGGCCATGGAGGTCCACTGAACATGTCCCCTAAGGACATGGGGTACATTGAAAAATGCCCCCTAAACAATGACACCTGGATGTTCCTATAATGTGAGGAAAAGGCTTCCATAGAAGTGATTAAATTCGGGATTTTGAGACAAGATTTGTCTTGAACCTGGGTGAGCCCCACAAATGCAATTGTATTTATCATTACAAGAAGAGGAAAAGGGAGATTGTGGCCATAGGGGGATGGGGCATGGTGACCATAAGGCAAGCAATTGGAGAGACAAAGTCACACGTCCAGGAATGCCCTCGGCAAACAAACCAGCAAAGGCAAGAATAAGCTTGCTAAGGCCGAGAGAGAGAGAGAGAGAGAGAGAGAGAGAGAGAGAGAGAGAGAGAGAGAGAGAGAGAGAGAGAGAGACGGGGGGGGGGGGAGAGGGAGGGAGGCTCTACTAATACTCAGCACTCAGCCTCGTGAAAATGACTCTGGACTTCTGTCAGTTATAAATGTGAACTAGAAATCTCATGTTGTCATAAGTCACAACTCCACAGCAGTTGTTTCAGTAGAGACCAGGAACTAATAGAAGTCAGAGAGCAAATATCTGGGTCATAACAACACAGCTCTATTCTTAGGGTGCAGAAGCATCCAGAGGCCATACACAAATGAACAGGTGTTGCTAGTTGTGAGTACAACCTGGAATGCATGAGAGGTGGCATTGGCTTAGCTTCAGCAAACTGAGGCAGGAACAAAGGCCTGAGAGGAAGAGGCCCTCCAGCGTCTCCAAGGAAGCTGCAGTTCTGGATTTTTATAAGAACTCATCTCATTTTAATTGTTGGTAGCTATTTTAAATTCTCACTACCATGCAGGCTGAATAAAACACATCTGTTTGGCCACATCCCACCCATGAGGCTCCAATTTGCACCCTGCGGTCTATTGTATGCTTGACTCTGGGCTGAGCATTGAACAAACTGTGTCTGTCCTACAAGCTCACAGTGGGGGAAGGAAGCAGACAAGATGACTGGATCTTTGGTAGAACTGGGCAGAGTCCAGGGGCGGGGGAGAGGGACGATGACAAGAGACTGTTTCCATCAGGATCAGAAGAAGTGGGACGGTGAGGAAGGCTTGTGGGAAGAGCTGATGCCCACAGCAAGTCTTGCATGCTGAGGTGGGACTCAGAAGTGGGCAAAACTTGAAAGGGAGTAGGTGGTACGGGCACCGGCTAGAAGGGCCAAGAGGCCTAAGGAATGGGGTCTGACATTTAAGGTTGATGGGGCCTGGGTTCTTTGCTTACACATTTCTCAGATTTTATTGCAAAGGGTCAAGTTATTTTATAGTGGAAGAGGCTTTAACACCTGTTCCGGTTCTATGGAGTCGGGTGTAAACCTTAGTTACTCAGCATTCGGGTCTTCTGTCTTATTTGTGGCAGGTTCTCTTTATGCACCCTTTGCTGCCTCAGCCTCCCGAATGCTGGGATTAAAGGCATGTGCCACCACACCAACCTCAATTTGTGTTGTGTGGATTCCTAGGAAAACTTCAAAGGGAAGAGGACTCTCTTTACCGTAGTCTGGTCTTTTAAAAATGACTGTTATTTATTATTTAATATTAAAACAGGCTCCAAATTGAAGTGGCTGGGAGGTAAATCGGGTGTGGTTTTGCTTTAGAAGATGTGTGAAAGGTGGCTGGTGTCGCCAATTCTAAAATACCGTCCTAAAGAAACTGGAACATTTTATTTCAGCTCATGAATGGCTGTTCTAAATCTGCTGTGTGTTAAACATACTTTGAACGACCTCTTTACTTAAAATGAGGAAGTTTCCTTAATAAAAGTGTGACAATTAAGAAAAAAAAAAAAAAAAAAAAAAAGAATGGGCTCTGAGGCACAAGACCCAGGCAAGCTCAAGATACACCTGGAGGGAGACGTGAAGGACTTAATGTATGCATGGCTGGATGCTGAGTTTATCCTGAGGATAAAGGAAGCTATGGGGGTTGGTAGGAGTTGAACTGTGGCCCCCAAGGAAATATTCAAGCCCTACCCTGCCTCATTTGTAAATGTGACTCTGGAAACTGGCTCTTTGCAGTTGCCAGAGAGTTAAAATGAGGTCATACTGGATTAGCATGTGCCCGAATTCAGTGATAGGTGTCCTCAAAAGAAGAGAAACTTGGTACATAGACACAGAGAATGACATGTGACCAAGAAGGCAGAGATTAGAATCAAGGAATCAGCATCTCCCAATCAAGGAGGGCCAGGAGTGTAGAGCACAGCCAGACGCGGAAGAGGTCAGGGGTCATTCCCTGGAGATTACAGAGACACAGCCCTTCCTCCTTTGACTGTGAACTTCTGGCCTCCAGAAGCATTCTACCACCTAGTTTGTGGTATTTTACTACTGCAGCCCAGGAAAAGAGCACGCCCAACATCTCTATAAACCTTTAAAATAACTGATGCAGAGCTGGGAAGACAGCTGAGTGAAGTGCTGGCCTTGTAAGTTTGAGGCCTTGCATTCTGAGTTAGATGGCCAGAACCCACATTAAACAAAACTGGTATGGTAGCAAATGCTTGTAATCTCAGTAGCGGGAAGGCAGAGACAGGTGAATGCCTGGGGCTTGCTGGTTATCCAGGCTAGCCTCAGGGGCGGGTTACAGGACAATGAGAATTCCATCTCAATAAAAAGATGCAATATCTGAGGTTGTCCTCTGCCCTCCATACGCACAAATGCACACACACACACACACACACACACACACACACACACACACACACTGATAAATAATAAGCTACCACTTCTTATATGCTCAAGTATTCATTCTGTATTCACAATAGCCTAAGAAGTAGACACTGTTATCTTTGACAGATAGGGCATTGCAGCCAGAGAAGTCAGGAACTTGCCTGATCCCACACAGCTGGTGCCTGTTAGAACTAGGTTGTGACTGAAGGGATCTGGTTCCAAGTCCCTGCCCTGGGCCACCTTGGCACCAGAGTAGATCCTCTCTTGAACCACACAGTATTGAGTCACTGGATACCACCCTCCCTGAGCACTACTCTACATGGCCTCCCCAGGGGCCCCATAAGGATTGGATAGAAAGAAACTATGAAAAGAATTTAGTCAACTGCAAAGTGCACTCAAGGAGGAGCTGCAGGAATTCAAAGTGGGGCCAGAGAGATGGCTCAGTGATTCAGTGTTTAATACTCAGCCAGGGAACCTAGGCTAAGTTCCTAGTCCCCACACTGGGTGACTCACAATGGCATCCAAGAGGATTCAATGCCTCTGGCCTCTGTATGTGCATACCACACTCATGAGCACACACGCTTTTGTGCATGCACTTGCACATCCGCCAGTGTGTATGCACACACACACACTATTTGTAAAATTAGTTGCCTCGGGTATTTTGTTGTAGTAATGGAAAGCTGGCTGTCATGATAGAGAACGGAGTCCCAGCTGCACCTGACATACAAGTTGCTTCTCTGACGTTATCTATAACTATTCTTCTACTCTTTCACTCCATTGACGATCCAGGGTGGCCGAGTACCCATGACCCACTCTTCAGTGGGGTAACATCTGTACAAAGGGAGCCGGCACAGGAGCTTCCTCTCACACAAGCTGGGGAAACTGTGCTTCCCTCCAGACCCCACCCCCCAAGTAGGACGCAGGAGCACGGCACCCTGAGCTGAGTCTCCAATGTCCTCTGCCTTGACTCCTGTTTTCTGTGGCCCACCCATCTGCTTACACATTAAGCAACTCCTAGCTCCCTGCCATGGGATGCCATATCTAGTTTATGCTCCCCTGAGCTGCAATTTCTTGGGTGGCTGCTAGCCCTACAGAGACTAGAGGAACATGTAATAGGGATTCCAGAAGTCTGTCCCCGTGAGTCACATGGCAGCCCATCAGACAGCCCCACACAGGATGAACTAGTGCTCAAGTGGACAGCAACAGCCAAAGCACCTCTGAGCAGAGCACTGGTGGCAGCTCTGCTTTCCTCTTCACATCTCCGCAGTCTCTGGTATTTTCCACCTAAGTGTGAGTGGAGGATTGTTGGCTGAGGACCCCGGAAACTGCCCACATCTCCACCCTTGGATGTCTTGCCACAGAGAGCTTTGCAACGGAGGGATTATACCTAGACCTCAGACAGTCACTGTTTTTGTTACTGGCTGCGGGCCTGGTGGTTAAAGTGACCTTACCTATTTGGAATCCTGGCTCCACATCCCAGCCGTGTGACCTTGCACAAGCCCCACAGCCTTGCACTAGGTACAGAGCTTCCTGTACTTGGTTTCTGTAGTCTAAAATGGGGGTGGTAACATCAACCCAAGGCTCCGATTATCTGGAGTAGGGAGAGAGTAAGGAGAGTAAGTGTAGGGTAAGTGCTTAGTGTACTTGGCTCTGAGCACTTGGAGAGCCAGGGTGTTGCTGTCTCTCCCCTTCTGTGTGTGTGTGTGTGTGTGTGTGTGTGTGTGTGTGTGTGTGTGTGTGGTGTGTGTGGTGTGTGTGTGTGTGGTGTGTGTGTGTGTGTGTGGTGTGTGTGTATGTGTGGTGTGTGTGTGTGTGTGTGTGTGTGTGGTGTGTGTGTGTGGTGTGTGTGTATGTGTGGTGTGTGTGTGTGTGTGTGTGTGTGTGTGTGTGTGTGGTGTGTGGTGTGTGTGTGTGTGTGTGTGTGGTGTGTGGTGTGTGTGTGTGTGGTGTGTATGTGTGTGTGTGTGGTGTGTGTGTATGTGTGGTGTGTGTGTGTGTGTGTGTGTGTGTGGTGTGTGTGTGTGTTCTTTTCCTCTCCATCACCTCACTTTACTTCTCCTTTCTCCCCTCCTATCTAAATTTTTGTTTATTTATTTTTATCAGCCATTGGCCTTTGGAAGATCCATGGGATTCTAGAAGGTCAATGAACTAACTCCTTACCATCTTCCAGGACCCAGACTCACAGGCTGATGGAAGCCAGATCGGGTTGGAAGGTTAAAGCCTGAAGCTCGAGACACCAAGCCACGTAAGACACTAGCTCACCATCCTGCCCAAGGCCCTACAGCAGCAAACACACGAGCTGAGGAGACCTTTCTCCGGACTCTGTCATGCTTCCCCATGGTGCTAACATGGTGCTTTACACGAGTCATCACTCAAAAATACCCTTGTGTGAGGGACTAGGTAACAGTTGAGAGTCCAGGCTCTCCTGGACCCTGCCACAGATGAACTGTGTGGCCTTAGGCACATTCCCTAGCCTCTCTGGATTTTAGTTTCTTCACCCACAGATTAGGAAGGGTTGATGTGCTGACCTCACAGGGCTAGGTTGAGACTTAAGGGATTTATTAGTATCTGGCCTAGTATACACCAACAAAGTACCCATTACTATTTTCACCGTTGATCAGTTCAACCAAGCCCACAGTATAATTGATATTTAATGGTCTTCTAGTTCGTTCTCTGATGGTTTCCCTTCTCTGGGGCCTGCCTGAGACTCCTGGGTGGAGAAGCTTAGTGTTCTGTATGGATCTGCAGCAACACACACTTCCTTCCGGTTTCTCTTTAGTTCATTACAGAATGGTTGTCCATTTTAGCAGTGCAAGTGAATGGGCTCCATACCTCACAGGGACACATTTGTCCCCTGCCACCATCTCAGAGGACTGGCTTGCCTCTGTCTGTGGGTCTGGACCCCAAAGGATGGCCATGTGTTTGTGTCTCCATTTTCTGGGAAGCCATTTGAATCTCCTAAAGTCAGCAGGACTGGACACTTCCTCAGTTAGCAGTTCTGGGAACTGAAGAGGCGCACAGGAAGAAGCGCCCTGTCTCAGCCCTGACACTGGAACACTCATCCTCAGCCCCTTCCTGTATTTGGGGCCCCTTGGAAGATCACTAAGGTCTTCCTTGTCTTTGCTTCTACCTTGACGGCAGGTCTAAGTTGCCTGGCTGCTTTTCCCAGGGGTTCATGATGTGGAATGAGAGACAGCAGCCTGTGGCATCTTGTCAGAGACACGGGGACAAATGGGCTGCAGGAAGCAGAGTAGACTTGTCTTAGAGCCTGGGCAGCTGCTTCTAGACCCCAGTAGATGAAATCCTGTGGGCCCAGAGCTCTCAAGGTTTTAGAAGTTGGGAGTGTGAAAATTTCTGAGTGTCTGTCAAAAACCAATGCTGTGTTCAAACCAAATCAAGCCCCGAGGCTGTTAGTTTAATTAAAACAAACAAACAAACAAACAAATAAACAAAACATCTGATTTAAAGAGAGCTTATGAATGCTGCTTCCACTACAGCAAATATTTATAACTAGTCTCTGAACTGCACAGTTTTCAGGACTTTCCACATTCTAATTACTCTGTCTAGAGAGTGAGCCCTTGTAACCCTTATGATTCTTGTTCTTGGCAGTCATGGTCTGTGTAATTCCCTTTTCCTGAGTGTGGCAGAGATTGTGGCATGAATAGAATATGGCCAGAGTGACAAGATATACATGGTTCTGTGAACATGATTGCAATATGTACCTCTGTGAACACAATTGCAATGCCTGCCTCCGTGGACATGTCTGCAATACCTGCCTCTGTGAACGTGACTGCAGTGCCTGCCTCTGTAAATGTGATTGCAATGCCTGCCTCTGTAAATGTGATTGCAATGCCTGCCTCTGTAAATGTGATTACAAAGCCTGCCTCTGTGAACGTGATTGCAATGCCTGCCTCAGGAGTCTTTCTTTCATCCTGGTTTTGAAGAAGGAACTTGTCACACAATGAAGCTGCCTATGGAGAGACTCATATGGCAAGGGACCACTGAGGCATGCCAGACCACAACCAGAGAGAAAGTGGATGTCTTAATTACTTTCCTATTGCTGTGATAAAGCACAATGACCATGGCAACTTATAAAAGAAAGCGTTTAATTAGGCTTATGGCTTCAGAGAGCTGGAGTTCATGATAGCAAGTGAAGGAACAGCTGAAAGCTCATATCCTGATCCACAACCATGAGGCAGAGAGAGCGAGCACTGGAACCTTTTGAAAACCTCAAAGTCTACTCCCCAGTGATATACCTTCTCTAACAAGGCCACACCTCCTAATCCTTCCCAAATAGTTCCATCAACTGGGGACCAGGTATTCAAATACAAAGCCTATGGGGACCATTCTCATTCAAACCATCACACTGAGGAACTGAAAGTTGTCAACAAACACACAAGTAGGGAAACAAATCCTTTCTCATTGGAGTCCCAGAGGAAATGGGAGCCCTGGGTACCATCTTGGTTTTAGTCCTATAGAAGACCCAGCAAAGCAATGCCTGAACTCTGACTCCCAGAAATCAGAGGATAAAACACAGTGTTGTAAACCACAAAGTTACTGATACATTGTTACACAGCAACATGGAACTAATTATAATGGGAACTCGCCTCTTATCTACCAACTTCTGGAACTCTATAATACATCCCTGGCTTGTGTGAGACCCAAGTCCTTCAGTAGAACAGCAAATCACAGCAGCCTAAGCATACTGCAGGAGGCATGTCCTCAAAATAATGTCAGTGATTTCCCCCTGGCATAAGAGAATGCATGCATGCAGATGCTCTCACAAACACGGGGTTTGAGCTCCTAGTGTATACAAATCACTGGTCTAGCCAGGCAGTGGTGGTGCATGCCTTTAATCCCAGCACGTGGGAGGCAGAGGCAGGCAGATCTCTGTGAGTTCGAGGCCAGCCTGGTCTACAAAGCAAGTTCCAGGACAGCTAGGACTGTTACACAGAGAAACCCTGTCTTGAAAAACAAAAAACAAAACAAAAAACAAAAAACAAATCACTGGTCTAGATCTTGTGAGGCAGAAGAACTAAATCCCCACAGTAACTAGGAGTGGTGGGAAGACCTACACCTACTGGTAATGTCTTGAACTTGGAATCCTCCTGCCTCAGCCTCAGGAGTAGTTGGCATGGACCACTAGGCCTGGCTCCATCTAATTTTTAAGTCTAATGCTATATGGATTCTTACTATAGGATGTGATGCACAGGCAGTATTGGAAATTCCTTACCAGCCCTAGGCATCATCACTTATCATTTGACTTTCAGGAAATGAGTGGCCCTTGGTGACCTTCCTTCTCAGGGCAATACACCTGGGTGCCTGTCCAGGGAAAGGGGAGAGATGTTGACACAAATCGCAACCCCTTTCACTTCCTCTCTCCTCTCCCCTAGCTAGATGCCAGCACCTCTATCCTGCCAAGGGACAGGCATCATAAGATTGCCATCCCCCCCCCCCAAAAGTTGGCTCCAGCTCCAGGCCTCTGAGCCGCCTTCAAGTTACTGTAAAAATGCAAAGTATTCCAGCCATTTTAATTACTGGGAGTTGCATAAGCCAGAAACCAGTTTATTCAAAGGAACAACAGACCAAAAAGAAAAAAAAATATTTCCACCATGCCTTCAGGCTCTCCCCTCCTTCTCCCTGCCACCAGCCTCCAATCACAGGCTCCCAGGCCTCAAAAGGTGTATGCAGTCTCTTCTAGCGTGTACTGATATGACATCAAATTCTTTTCTTTCCCTTGTAAATACTTGAAGCAAAGCAGTTCCAGGCACCTTCAAGTAGTTTGGAAAGTTACTGGTCAAAGTTACTTCTCTAGACAGGCCGAAGACTTCATTGGGCTCTGCATCACACATGGAAAGAGTGTAGCTATAAAGCAGAGACCAGTGGGCAATGTGGGTCTCTTTGGGCACCAAGTCAAGGGGCTTTCAGCTCCTGAAGCATGAAAATGACTTCACTACATGATTCTTATAAAAGGAACGAACCCAGTCACAGTATTCCAGTAATTCTCTAGTTTGGAAAAGAAATACTTTAGAGTGCTGTGTGGCTGGAGAATCCTCCGATCCCTTTTGATTCTTCAGTAGCCTCTGATCAGTTGGTCACCTGAATCTAACCCAGCTTGCTGAGCATATGCTGTGTCTCAGGCATTGGGATAAGTGCTCAGAACTGAAAATTCAATTATCCCAAGCCAATTCTCACACTCAGTAAAGAGGCAGAGGACCCAGCATTATGGGTTGAATGTGAAATGTTCTCCAAGGGTTGGCTATTTGAACATTTGGTCCCCAGTAGGTAGCACTGTTTCAGGAGGGTGTGGAACCCTGGAGACATGGGCCTACCCAGCAGAGTGCATCACTGAAGGTGGGCCCTGCAAGTGATAGCTGATCCTGGTTTTGCTCTGAGCTCTGTGCTTCCCAATCCTCCGAAATATAACAAAGCCATAGCACAAACTCCTACCACTGTAGAAGAAGCCTCTCAGATACCATACCTCCCCTGAAGTGATGGACCCATGTTTCCTGAAATCTGGGGCCAAAACTAATCTTTCCTCACTTAAACTGCTTCTGTCAAGTACATGGTAAGGAGCAAGTAATTACTATACCCAGAGAGTGACAATCCAAGCAGTGTGATAAATTCCAAGTTGGGTCATCCTGAATGAGCGTCCAGCTCAGGAGGGAGCCAGTGCTTGATGACAACCCTGACTGAATGTTGACAGTGGCTTGACAATGTTCAAGGATGCTAAGCTGATACCAAGCATTTTACCCCATCTTTTTGATGTCTCAGTTCATTTATTCACGACATCTCTAAGGTAGGAACTAATGCTGTCCTGATATTACAGACAAGGACACTGAGGCATGCGGAGGTAAAGGCACACACCCAGGGTTTTACCATTAAGAACTAGCAACAGTGAACCTATGAATATTTAACAAGAGGCTCTCAGAGACAAGAAGCCCTGATTTGTAGTGCTGACCAACTTCCGTGGTGTAAAAACTCCCACCACAGTCAGTGACAAGCTACACTGTGCTGTCACTGACTGCAGAATTGAGAAAATGCACAGAGCACAGCACTAGGTTATGTCACTGTCTTGCAGAGAAAAATCAATGGAAGAAACCTCTAACATATGGAGCTGGAGGCAGTAAAATACACACACGCTTGTCTTCTGACGACTTGACTCATGGTTTTCTTTCTTTTTAAGATGGCAGGGAAATGATACTTGCTCAGTAGAGACCATACTCCAGATTTTGCATTTCCATCATTTCCTATGCTACTGAAGCTTAGTCAACTTCTCTCTTGATATGCTGGGCAGTAGCAGTGAGCATAAACCCTAACAGGCCCCCATCATGACAGTGAGCCAGTGCGTCTCTGTGGCTCAGCTCCAATGTTTGGTGGGTCAGGTATATTACATGCAGTTGGGGTTATGGTATTTTTAACCAATGGTGAGTTTATTTGGATCTATCCTCATTGTAAGTCAAGGAGTATCTGTGATTAGGAATTGATGAAGTTTAATGTTAATTGCCCTTGCTTGGAATAAAATGTATTTAATTTTTGGTTTTTAATAATTATAATTTTAATCATGACCATGTTTTACAACTGACTTAGAGAACTCTAGAAAATGTAGCAATGAATTCTACCAAGCCAATGTCAGTCAGCACAGGCACACCCCAGGGACTCCAGGACCCCATTCTTTAGCACCCCAGCAAGCAAGAGAAGTCCGGGTAAAAGGTAAAAAAACTTAGTCAGAGCAATGGAAGACTCTGAAAAAAGACCTAGAAGATGGAGGTGGAGGAAAGAAGAAAAACAACAGCAAAATGTCTTCACTGAGCCTCAGTTTCCCTGATTATAAAGTTGGCATATAGGGATGGGGCAACGGCTCAATAGACAGAGTGTTTGCTGTGTAAGCACGGGTACCTGACGTCAGAGCACTAGCAGTGATAGAAGAAAGCTGGGCACGGCACGTGCCGTAATCTCGGTGCTGGTGAAGCAGAGATAAGCAGATCTATGCAGCCCACTAGCTGGTCAGTGAGCCCACCTGAATCAGTGAGCTCCAGAGTCAAGGAGAGGGACTGTCTCAAAGGATAAGGTGAAGAGTGATATAGGAAGACAATTCTTGTCAGCCTTGGGCCTCCACACCATGTACAACACACACACACACACACACACAAAAAAAAAAAAAAATCTATTATTTATTGTTGGGAAGGCTGAAGAAGACATCCAAGTACAAGGTCTTTGTAGAAGTTTATAAATAATGTTACCTCATGCCTACAACATACTTTATGAATGGCCTCTTGGGCAAATTCATTGTCATCAAGGATGTCTTGAGAGATACGGCTTTTAAACACAAGGCCCCAGAGTCAAGTTCAAAGACATTTACATGGCAGATAAGAACAGGTTGCTCTTCTAGAAGCTTCAGTTTTAGATGTTTTGTTTCCATCAAAAGTACCTGAAAACAATTCAGAAGCCAGTGAACTGCAGTATTTCCAGAGCCAAACGCTTCTCTGGAAGGATGAAGGCATGATAGCTCTTAAACAAAAGGTTAAGACCAAAGAGACCACAGTTGGTGCTGTGAGGCCAGCCATCATCACCATCCAGTGAGATGGGATTTTGGCAGTGGACACGGCTTCCATCAAAAAGAAATTAAAGGGCTGCTGAGCTGACTTGGGGAATAAATGTACTTGACACTAAGCCTAACAACCTGAGTTTGATACCCAGGCCCTATATGTTGGAAAGAGAGGACCAACTCCCACAGGTTGTCCTCTGACTACTACATGTGTGCTGTGTTGCAAACAAGCATACACACACAATAAATTTTAAAAAGCTATGATTAAAAAGAAAGAAAATTTCAAAGTGTTTTGTCCAGAAGTTCCTCTTAGGATGACCTCAATCCTTATTATAATTCCATACCTGCCAATTCAGTATGTTCTCCTGGTGAGGAGGTGTGGGGCTCTCTTCAAGTATCAGAATAATGAGGGGTCCCATCCACACGGGCTCTCAGCCTACCTCTCAATCATCAGTCTCATAGGAGCAGGGATAGTGGCCTGCGGCTGGCTGTCCTGCTGGCTCTTAGGAATTGATTGTATCCATGACACTGCTCACCTGTGAGAACCTGTCTGAGAATCCAAGTTCAAGGAGCTGGGTCCTAGAACCTCCCATGGTGGATTTGTGATGGGGATACCGATACCCTCCCCCCACACACACATTTCCCCTCAGTCATCGGTTAGCCTCTCCTTTCAGTATTTACTAAGTGTCTGCTGTGTGCAGGTGCTGCGCTGGGCATTTGAGAGGCATCCAGGTCTGCTTGAGTCTAGAGGAGAATCAGACATTTCAAACACTAGGGAGACGGGCCCAGATGGACCGCTGAAAGACCCATTGGAAGTGGGGTATAGAGAAGAAACAGGAGCGTCAGCAGACATTCAGAAGCTGATGGCTATAGCTGATTCCTGGCAGATAAAGCGGAGGAAGGAGGGCAGGGGGCATAAAATGGTGCAAGTTGGCACTGGGGTAACAGACATTTAGGGCGAGGCTAAGGACAGGTCTGCTGCTGTGTAACAGTGGGGTGGCAGTCACATGATGTTCTACATGAATGGTGTCACCTTCAGCAGCAGCCTGGTGCCACGGGAAGGGGCAGGTCAGAGAGGACCTTGTGTGTCTTTGGAGTTTAAGACTTTATTCAGAAAGCCATGGAATATGAAGTGATGATCACTTGAAGGAAAGCCTAGTATGGCTTCGGGTTTCTAGTTGAGAAGGTGGTGGGTAGCTGCAAGGCAAGAGAGGAATCCGGCAGAAAGGCTTCTGAACAGCAGGGCCAGTTAAAGGACTGTTGACACTGTCCGGAAAGAATCTCCAGGGTAAGGTCAAAGGGTGGGAACCAGGAGAGTGGGAAAGAGGGAAGGCTAGGCAAGATGTCCAGTTCAAGACTCTCTAGGACATGGTGAATGGTGATGTCATTAGAGGGAATGAGTAATGCTGGAAGGGACAGAAGGAAGGAGACAATGAGTTCAGGACAACTGGAGTCTGATTAGGTCATGGGATCTGCAAGTGGAATTGTCACAGGGGGATGGACAGGGCAGTCAGGAGACCAGGGGGACATTGTTGCCTTGTCAATCTCATTCCAGTGTATACAGCACATTGCCCCGTCAAGGCGAGGAGAGAAGTGGGATTAAGTAAGTGACGGGGGAGGCTGAAAGGGAAGGCAAGGATCTAAGCACAGAAAACGGAAGGCACCTGAAGAGAGGTAGAAAGTGACAGGCCAGAGGCAGAAGGGCTTCAGAGTCAGGTATCAAGAAGGATGTGACTCACGGTGTCACACACCCTTCGGAATCTTCACCATAAGACAAGCCAATTCCAGTTGCGTCAGGTTCCGCCAAGGCGAGCTCACAGTACCTTTACAGAAGCACGATCTCCAGCCCAGTGTGGTAGGAACCTGACCACATGCCCATCCCACTCTTTCCCTGAGCCCCAGCAGTGATGGCTGGCTGACACACCCTGTGTGGGACTGAGCCCCATACCTTCAGGGAAGCCACAGAGGAGCTAACTCCTCATTGTTGGAAGCAAAGTGCAGGAACCCCAAAGGCATAAGGAACACATTAAACCAGGCTTGCGGGGAGGCTCTCCACCACCTCACATTATCCTTTGCAGAAATAACTGACTGCCTGGACATACAGTCATTAAAAGAAAACCAAGAATTGGAATATTTAACTCTACTTCCCATTTCCCACCACCCCAGAAAACAGGACACAAAATGTCTGTACCACACACATGTGTTTTCTGGCTTAACATTCCTGGGAATAGCTGTCTATGGAAAGAAATTCGAAGACCTCAGCATTCACGTGAACACGGCCAGGGGTCTTCTTCCCTGGCAGGGGTAGGGGTGAGGGGGCTGGGGTGAGAAGCGCCCTGTAATTTTACTGCCATGAAATTGGTTCCAGATGGAAGCTGGGAAAGGTGTTTACTCCCTGCTGGTACCAGGCACGGCGTAAACCTGAAGCACCCACCTTCTTAGGCTCCTAATTGCCCCGTGTTGGGTAGCAGCTCTGCTGAGGGTCTGGCTAGGGCTCCTGCTGATGGGTGGACCAGGCTGTCTGTTGCTTGGAAAAGGCTATTTTGAATATAATGACTTTCACATGGAGTGTGGGTTTGGGGAAAGGCATTGTGGTTAGGGTCTAGGGGAAGGGGGAAGCTGAGGAACTTCCCTATGTGGCAGTGGTCCTGACCTAGGCTTGTCAGCACCTTCTCCGGGTTGAACTTCCAGAGCGCCACTTGGTAGAGGGGAACTGTGGCAACCTCTGCTGCGTTCCCAGACCTTCCCAGGGTCCCCAAATCAGTGATTCACAAGTGTGTCGCTTCCCAAGGAAGCCCCAGCCCAGGGGTGGAACAGCTCGGGCAGCTGTGGATCCAGATGAGATGTTGACTGAGAGCTTTGTGGCAATCAGACCGGAAGAGTTCGCTTCACCCACTCAAGGAACCCGGCACCCCACTGCCCGGTGTGGATCTGTCCCTCTCCAGGCTTCTCAATGAGACTAGCAGGCTGAAGGCTCCGAGAACTGGTGTTTTCTGGCTTACAGCACCCCCTAGCATTAGCCAGAGGGATAGGCTCGATGAGCCCCGCTGAGGAGCGGTCACCTTTCAAGTCCAACACTGGGCAGCAGGACTAGTACCGACCTTTGGATCCACGCAGCCATAACTGAACTGAACCCTGTTGCCAATGCTCTATCCTTAAGGGGCTTATACTTGAGGAAGGGAAACAGGCGGATGAGCAACCATATTAGAGCCAGCTACGTGTGAAAAAGAACACAACAAAGCGTTGTGGGGAATCCTGTAGAAGGGAATAAAGAAGCTATACTAAGGAGGTAACGTATAAGCTGAGACTGGGAGGGCTTGAGAGTCCAGTAAATTTTGTTCGCGACCCTTTAATGCTTCCAATCCAAAAGACAAACAGAAAGATGGATTGGTATCTATAAGAGGCTCCACCAGAAACAAGAGCCCAAGTTTCCCCTGCTCCGTTATCATCAAGTCTCCAGTGGCATTCTTTGATTTAAGCCCTGTGTCTTGGAAGACAGAGTAGGATGGGAGAGCAAGAAGAGACTGAGAATGTGGTGGATTGGCCTCAGTCTTGGGCACGTTTGTGTGATGTCAAACCTGCCCACATGGCGAGATCTATCTTCCTTCCCAGCTATTTGCCTTGTCTTTGAGAATTTCCCAGGGAATCGTAGACTTTTTTGTTTTTTATCTTGCTGGGAATCATAAAGTTTAATTTTTTTAATCTAATAAACATGGAAATTGGTATCAGAACAAGAGAAGTGACCTGTCCACTGAATTGGGAGTGTGACTATTCAGCAGGCAAAAGGTTTCCAAAGGTACCATGTAACAAATTAGAAAGGGAAATTCAAACATAGGCAGTAACCCTTTTAATTGCATAGCACTGCATAATGCTGGCCAGCTCAGAAGGGTCTATTAGTGTAGTCAAGAACTCCTCAGGAGTGTAGGTAGCAATCTGTGAGCCAACTTTGGGGCATGGAAATACATCTATCACATGCCTTGCCTGAAAGACTTAGCCCTGTGGATGTGATGCAGACAGAAGCCAAGGAATCCATGTCCACAACATGAACTTGGCTCTGCCTCTAGCTGACTGTGGGATGCTGGGTAAGTTCTTCCATCCAAACCTTATTTGAAGATGAACAGTCTCTGAGCAACTCTGTATCTTCTTTAGATGTCTAAGCAAATACCTCCTACAGGATCTACCCTCTGAAATTTGATGCACAGGAAGTGGACATGCCCTCACCTTCCCTAGAAAAGTTCCAACCGAGGGACCAAGTGAGCCTGGTAGGTCTGAGGGCAAGCCAGGGCTTGGTTGACGCCTCTTCAGCTCACCCCTGCCATTGTTCTTGGCTATTAGAAGAAAGCAGGAGAGCTATTCTCTCCACTCTTACCCAAGCTCCAAGTCCACTCAATCTTGCTCACTAAAAAGATAAAAAAAAAAGCAATCCTCACATATTATTAGTCTGGTTGACAACCTAATGTCCCGATTGATGGCTAAGAGGTCTGCCTGCTGCAAGACCCACACGAGGACTCCAGGGCACCCTCTGTCTCGTTCCCAGGGTCACGACTAAGCTGACCTTGCAGAAGTAGACAGAGAAGAGCCTATCAGTCCAGGCAGAAGAGAAGACTCCTGACCAGAATGCTCTTTGTGTTCTCTGAAGCCCCCAGATTCGAGGCGAGCCAAAGTAGAAGAATCGAGAGGAAATAAACCCCAATTAGCACCTTTCAGGAAGGAAAATAATCCGAGGACACCCACACTATGAGAAGGAAGTAGCTGCAGGAACAAGACACACTTCAGATGGCCTCTCTGAGGAATCCGCTCTGTGACATGTAGCAGAAAGTGGCTGCTTGGCACTTGTCTTACGTTCCAGAAGAGGCTCTCCCTTGGAGAAAAAACAAATGGCACTTTGGACAAAACGGTCTTGTAGTAGGAAAGCGGAGAAGAGAGGGCCTCTAGGCTGTAAGATGTTTATCCCAAGTGGATTTGTCTACAAGCTCTTCTAAAGCCTTCCACATGACTGGCACAGCGCAAGGTTCAACGAACCTCTCAAATCCCACCAAGTATGTCCTCATTCAACCCAGTTCCTTAGAGCGGCCCCCACGGTGTCCAAGGCTCAGGCCTCAAGTGGTTACTGGCTATATCCACACTCAAGTCTCTTGGGACCTTCTGAGGGCTAAAACAGCATTGTGGCCAAATAGCTCAGGCCTCCTAGTGTCAGGAAGGGAAATAATATAACCATATTCCGGGAGATGGGGCTAGAAAAGCATGAGGGGCCATGGCACCATGGAACAGAATGAAGGAGGGGAGGGGCTTCAGAGCTGAGTAGGGATAAGAAGAAAGATATGGGAGCTGGGTTCTCTTCTCTATAGTTAGAATGCTTGGAGGGAGTTTACAAAATGTTCTTGGAAGCGTTTGAGAGGTTGAGGCAGGAGGATTGAGAGTTCAAGGCCAGCCTGGGCTACATAATAAGACCCTGTCTCAAAATAACAGCAGCAGCAACACCAATAAAAGACACAAAACAACCTAACAAGGGCAATACAATTATCACAATACTCTCTGCTTCTGCAAAGAGTCTCTTCTCAGGGATAAGCCAAGGGGTTCCTTTACATTTTCCTTTTTTTTTGGTTCCAAGTTTTCAGCATTTCTGTAGCTAAAACACACATTTTTTTTTCAACACTGGATAGAGCATAAGGCAGGAGAGGGATTGCTGTAAGACCACCATTGCCAGTTAGATGGGACTGCGAAGTCCAGGGGCATCTGTCTCTTGATAAGAACAGTCCGTGAGAGAGTGTGACAGGAGCGCCCCCTCAGCTGGAAGGTACACGGGACACCTGTACTTGCTTTTCCTAACCAGAAGGAACAAAGTATGGAATCCTGCTTTCAGAAACATGTGGCATAGGCCAGGAGTGGTGCTGTATATCCTCAACTCGCAGTGGGGAGCCACGGCAGGAGGATTTGGGGTTTAAGGTCAGCCTGGGCTACACAGTGAGACTGTGTCTCAAAAAGACAGAACAACAATAGTGTGTGTCCCACACACGTACATGTCACAATCAAGAGGCTACTTAAAATGAGGTGGTAATAACGTTACCAATATCTTCTGTTAGTTAGGCATCCGAGATACTTTTCTCCAGGATCCTGGCTAGTTTTCTCCAGGATCTGGTTTTGTTCCTCTTTTGGATCGCTTTACCTCAAAGTTCCCTGCTGAAGGAAAGACTGCTGTCTGCCACCAGTGAGATCGGCCATCCCTACTCCCTGATTGTTCTGTCTATATTCTGTCCTTAAAGAAGACCCAGGCCTTTCGACTAGCTCTTCTCCTTGCCTGATGTCACCTCTGAAAACTCTTCTTTTAGTGTCCCATAGGCAGCAACGCCCTCCTAGTCATTCTTACCTAGGTCTACATCCTTCTGGTTTCCTTGTAGCACTAGCACAATCGCCCTGGTTGCAAGGGCTTTGCTTGGTGTCCAGAACAGTGTTTGGTGAATGATTCCACAGCTCCATTAACTGCCACTGACAACTACCATAGCCAGTCCCAAAAGGCAGAGGGTGTGTGTGTGTGTGTGTGTGTGTGTGTGTGTGTGTGTGTGTGTGTGTTAGAGGCTGAGATAATGTCATCTACCCAGGTGTTTCCTCTTACTCCCTGCTCTCTCTAAGGAAGGTAGGAAGGTAAAATTTTCTTCTAGGCTTCCTTCTAGACTTTTTCCAGGAGGCAGGATCAAGGACTCCAGGGCTCGGGCTACCTGGGTCCCTTGGAAGGGATTGTGCTGCCTGGCTGGGTGGCTGGGAGTGAAGACTTGTTTGGGTCGAAGGCGTTCGGAGTGCCGGTGGGCGTAGGGCAATGGGGTCGTGGGGCGCCGCTGCAGCGCACACTGGCCGGGGACGCGCCCAGCCCACCCACTCGAGTGCCCACAACCGCATTATTCCCTATAAGGATCTGAACAGTCGGGGCCGGCCCCGCCCTGTCGCCCCGCGCCCCCCGGCCCCGCCCCCTTTTGGAGGGCCGATGAGGTAATGCGGCGCTGCCATTGGTCGGAGGGGGCGGCCCCCGAGCTCTCGAGGGGCTGGGTTCCCTTTGAGCCCCTATATCACTCTGCAGCCCTGGACTCTGCGCACAGTGGGCAGCGGGCAGCAGCCAGCGCCAGAGAGCTTCTTCGCCCGCTTCTCCGCTCTGATTGCCGATCCTTCTCCCGGAGGCCACTCGCTGGCTCTGTGGACGCGTGCTCCAGCTACCCAAGGCCACTTCGCAGCGTCCCAACCCGTCCCGCCGGGCTACTTGGAGGGCACTTTCCTGGAGCTCAAAGTTGCCCAGCGTGCACGGACAGACCTGGCGAGTGAGCTCGGATTGCAGTATCCGCGCCAGCACTCGGCAACTTTCAAGAGAAGAGCAGCAGTCCCCGCAGCGGACCGCAGCAGCTACTATGACTCCCTGGCTTGGGCTTGTCGTGCTCCTGGGCTGCTGGAGCCTTGGGCAGTGGGGCGCAGAGGCGTGCACATGTTCGCCTAGCCATCCCCAGGATGCCTTCTGCAACTCTGACATCGGTAAGCACTCTGGGAGGCCCCAAGCAAGCTGCACGCTGTAGCAAGGAGACCCAGTTTCCCTGGGCGGGGACTCCGTGTCGGGAGTTACCTTGCAGAGGGAACTCAGTGTCCTAAAGGTCTCTGGCAGGCAGGAGTGAGCGTGGTCCCTGCTTGACGTCTAGAAAATTTCCCCATTGACTCTTGAAGGGAAAAGAGCTGGAAGAGGAGGGTGGGAGAAGGTTCTGAAAAGTTGGACCGCCAACTGAAGCGCTGGGACCTCGAGAGTACTCTTTAAGAGAAGTTGCCAGCTTGTGCGGGCGGAGTTGCTAGAGAAAACTCGTAGCTTTCAGAGATTGCTTATCTCCCGCGCCCTTGAACTTAATTCTTTTCTTTGAGATCCAACCCAGCCTAGCGGCAGGCTCTCCCAGCAAGCGCTAATGGAGCTTCTTGCCTGCCAAGTTTGGGTGGCTGGAAAGGGTGGTGGTGGTGGTGGTGGTGGTGGTGGTGGTGGTGGAAAAAAAAAACACATAAGAGAAAACTGTAGGGTTGACCCCCCCCCCCCCCCCCGCCCTGGGAGACCTGCACCTGAGTGTTGATAGCTGGCTTGAGGTGACTGTAGGGGATCACTTACCACATAGCTGTGAAAATTCACAGGAAGGTTATTGTTACTATTATTTTTTTCTGTCTTGGATGTATGTGCGGAGGGAGAGTGAGCAATGGGGAAAGCAGATTTATCATCAAAAGAACAAAGATGCCAAGGGCCTCATCACTTGTGACGATGGTCTCAAAGAGACTGTTGGATGATTAGAGAGACTTAATAAGAAGCAGAGCCCACTGTCCAGAGGGCCGGAAGAGTGCTGGGGACACTTGTGTTTGGAGGGGCCCCAGGTGGAGTGGAAGCTGGAAAATCTCTCTTTTCTCCAGCTCCTACAGCACCCGGTCCAATGCCCCTGCCGTGAGGGCAGGGGTGGGACAGAAACTGCCCTTGGCCTGTGTCGATTCAGAGGTGAAGAATGGAGCATGTGTGTTTTAAGTATGGTCATAAAGGAGAAGGAAATTTTCCACTGGGTCTTAGGTGAGGGATTCCACTCTGCAAGTGTGTTGTGGTGAGGAGGGGGAGGGGTGGCGGGCTGGTAGGGGAGGCAACTGAGGTTGGGGAGTCACTGCTGGTGGTTCAGGCCAGCCTAGGGGGAAATCTGGGAGGTGGATCTGGTGGCCAGGTCAGTGGACTTGGCAGCCCAGGGTGTTTGTGTGACCTGTAGTCACCCTGTTGGAGGTTTCCTGGGACCTGCAGGCACACACCCTTCCCTGTCCTTGGATTGCTGGGAAGCATCCTTTTGGATTGCTGGGGGCCTGGGAAGGTTTTCTCGCTTTCCTGGGTGCTCCCACCCAGATTCCTCTCGCCTTTCTCACCTCTCGCCAGCCTGTGACATTCCCAGCTAGTTAGTTCTGGTTTTGCTCAGCCTGGAGCATGCTCCTGGCCTGGGAGCTAGCAGGTGGAACCCGGGTCTTCTTTTCTGCTTCCCAGTGGGCTGGGTGTGCTTAGTTTGGCTTTGTAGTATGTCTAGGGGAGAGAGGGATCTCACCTCTATCCCAGGAGCCTATTGCCCAGAGGTTTCTACCCTGAAGTTCATGGGAAAGTGGCAATGTGAACCAGTAGATCCTGTTCCCAGCCGGCTTTCCTGGAATCAGCCCATTGCTTCCATAAGGGCCCAACTGTAGTTGGGGGCTGATGAAGTTTCTTGTAATTTCTCTGGATTTATTCAAGAAACGGCTTCTTCCTCTTAATACACTTCCCAGAGAAAAGTTAAGTTACCAAGAAATATGCCAAACGCAGAACACTGTAGTAGCAAGATGAAAAAAGAGAGAACGAGAAAGAAAGAAAAACCTTTGCTCTGGCAGGGATCCAGACTCACTCAGTCTTTAGTTTGGTGCACTGCACAAGGGATGAGATAATGCTTTTAAAAATGGGAGGTGTGGGTGTGGGCCTGCCTGCCGGCTTGTTGACCTGCTGCCTGGCAGCAGGCAGACACCACTGCCTCCAGTAGATGGCTCCCGACTGTCCTCTGGACACCGGAGCCCCCTAAGTATACTCAAGCCAGCCTGCCACCTTTCTCTTCTAGAACCTTCCTGCATGGATTCTCATCCTGGCCAGATGCCATGTTGCCAGGGAAGGGCATAGCATGCCTAGCTTAGCCCTCCGTAAGCCCCCATCACCACCCCACAATGGCTTTCCCTCTCCTGTCCCTTTATCCACGGGTGTCTCTTTTCCCTTTCTTCTCCAAAGCCCAGGGGACTGGCACAACCTTCTGGGTGAGGAGGAGTTAAAAGGTGTTTCTATGGCAACTGCAGGTCCTGCACCCTATCAAAGTGTTTAGAAGAATAAACTACATGGGGGTTTATCAGATACACTGTGCGGCATAGAAAGGCACTTGGCAGCAGTCACCTCACGTGGGGCCCTCTCCCTACCAGCCATTGCCCCTGAAACGCCTTCAAAACCTTGACTGTGAAGGGACAGGGGCTGGTGCTGGGAATGAAGGAGGCAGCCCTAGCTAGGCAGATCTTGCTCTGGCAGCCTTAGTTCAGGAAAGGGTGGGTAATGCTCAGAGCATTCTGAAAAGTGGAGTGGGGTGGTGTGTGTGTGTGTGTGTGTGTGTGTGTGTGTGTGTGTGTGTGTGGTGTGGTTTCTGAAGAGATGGGAGTAGTAGAGAGAATTCTGCTTCAGAAAGCCAAACCCTTCTCTCTGACTCCATTCACAAGGAATAATTAGGCAGTGGTATTGGTGGAGGTAGAAGGGTGTCAGGGCTGCCCCTGGGCTGGGGAGGAGCAGCTGCCAGCCTTGGAGAATAGCCCTGATATCACTGAGTTGTTTTGACAGGGGTTCCTTCAGCGTCAGATCTGAAGCAGTGTTAGCAAAGAAGCCACTTTTTAGAGAAACCTGATCCATGCCCTCTTACTCCCACATACAAGTAGACAAAAAGAAACAGAATAATGGGACTTGGGAGAAGGGCCAACTACCTAGTGGTATATATGTGTGTGTGTGTGTGTGTGTGTACCTGTGAGTGTGCATACCACATACACCAAGGCTAATAGTATCTTGGGAAGCCTGGCCAGAGGAGGACTGTTGTCGGGCAGAGGAAGAAAGGGAAGGAAGCTTTCAGACCTGTACTGGGGTGCAAGCACTTCAAAGATGCTTACTCCTCAGCAACCGTAAGTTAGGTATTGCATCCATTGCTCAGATGGAAAATACTGAGGCTGAACGAGGTTATGCTCATGCATGGCCACCCAGCAGGGGTGAGGCATGCATTCAGTCAGTTATGACCTTTTACAACTCTCCTTGACCCCTTGACATCCTAAGGCAGGCATCTGCTCCTAAAATCGAAAGGGAAGGGACAGATGGTGTTTTCATCCAGATTAGGAAAGTTCTTCTCAAAATTTCGAAGGCAGCTAAAATGGCCAGAGGTTTTCATTAAGTATCATGTTTGCCAAGGAAGAATTGATTATAGTTTTATAACAGAACACCAGAGAAAAGAAATCAAGGAGATTCCCTGTGTTCTTTGGCTGTTAGAACCAGAAAAGATTCTCAAAATCATTAGGCCAAGTTGAAAAAGTGACTGATGTGTGCCACTGAGGCCAGCGAACAGCGAGGCTGATAGAAGCCAAACTTCCAGGATGCTCGTGGGAGTCAGTTAGGGACTCCCAGGGGAGGCGTGTGAATGAGGACTGAGTCTGCAGAGTGGGTTCCTGGCGGATGCAGCAGGTACCCTCTGACTAGCCTGTCCCTTCCCCAGTCCCCGGACAGACAAGCCTAGAACATGGCTGGGAAGTGGCTGTGGTTCTGCTGGGACAGCAGAACCATTGAGCTCAGCTGCTGAATGGCACATTCCAACAGGTTCATTAATGAAAAACAGAACAACACAATTCTAGCCACTTTTGTCTTTTACCACTTCAGCCTGCAGACACGAAGGCCCCTTTCTCCCACCTCTGTCCCATTCAGCTCCTGGGTGGTCTCTCTCTAAAGGCCATGCGGGGTGGCAGAAGGGCTTTGGGAAGAGCACAGAGGGGCCCAAACCCTCCCCCAGGGTCTTGTTGCCTTTGTGTTTAGGGATTTAGTGGATCCCTTTAGCCTTTGCCCTCCTCATTATGAAAAGATACAAGTAATTTGTACCTTTGCAGACCTTTTTAATTCATGCTTTACAGTTATAATGATGGGTGTATTTTATGTTCACCTCTCTCTCTTTGTGTGCATGTCATTTATCCACTCATTTCTATCCACCTACATACCTCTTATCTGTCTGTTTTCTGTCTGTCTATCTATCTATCTATCTATCTATCTATCTATCTATCTATCTATCTAACATTTTTTCATCCATCCACCTATATCAAAATCAGTTCTTTTGGGTCACTGCCTCCATCAATGCTCTGCCCTTCTATTATCTATATACATCCTGACATCACCTGTAGAAAATTTACAGAAGTTTTCCTCCATTAAAAGCTTGAAGAGTTAGAAGACTAAATCCTGGAATGCCTTTAGTATTGTTTTTATTCAATCATGTGCACCAGAGAGTTTTACCAACTAATATATGTATAGGTTACTTGATTCTTCTCTCTCTAGTATTCCATAGGATTACATTTTTTTAAAGCCCAATGCCGAGTTTTAAAATAGAGTGGTTACTGTGTGCTAGGCTAATTAATATGCATTAGTTCATTCAAGTCTCTCAGCAGTCCTAAGAAACAGATGTACTATTGTCATCTTCACTGAAGAAACTGAAGCCCAGAAACATTAGGTAACGTGTTCAATGCTATATCTGGTAAGTAACAGAACCTAGTATTTAAACCCATGTAGCCCACCTCTAAGGTATATCCAACTATACTCTATAATATGTATACTACTGTAAGTGATGATATTACTATGACAATATAATATCCCTATAGAGCCTCTTTCATTTATTTAGACATCCCTTCTTTATGGATATCCATGCTTCTAACAACTTTTCATCCTTGGAAGGCTGTGGGAACAAGTAGTCACTATATTGTCTTCTGCTCTGTGCATGGATATTTCTCTACGGCAAACATACATTTGGAAGTGTTGGCTGGAAGTAAGGGCACTGTGTGTTTTAATCTTCGCTGCAGTCCACCCTCCAGAGCTGCATGTTGACTTTGTACTTTCTAGATGTGCAGCTGGAGGGATGGAGGGATGAGGGGTGGGCATGAAGGCACTATCACAGAGCTGTGCACGGTGATACATTCAGGCTTCTCTCAAATGGAAAACAAGTTTGGAGATTTTCTTGGTATTCTGAGGAATTCCTGCTTTTGGGCAGCCTTTTTATCTTCTTGAAAGGGAACAAAATTAAGGCCACTTAGGGCAAGTTTATGGGATCATTTTTATATCAAGAGCAGGCCTTAAGTGGTAGGACAGGCACAGCACTTGGCTTGCCCTTCTGGACTACTTCAGGTAGAGATGGATGTAGGGCTTTGCTTTTGTAATAAGTGGTGTGCTTTTCATTATCCAAACTTGGTTGCTCTTTGGTTTTTGCATAAACTCGGGTTCAAAAGTGTATGTGTGAAACCCAGGCCTAGGGTTTTGTCTCCCTGACTGGGCCCAGGGAGGCAGCCAGAAGACGGATCCCTTTGCCCCCTCCTACACTCATGATTGTATCTGGATAGTGCCTGGATGGGAGTGATAAGATGGCCTCAAGGATGGAAGTAAACAGCGGAGGCCAAGGCAGAGTGGCTGGCAGAGAAAGACCCTGGGGTCTTGACATCATGAGACCTTTTTAGAAAGAATTCCACTGTCCTGATTGAAATTCTTCAGTGGGTTCATGGGATGAAGTACAATAAAATGGCTTTTATAAGGACCAATGATAGGTCCCACCCACCTCTTCTCTGACCCTTCCTGCTCTCAAAGATCCTGTTTTCTGCCTGGCTCTTGACCCATGCTGTTCATTTCTGTCATACATCCTCATGAACTTATCATTTCCTGGATCTCACTCAGTCCCATTTTTCCACCATGGTATGGGTGCAGAAGAACCATTCTACCTCACCTAGAGTTCAAACCAGCTGCAGGAGCACAGCACCATTTCCACTAAGAGCCAATTCCTCTGAAATTGTATGAGGCATGCCCAGAGGGCATCATTCCAAAGCTAGAACCACATTCCTGCTGTGCATTACCCAGAAAGGGAGACACCTGTTTTGCTCTGTTTGTGTGATCAGTCTAGCCCCATCATCTGGTGGAAATAACACTACAGTATCCTCCTACTCAGCCCTTTCATTGGGGTTGCAATTGCTTTTCCACAACACTTGGCTGAGCTCCTTCCCTGCATATCAGTTATTTGTAAAGTGGGAGCTTTCCTTCCCAGTACCCACTCAGTAGCTTCAGCCTGAAGAGTAACACTACCTATCTACAATCACACCATCACAGTCCAGCCTGAAACTACATCCTCAAAAGCCTATGTTCAGAATCATTCTTTCCTGTAGACTTAGGGCCTCTTCTCCTATATACTGAGGACCACAGTTCTCTGGAACTGGGAAGGTTCTCCCTCTTTTGCAACTTTGGCACATTGGTCTCTGACTCACACTGTTGGGATGCTCAGGGCAGTTCCTTCACCAGCCTCTTGGGCCCCTGCCTTTCCTGCTGTCCTGAATTTTATTTTAGCATTAGTTATTTGGGACTCCCAATGGAACCAAGCCCCACAAAAAGTCCTGATTCCTAACTCAGCACTGTATCCTCTGCCTCCATTATCTTCATCCTTCTCCATATCGAAACTGATTTAAAATCTACTTTTCCTTCCATAGGTTCTGTTTCTGGAGAGTTATCACAGCTTCATTCCTTTAAATAAACAGGTTAAAACAGAAAATTGCCACAATGCTAGCAGTTATGAGTTGGACATCTTAGCTGATATGGTAATTAATTGCAGCACAAAGTCAGGATGCTTGGGTTCTCCTGAGCCTGGGATTTTGGGTTGGCCTACGAAGTGTTAAAAGAGCTTATGGACCTCTTAGTAAGTCACTGCCCTTGTCACCTCTCTGACATTCCTCCTGATGATGTGTCCCATGGGGTCTAGCAGCTTGTTTGCGAGCAACGCCAATAGCACAACAGAGTAAGCCTTTAAAGGGTCTCACTAAATAGCACATGGCAGGAGGCCAAAAGATGTCTCCAAACTGTGATGGGACTAAGGGGTCTTTTTGTTCATTTGCTTAATAAATGTGTCTGGAGTCACAGAGGGGACCTGGAGAGGCCTTCCATAGGGTTGAGACAGCCTGGCTGCCACAAAAGGAATATTCTGCACTATATAGCACTGCCCAACTTGCAGGTCTGATGTAATGTCACCTATTTCTTATGACCTAGCTGTGTCATTCACATCTGGGACACTAGCGACTTCCGGTGTCACCAGATCTGTCCCACCTGCAGAAGAAGGGATGGAAGGAGAACAAAATGGTTTGGCTTCATGAGCCAAGGTCAAGTTCATCTAGTGGAAAACACCCTGGAGTGATGGAGGGGGTGAAGGTGTAGGGCTGCAGGGCAGGGGTAGAGAGGGAAGTTCTGAGGAGAGCAATCCTCTAGTAGCACAGATCTTCAATATTACGGGGATGTTAGTCTCCTCACTCCACCCTCTGCCCAGCTTTGGTCCCCCCAGGAGTAGAAGCCTGGCAACCTGGCCACCTACAGAGAATTCTGTCGAATTTGAATTAGTCCCTGTGAGACCCAGAGTAGGACATGGGAAGTGGCTAGTGCAGAAGACTATGCAGGTATGGTTTCATCTTTCAAGAGGACTACCTTCTGACCTAGACCACATCACTGAGGGTAGACCCATGACCTTTTCATTCTGGAGACATACTGATTCTTGTGAGCTCTGCCTCGGAAAGTTCTTTGGCCCAGTAACCTCATCTATGAAATTGGGGAGAACTGGGGTTGGTGATCCCATGAAATAACTCATGGCAAATGTTTAGCACAGAATCTACTGTATAGTAAAGACTGTGTGTGGGGTGAGGGGTCCTGTTTGTCTGTTATGTATATATACCAGAGTTCTCGTTGTCTTTTTACTGAGGAAAGTGGGACTCTGAGGGGTGATGGGATATTTTCATTGTCACATAGCTGACTTTCAAAATCATAGTTGATCTCTCTCCCCTATCCCAGTTCACTGTTCTCTACTTCCCTAATGGCCTCTGATGGGACACAGATAACAAACTCCCTACACTGGTCCCATGACTTTTGAAGTTTCCATTCTTAAAAGGATTCGGAAAGCAGGGTTGTGGGAAGGTCACCCACTGTTCCCATTTGATGGCTGTCAGTATTGAGAGTCAGTGTGGTAGGGTAGCTTCACAGTAGAGCAGATGTATTGGGAGTAGATCCCATGCCTTCTGAAGGCCAAGTCCAATCCAATGTTCTTCAAGGATCAGGGGCTGTCCTTGTCCATTTAGACTCCTAAGTCCATTTCCTTCTGATGGGTAGAAGGAAGTAGGAGATAATAGGGTAGCCACAGGGAAGGTCCTGGAAATGTGATACTAAATTTGGATGACAAGTCAGTACTTCCTGTCTCTGCTCTACTTGGGTCTAGAGAGGCAATGCCTCCTCCCATGTGTTGAAGTGGAGAGAGCACTGGTCTCCACTCAGGAGATCTGAGGTCTACCTCAGGTTTATCACCTGACTCTGAAATTACCTTGATGATGTGACCCTCCCCAGGCACTGATCTCTTACCTGGAAAGGTGAAGTGCTGACTGTGTGTCTACTCTTTTGCACACCGGTGTTACTGCCTATGATGTGTCAGTATTCTGGGTGAGTTTCCCTTGGAGAGGCCTGTCTAGCAGAGTTCAGGACTGAACACCTAGTACCACCAATGACAGTCTTAGAAGGAAGGGAACATTATTAGAAATAGGATCTGTTAAGAACAGAGCAGGATCTCTGTGGGTGTGAATGTGGTAACGACTCTGCCTGAATACTTCTAATGAGCTCAATGATCTATGAGACCACCAGACTTCCTGTTGGAACACAGCTGATTTAGCTGACAGCAGCTTTGTAGAAGACTTAGCTTAAGGCTAGAATTCAGAATCAAGGTCACTTCAGCTCCGTCACTGACTGCTGGAGGGCATGGTAAGAAGCCTTCTCAGCTGCAGAAAAGACTTTTCCCACTGGAAGACCAGCTTAGATGTAGACCTTTAATTAAAAGTAGTATTATCTCATATAATCCTACTTAGTCCACTAGAGAGAGTCTGGAAGTCCCAGGTCAAACATGTGACCACTGAGCCATCCCACTCTACTTTCCACTCTAATGATGACAGTCAGTCACCCAAACGACTGAGATCTCTGAGAATCCTAACACCCAGCAAGCTGCCTGGAGAACACTTCAGGATACATGATGGGGGAAAGCCTATGCCTGTGGTGGGCCGGTCCCTTGCTGACCCATTATCGTCCAGCTTGGGGTTCTTCATCTGTAATTTAGCTCAGGTCACAAGCTCTGATGCCTACAGGGACTAGCCAGAAAAGGAGGGTATTTGTATATCAAATACATGAGCCTATTGCTCATGTCAGCCAAACATATAAGGTTCCCCAGCCTCTTGTTTTCCCATGTTTGTCCCCAAATACATATGTGATAGCTTTGAGCACCTCCTCTTTGCCTCGGTGCGTCACACGTGCACACACGTGCCTACATGCACAGATTCAGCTATATAGGTTATAGGTTTTTGTGACTTTGAGTCCAGTGACTTCTTGGGTATCCTTTGGCTTCTCAGATCTCCAAGTGAAGATGGCCAGTGGCTTTTTGAAGCACAGTGATCTCCTCACAGACACTGCTTCCATACTTGATACCACCTCCTTCCTGGTTTCCGAGCTGGTTCTGGTGTTAGATGGCTGCCTCCAATCTTGACTGCACTGCTTGCTGGTTGCATGTCTTAGGCAAGCCAGCCAATCTCACCCTTACTTATGCACTCTGTAACTCTAAGTGTATAAGAAGACCTTTAGCTTCTTAGGGCTGGAGGAGAATTCACTAAGATAATGGAAATAACAGTCTTGGCTCACTGCTTAGCCTGTAGTAAGGGCTTGGTAAATACCAACCCCCATGACTATGACACAGTCTTATTGCCTGCCTTACATGGGAACTGGGTCTTACTCACTAGCCCACGCCTGAGGTTCGTATGCACATAGTGAAGGCATGTGCATATGGTAAGGACTCTGGGAATGAATGAAGATGTTTGAAAATAACAGCAGCCAGCCTTTCTAGTGTCCTCAGCTCAGGGTTGGCGGAGGAAAGATAGAGAATATCAGTTTTTGCTACGTTGGGCACTGGCCAGCTCAATGAGAAACAGCTGCTGTGTTAAACAGCAGTCATCAACTTGGGAAACACAACAAAGGGGCGGGGGGGGGGGGATGGCTCAGCCAATCACGTGCTTCCCTGAAAGCACAGATTCCCAGCACCCACAGATGCTATGGTGGACTTTACAATCACCGAAGTGAGGCAGAGACAGAAGGATGAATGGGCTTGCAGATCAGCCTGTGTTCATTAACCAATGAGCTCCAGGCTCAGCAAGGGAACTTGTCTCAAAAAATAAGGTGGGCAGGATTGAGGTAGACATCCAACATTTACTTCTGACTTACACACACACACACACACACACACACACACACACACACACACACACATACAAGATGGAAGAAAAACAAAGGGGCCATTTGGAGCCCAGCTGCTGATGTGGTGCCAGCACCCAGGGGTGCTTTCACAGATTAACGGCTTTTAAATATCTAGGCTCCTTTAACCCACAGGAGATTCCTAGAGACTCCTAGAACTGAACGCCCCACCTGAATCCCTATTTTGTTTTTGTTTTGTTTTAAAATCCAACCCGAAATAGTTCACATTCCCCTGGGCCTCACTCTGAGAAGCTTCATAGCAAACGTTCCCAAGCAGAGAGAAATCCAAGTCTAGCACCGTCCTGAGGCAGGGGCATGGAGAACCACCCTTACTGTTTAAAATTTTCTCACAGTAGATACATTATAAAAAGGAAGAAGCAAGTGAAATTTTATTTAATCCTATACTTACCTAATGTATCCAAAGTATGGTCCCCTTACGATGAAATCAATTTTCAAATTACTTCTGAGATTTTCCTGTTTTTCAGTGCAGGTTTTAAAATGCGTTGTGTGTTTTATGTTCAGCACATGTCAGTTGCAAGTGGCTGTACTTAAGTTACTCTAGCAGCCACCCCTGGCTAAGGACCACCATGTCAATAGAACAGCAACAAGCCAAGATACTGTTTGAATATAAGGCATCTTTTCTCCCTGCCTTCTTGGATTTGCAGGGTACATGCAGGGATGCGGGAAAGCTGGGGACGCATTTGGGCTAACCACACTCAGAGGCTACTGACTCTACTTGGCCATAAGAGACTTCCGGGCCATGAAGATCTCAGGGTAGGAAGCTCATGTCCTGTATGACCATTTAGAAGCTATCTGACTCAGTTTCTCATTTGATTAATGAGGAAATTAGGTCAATAGAGGTGGAACAATTTGGCTTTAGAGATAGATCTGGGATAAAAATGATATTTGACAATATTAATGTATCAATTCATTTTTATATGCTAGGCTCTACTCATGCTTTATCACTTTTAACTCTTGTTACCACCCTAAGAAGTTGGGACTTTTGTTCCTGTGCTGCAGATGAAGACATTGAGAGCCCAAGAGTTAAGTATCAAAGCAACAGCTGTTCTAATAACTATATACTAATGCATATAAATGCTGTAAACACGATCGAAATCAGTATTGTTGTCAGCATCATCCTACTTTATAGATGGGAATACTGAGGCTGGCAAGGCTTGGTAGATATCTTTGTTAATCCTGAAAATCATGAGAGAAAGACCAGTTCCACAATTCTAAGCCAAATTTGAAGCAAACTTTAATTAAATACTGGCCAGGAAGATAGACTCTGGTCAGGTCCACCCCTAGGTTCTCAGGGAATGGCCGTGAGTCATGTTTTGCAGAGGCTTAAAAAAGCAAAACCCACAATTCATGCATTTCCCATCATGTCCAATCAGAGGCAAGCATACATCTTGACGTGTTTCCTGACTACCATGTACTTCCTGCCTACATCCAGTCATGCACATCTGGTGTAGTTGGTTCAAACAAACTCATTTAGGGGAGTGAAAACATGTGGCTTGTTATTTCCCAAGAACAACAGCTCCCAGCTTTCCAGGAAGTCATCTTGAGCAAATTAGGCTTGTGAGTTAATATTGCCCCTTACATTCTGATACTCAGTCACATTGCTGTGTGTAGGTGTTTGAGGTGAGCTCTTAACTACTCACTCCATCCTCCAGTTGTGCTGTTCTTGGTTTACACGTTGTTTGCCCCTCTCCACTCTAGGGAGAAGAAGAACTGGGGTTGGGGGGAGGGAGGATCAAGAGAGGCTCTGACCTCCGGGACTGTTTGAAGGATCCGGGCAAAGCTGGTACCTCTCCTCAGGCTTGGCTGACCAAATGCTTGGCCAAGTTCCGCAGGGTGGGAAGCACTCTTGTCCATCCTGCCTGCGCAGTTGGGGCAGTTGGGTGAGGTCAGCCTATGAGGTTGGAAGGTATGTGTCTAATTGCAGAGGGGGAGGTGGAATGGATTAACACTCCTTAAATAGACATCAGGAAACTAAGAATAGCCCTGCTGCCTGGAAATCACTTGGTATTCCTGAGTACAGGCCATCATACTTAGTAGCTGCTCAATAAATGTGGGTGAACTACAGGAACACCCAAATATTGAAGCTGGGTCATTGTAGGGTATGATACCAGTAAAACTGTGCTCTGTATAAAAAAGAACTTCTGCCCAGTATTATCCGAGCTGCTAACCAACTCTCCGTGCCAACTTCGGTTGTCATTAGATCAACCATTTAAAATGTTTTGTAACAGCTTACAGTTCGGACACCAGGCAGGGCAAGTTCAATGTGCTTTTGGTCTTGCTTCTGGCATGCTTCCAGCTAACCTTCAAGGATTGAAAACAAGAGAATGACTTCCCTTACCCCCTAAGTCATCAAGACTTTGGGCTGGGTGTGGTTGCACACACTTGCAATCCTAGCACTCAGGAGAAGAGGCAGGAGGATCATGAGTAACAGGCCAGCCTGAGCTACACAGTGAGTTCCAGGCCAGCCTGGGCTGCATGGTAAGAACCCTGCTATCCCTGCTCCCCTGAAGACTTTGCTGCTTGTTCTAAGAGCAGTTTGCAGAATCCAGTTCTTGTAGCTTCCTAATGTCCCATCAGACCTGGAGCAGCCTCTGAAGCTCTAGGACCCTTCCTGAGGGTGGTCTTTCTGGCAGAAATCCAACACTCTTTTTAGGTCATCCTGTATTCAGTGAGGATGGGAGCAGAGCCCCCCTGAGCTGTGGGAAGGTTTCAGTCAACCATGTTCCCAAGGTGTTTCTCAACCTTAGGAATGTTGTGCTGCTCCTGGGAGATGCATGTGATCATTAGCATAGTAAAGGCCCTGAGAAGTCCTGCTGCATGATAACAAGCTGGGTTTAAGCTTGTTATCCATAAACCCATCTGGCCAAGGTACAGAGGTTTCCCGAGGGTGGGGATTCAGAAGGCTGTTTTGCCCTCTCGCCTGCCTAGAGGTTGATAAGTGGCTCATATGGGGTTGCTGCACAAAGAAAGAAGTCTGGAAAGGCCGGAAAGGGAGAAGGGAATGGTGAGCACTGAGCTTAGGACTTGTTGGCTTGGTTTGGGGCACACTTCAGATTTTTATATTAGCATGTTGGTCAGAATTCGTGAGCTAATCAACTTTCGAAGGAAAGTGGTTTATTTTGGCTCGCGGTTTCCGAGCGTTTAGTTCACCGTCCCTTGGCCCCGTTGCTTTGGGTCTCTGGTAACAATTATATCATGGTGGAAGTGTATGGGCCAGAAAAGGCCTGTTTACTTCCTAGTGACTGGGGAGCAGAGAGAGAGAGAGAGAGAGAGAGAGAGAGAGAGAGAGAGAGAGAGAGAGAGAGAGAGAGAGATGAACACCCCAATTCCCTTCAAGGGCTGCACTCCAAGAACCTAAGACCTCCCTCAAGGTCCACATCTCTTAAAGGTTCCATCACCTTCCAATAGTGTGGACCGAGGGACAAACCTTTAACACACAGGCGTGAGTGTGTGTGTGTGTGTGTGTCCAGATCTAAGATATAGAAACTAGTAAATTACTTAGACTTGCAGGCTTGATGGGAGAAGAGGTATTGAAGGTCCAGGGCTCTCAAGTCATGAGCATCAGCAGAATGTACAGATGTGGTACCTCTCTGGGCCTTAGTCTTGTGGCCATGGTCCTCTTACAGGCAGGAGTACGTGTGGGAATCTGATTGTATGCATAATATAATTTACAAGAATTTTAGACATTCTCCCCAAGGACATTTATAATCACGAGGGCATTTGTCTTAGAGAATTGGACAACGATTGTGTGAAGCTTCAAATAAAATAAAAAAACTTCAAAGGAACCTGACTTTATCCAAAGTTATCTCAGAGTAAATGGCTTTGCTGATTCAGCAGTGGCTCCAAGTGTTTTGGGAGAGCAAGGCTAACGGGCTTGAGGTGGTCAGCTGGGATTCAGGCACCGTGGACACGGCTCACTCCACAGCAAGGCTGGACACTCCAACCTGAGAGTGGTATGGGAGAAGGGGTCAGAGCCACCAGCCTGTCCCTGTCCTCACTGCTGCGTTACTCTCCATGAGTGACCTCCTCTCAGAGGCCCCTTAACACAGTTAACAGCAAGTCTTGAGTGCCTGAGTGTTAACCGTTAAGGTCCTGGCTTTTGTTTTGTTTTGTTTTGTTTTGTTTTTTGAGACAGGGTTTCTCTGTGTAGCTTTGCACCTTTTTGCACCTTTCTTGGAACTTGCTTTGTAGACCAGGCTGGCCTTGAACTCACAGAGATTCCGCCTGCCTCTGCCTCCCCGAGTGCTGGAATTAAAGGTGTGCGCCACCACCGCCCGGCTGTCGAGAAGAAGGAAGCAGGGTAGCACAGAACAGCTGGGAGAGGCTGGGAGTTTATCCAGTTTATGCTGTCCTAGAGCTGGGGTCCCCTACCCCCCTTTTCCCAGGGCCTGGGCTTCCCGGCTGGCCCCTAGCGCCTATACAATAACTTGGTGGGAGGAGCCAAAACCATTGAGCGGCTGCAGGCAAACAGACCCAGGACGATGATGGTGGCATAGAGCAAGATGGGGCAGGGCTTGGGGTGCAGACAAGGGAGCTGCAGCCAGGACTGGAGGTTCCAGGAACTGGGCTGAGAAGGGAAAATTCTCTATCGTGGGGCAAGGACAGCGTGGGTCAGGCAGGCAGCAGGTTCCAATCCAGTGGGTCACTGGGCACACCATGCTTCTCTTCCTCTCTCTCCTTCCTAATTTCCTGTCTCCTCCTCTCTGACACGGTTATAAATAACCCCCAGACTGGCCTCTGGGCTGAGTATAGGTGATCCAGGGGAAAGTAGGGGGGCTGGGGACAGGGCAGAGCTGAATCTTGCCACTTAGTCAGGGGGTCACGGGGTTTCCGGTTGCTCAGGGGAATTTTGCTTTCTCATTTTTTTCCATTACCGAGTGCGGGAGTAAAAGCAGAAATGATCTGTGCTGGCACCCTGAGTTGGTGCTGGGTTACACAGGGAAGGAGCTGTCTCTCTGCTTGCTGCAGGTCTCCCCGCCAAGGAACTGGACAGAGGCTTAAAGAAGAGGAGGCATCTGGGGACACACAGAGGACAGGGTGCCAAGCCTGACAGGAGCTGAGGGCTCCCTAGTGTGGTCTCATGTGTGAGGCCACATGTGCAGAAGTTGTGTCTTCTATCTTCTTCCTCAGCTACCAGGCACATCTGTCTTAAGACTACTATGTGGGGTGGGGCATCTCTCATCCAGCTGCTTCCCACTTGGCGGGTGTATGTGTAGAAGGCCCTGAAAATACACGAATGGAGATTTATTGAACACCGATTATGTTCCAGGCCAAGTGCTGGAGTGTTTCAGAGGTTCAGCCTGTCTCCCTGTTGATGGAGGTCTGGCCATCTCTCTCCAGCTTGGACAACTACACAGGCATGAGCAGAATCTCCCTTTTGGTTTCATCTCTTGTTTCTAAACATGCAGGACACACAAGGTGTCTGCGGGAGAGAAGGCACTGGCTTCCTTGTACCGTACTTTTTGCCCGCCTTCCACTTCCACTCACAGCCCGGCAGAACTGTTGGCCACTATGATTATTTTCTACAGAATTTCTCTTCCCACGTGATTTTAAAGGAAAACTGTCAGCTTGATTCCTGTAATTAGATTCCTTGCTGTGCCTCTACCACTGGTCCATATAGCACTTCTTGGTCAGTGGAGAGACACTTTAGGGACTCATAGAGAAGAGCCTTAGGTGGCCCCCGATACGCATACTTATCTCCCACTGCCTACTTCTGCACCTGCAAAAAATCTAGATCCCCTCCCACCTGCCCACCGTCTTCCTGCTTCCCAAGAGTTGGCTAATGCCAGGTGCTGATGGCTTTGGGGATTTCCAGATGATGCCCTTGGACTTGGCAGAGCTGTATGGGGAATCCTGGTACTGGATGGTTTCTATCATGGATATGGGTCTCACCTTCCCAGGCTCCTAGTGCTATGTATCCAGGGCTTCAGAAATGTGCATGTCTTCTAACAAACAATTGTGTTTCTAGTTTGGGCCAAAGAAATCCTAGGGCAATGTCTGAATGTCTTTTGCAGAGAAACTTCCTAAATATGTATTATTAACACAGTGGGCTGCCAAGGAGCCATAAAATAGCCTGAGGTAGTTTCTTTATTTATCAACATGGGAATAGCCTTGGGTACTTTTGAGTAACAAGCTGGTTTGTAATAATAATGAAAGATAGGGATATGTATATAGATGCTTAGAGAAAAGTCAGAATGTCTATATTCCAAAATAACAACACTGTTTATTCTTAGAGTGTGTAGTTTTGGATAATTGTCATTTTGGACCATATTTTCTGGAAAGTGAAATTTCCTAACAGTGACATATTACTTTTATAATCAGATAAAAGAACAATGGGGGGAAAGCAAATCCTCCATGGATCCTCTGTGTGTGGGTCGAGGGCTCCATGGTGGATGGAAGCCAGCATGGCCTACTTCTTTTTGGGGTGCTCCTTATAGCTCCTGGGGGAGAGGGGAGAGGCTCTCAGATCTGATGCTATGTCTCCTGAGAGCTCTGATTACTTTTGTGGACCTGAAGATTGTGTGGCTCTGTCTCTGAGGCACCTGCTATGGGAGGGATCCGTGGGACCTTCCACAAGAGACTTCCAAATGGAATGTTTCCATGGGGGTCTGTAGGCAGGCTGTTTTCCTTTGCTTCTCTCCTAAATGGGCCAGATCTGTGATGGGAGTTTGCCAAAAGAGAGTCAGGGAAAACAGACTCCCGAGTACCCTCCTGGTCTCAGTCTAAAGTCCTGTGCATTGGCCCAAAGCTGGTCCAGACCTAGAGGGAGGCAGTCTGGGAAGGGGTGAGCACCTGCCAGCAGGGACAGCTTGGGGAGGAAGGGGAGCATCTCAAAGAAACATGAGGGACCTTGGAGGCTGGGCTCTGGGCAGATAGCATGGTCACTGGCAAGGGCCAGAGAAAACCTGGCAAGCTCTCAAAGGGCTAGCTAGAGGCCACCTGGGGGCTGGGAGGGAACTCTGGATTTGGCGTAAAAAGACCAGGGCTGGTCATTATGGAATCCTCCATTGTCACTGGCCTTTTAGGCAATTCCCTCAACCTAAGAGCCCCACCTCCACATCTGTACAGGTAAAGGTCCTCTCTACACACACACACACACACACACACACACACACACACACACACACACACACACACACACAGAGAGAGAGAGAGAGAGAGAGAGAGAGAGAGAGAGAGAGAGAGAGAGAGAGAGAGTCTTATTAAGTCATCACAAAGGACAACAAAATGCCCTTGAACCCCTTTCCAGCATGTCCCTACCAACTGTCTCTAATGGAGCCAGTGCCTCCTTCATTGGCTTTGGGACATGCTATTTTTTTTGTTGTTGTTGTTGAGCAGCTTAAATTGGGCAGTTGGGTGTAGGGGGATTAAGGAGAAAGGGTATCATGCAAGAAAGCTTCCTACTGGATAGGACTGGCCTTATGTGAGCTATCACTAGATCCTTCCTTGGAACAAACACACCTGGGAATCACAGGCCCGGGGAACTGATCTTTAAAGTGGAGGATATACGTGTATTTTCATGTGTATTGCATGTATTATAATCAAAACACTTTTAGGGTATAGCTGGGTTCAGATTGGTCAGGAGCATTGGTTGAATGGAGTATTAGCACGGCCTCTTTCACAAGAGACATCCACAGCCATTTCCTCTACTCCCCTTTAGGGACCAATGTTTCAGGCAATTGCCTTTGTGACTTAGCAAAGAGAAGAGAGGGTAGCTTGCCTTGGCTCTGAAAGGGATGCTCCCTGTGCACTCAGCATACTAACACTGCACACTACAGGCAGAGGGTTTTTATGAGCAGAGGATCAGGAAGGCAGAAAGGAACTTTGTTTGGGAAGGTGGCCTCTTGCTGTGACTTTGTGACCTGAATGAATAGGCTCCTGGTGGCCCCCAATCTGTCCTGGGATGTTGCCTCAGACTTTGAAATAACAGTAGGGTCCTGAAAGGCCCACAAGGAATATCAAATAGAGCCTTTCCTTCAGGCCTGTCACCAGCTGGCCTGAGTGGGTGAGAGCAGGAGGCTTCAGGTAGGGGACTTGGGAGGCAGGGGTGAGTTTAACCTGAGAAGCCATGTTAAATGCTCTGTCAGCTACTCTGAGTATCTTGTGAGATGCCTACAGAGAGGTCAGCTGATGTGTTCCAAGGTCCCACTGATTGTGGATTCAGAGACTACTAAATGACTCCTTTAAAGACAGGAGATAGCTTCTAGGTCCAGGTAAAACAATCAGATAGGATGCCAGTGTACACGAATATGTACACGTGCATATAAACATTTATGTATGTATATTCATGAGTATACATAGACATTAACGTACGTGATGTTTATCACAGAGTTGTTTACAAAACCATCCAACAAGCTCTTGGGGCTGAACTACATGAATGGATGTGTTTGGGGTGAAGGAAAAGACATCACCAGCAAATGTTTTTTATAGGATCCCATCGACGTGAACCCATGTCTGCATGTGTGCAGGAATGGGCCAGTCTAGGAAATGTCTTGAAGGTACCCTGCAGACGCCAAGTCTTGGGTATGCTGTTTCCACCATGCTTCCCTCCACCCTTTCTTCTGCAGTTGCATCACTACACAAAAGAAACAATGCAAGAAAACGAGAAACAGACTGGAGAACTGGCAGGGAGAGCGTGGACCAGCAGCCACAGCAGAAAAAAACAGACCCTCCATTCTGTTGTCTAAAATGTTGGGGAATCTGAAACTAACAGGGCTTGTTGTTGTTAGTGCATACAGGTCATCTGATTAATTACTGTCTTCTGACATTTTATATAATATAATAGTTTAGAAGAAGGAAACCTCTGGATAGTGTTGGGTTCTGCAAATATTTACTAAGCACCAAGGTGTCTGCCCCCGAACCCCAACCTGTCACTCAAGAGGTGTGATTGGGTGAGTGATCTGAGCACTGTTTTCTAACTGCTTTCCCCTTCCATGCATGAATGCTGTAAGACACTGCTGTCACATCCATCCATTCCACTTGTGGGAGCCTAGAGGTACAGTTTTGAATCCAAGGCTCCAGCATGCAAGCCAGCATTCCATACCCTAGTGGAAAGAGAAGCCTGGAACCTATGATGCTGGGATTGCCTCCTCTCGGGTGCTGGGATTTTCTAGGTCATTCTCCTTATAGGGGGCACTTTGAAATTGCAGACCCCTAGCTAGCCTGATCTCCAGCTTCCCATGCTTTCTTCCTAGTCCTGAGAGGGAGGCCAGCTGGGGAGGTGAGCTCGTGCCAGTCACTCAGCAAATGGTTTCTCATCGGCATCAGCCTCGCCACATTGCTGGGTGTTAGCTTACCCCAGTCCAGCACGACCAGCAAAAGCAGAGCCAGGCATAGCCTCACCCAAAGCTCCCTGTTGAAATATGTGGATTCATCTGGACTGGGACAGCTGCATCAGGCAGGCAGAGTCTGCCACCCGACCCCGTTTCCTTGAAATCCATCCATACAGGAACACAGCTCCAGCTAGCATGGTGCCAGGCCCTGCAAGCTCCTACTTGTACAAATGGATTTTCAAGCATGTGACCATCTGTACTCTGCCTGTGCCTCGGTGCTTTTCTGGGTGTTAGCAGAAATCTCCAGTGAGGTTTCCAGTGGCCCTAAGAAGGTGGGGAGGGAAAAGGTAGTGATGGCTGTTGATTTCCTCTCTGCACTCCAGCCCCCTGCTATCCATTCTCCAAAAAAGCAGCCAGAGTAAGCTATTGAAATGCCAGTCACTTGTCAGAAATGGCTTGTTCAAAGCTCTTCAGTGGCTTCTCAACTCTTTAACAAGTTCTAGAAGGTTCTATGGGAGCTGCCTTCTGTCTCCTTGGCTCTTTTGCATTATGGAGGAACTGTGTCCCCCCAACCATTCTCCATCTCCCCTTTTCACCTAGAACCTGGTATTGTATTGGATGCTTGTTTATTTGTTCTGCCTCTTCTACCATAGTAAGTGGCAGGACTGTAGAGATCTCACGTCTTAGAAGGTTCCTGGAACTCTAATCCTGACGAAAATGCATGAAATGACATGTTTTGATAGGTGGGGGAAGCTGGGACTCAGATGGATCACAGGTCTTGTCTTGGGTCCTCAGCAGGAGAGGGAGGTGGTGCCGGGCTCATACTTAGCTCCCATGCTTCAGTATTTGAGTGGGTAAAAGCCAAGCGGGAGAATTCTAACAGGGCCATTTAGGGGCAGGCAGACTTTCAGCCAGCATTCTTGGTTAATGGGAAGCAAATCTCTCAGACATCCCATACAGACTCTGGGAGACTCTGCCACCTGTTGGCTGCTGCATCAGAAAGAGGTCATCAATTTATGTGTACCTAGGGAGGAAGGAGCCGTTTCTGCTTCTCTAGGGGAGCTTTCTAGACCACAGGTAGTACCATTTCAACTCAGACAGAGACTTCAAAAATATTTGTTCAATCATTCTTTGCTTCCCAGCTGAGGAAGCAGGGACAAGAAGTGACTTGCCTATGCTGACCCCAAGAGTTAGAAGGCAGTAGAATCAAGGTTACCCAAATTCATCTGGGAGTCTCTGGGCTGGACCTGGGAGAAACAGCACACCCACTTCATGCTACATTTTTCTTCCTCCTGTTTGGTGCACCAGCATTCTAGATCCAGTGCTGGCACCAGCAGAGGGAGTGGTTGGTGCTGGCACTGAGGGGCACTGAACACCCTGGAGGAGTCAGTCCCTTGAGGAAATTCACACTTGTCCCTCGCCTTGGGGTGGAGGAAGGACAAAAACAGCCTCTTTGGGGCAACTGGCCCTTACCTTCCCACTGTCCCAAGAGTAGCCTTGCAGGTTGAAGAAGACCATCAGCTCACTCCCTAAAGTAGACTTAAACTTGAATGAAACATGTCAAGTCACCTCTAAGTATACTGCTGAAAGGGGTCATGGACAAACTAGGATCTGCTAAATTCAGCTAGGCAACTCTTAGAAGTCTGTCTAGCCACATGGCTGGCCCCGGTCTTAAGCCAGAGAGGCA